>NC_066630.1:11267405-11576529 GCF_025201925.1 Gopherus flavomarginatus | reverse complement strand
AACCTTCATATTTCATGTGTATATGGCCAGTTAGACACAAAGTGTATAATTACACATGCAGCTTTGCAAACAACAAACTAGGCTTCTGCTGATGTGAAAATCAGTATTCTACATTATTTATTTTGACTGAGGGTTTTTTGGCCTTGGGAAAGTCACTGACCCTCGCTAGATTAGCATTCCCATCTGTAAAATGGAGATATTCTTTTCTTATTTAGTTCACAGGGGAATTATCAGAACTAATCAGTTCATATTTGCTAAGTGCTTTAGAGATGAAAAGTGCTATGTTATTCTAAGACAGATACAAGAAATCACATCCACGGTGATGAGAAAATAGATTGTACTGAACAAAAACAAATAAAAACAACATGACTAGAGCATGTGTTAGCCGTTTGTTAACAGTTATTTTCTTTTAAATGTTTTCAAAAGTTAGTTCTCAATGGCCATAGCTCTTTAATAACTCAGCTGCTTCTCCCTCCCTTCTCTTTCTCCTTTTCCTCAATGCAGTGTGATTGATTGCTTTTAAAAAAAATACAGTTTCATTTTTTAATATGTGACTCATATACTGGAAAAGTAGAATCAGTCATGAAGATAATTGTGTAATTAAGCAAAAAATTCATAGAACGGGGGGGGGGGGGAAAGGAGAAAGAGAAAGACACAGAGCTACTGTAGCTATTTTAATCAGCTAAAGTAGTATCATACTGAAAGAAAGCCAAGCCAGTCTCGTAGCCAGCAGAGGGAGCCAGGAAAAGTGCTTACTATGCATTTAAAGAATAAAGAGAAACTAAAACAGATGCAATTTTTTCACCGCTTTAGGGCTTTGCAATCATCTGGTTGGGTTTTTTTTTAAATGCATCTATTTCTAACATTACACATTTAAAATCATTAAATAACTTAAAAGACCTCACTGATTTTCTGCAGAAGAGTAATATTTGATTTCTACAGTTTACAGAGAAGCAGCAGAACATTTGATGAGCTTTGGTTACTTAGTTCCCAGGAAGTCTAATCTTCATTAAGAAAAAGAAGTTCTCCTGAAGTGATCTGCAGGACTCATATACAAGCATAAACACTGTCAAATTAAGTGCAAGAGTGTAATAAGAAAAGCCAAAGAGGAGTTTGAAGAATGGCTAGCCAAAAACTCCAAAAGTAATAACAAAATGTTTTTTAAGTGCATCAGAAGCAGGAAGCCTGCTGAACAACCAGTGCAGCCCCTTGACGATCAAAATACAAAAGGAGCGCTTAAAGGCAATAAAGTCTTTGCGGAGAAACTAAATGGATTCTTTGCTTCAGTCTTCACGGCTGAGGATGTTAGGGAGATTCCCAAACCTGAGCCGGCTTTTGTAGGTGACAAATCTGTCACAGATTGAAGTGTCACTAGAGGACGTTTTGATAAACTCAACATTAACAACTCACCAGGACCCGATGGCATTCACCCAAGAGTTCTGAAAGAACTCAAATGTGAAGTTGCGGAACTATTAACTAAGATTTGTAACCAGTCCTTTAAATCGGCTTTGGTACCCAATGACTGGAAGTTAGCTAATGTAACAACAATATTTAAAAAGGGCTCTAGAGGTGATCCCGGCAATTACAGACCGGTAAGTCTAACATCAGTACCGGGCAAATTAGTCGAAACAATAGTTCAGAATAAAATTGTCAGACACATAGAAAAACATAACTGTTGAGCAATAGTCAACATGGTTTCTGTAAAGGGAAATCATGTCTTACTAATCTATTAGAGTTCTTTGAAGGGGTCAACAAACATGTGGACAAGGGGGATCCGGTGGACATAATGTACTTAGATTTCCAGAAAGCCTTTGACAAGGTCCCTCACCAAAGGCTCTTATGTAAATTAAGCTGTCATGGGATAAAAAGGAAGGTCCTTTCATGGACTGAGAACTGGTTAAAAGACAGGGAACAAAGGGTAGGAATTAATGGTAAAATTCTCAGAACAGAGAGAGGTAACTAGTGGTGTTCCCCAAGGGTCAGTCCTAGGACCAATTCTATTCAATGTATTCATAAATGATCTGGAGAAAAGGGTAAACAGTGAGGTGGCAAAGTTTGCAGATGATACTAAACTACTCAAGATAATTAAGACCAAAGCAGATTGTGAAGAACTTCAAAAAGATCTCGCAAAACTAAGTGACGGGGCAACCAAATGGCAAATGAAATTTAATGTGGATAAATGTAAAGTAATGCACATTGGAAAAAATAACCCCAACTATACATACAATATGATGGGGGCTAATTTAGCTACAACGAGTCAGGAAAAAGATCTTGGCGTCATCGTGGATAGTTCTCTGAAGATGTCCATGCAGTGTGCACAGGCGGTCAAAAAAGCAAACAGGATGTTAGGAGTCATTAAAAAGGGGATAGAGAATAAGACTGAGAATATATTATTGCCCTTATATAAATCCATGGTACACCCACATCTTGAATACTGTGTACAGATGCTGTCTCCTCACCTCAAAAAAGATATTCTAGCACTAGAAAAGGTTCAGAAAAGGGCAACTGAAATGATTAGGGGTTTGGAGAGGGTCCCATATGAGGAAAGATTAAAGAAGCTAGGCCTCTTCAGCTTGGAAAAGAGGAGACTAAGAGGGGATATGATAGAGGTATATAAAATCATGAGTGATGTTCAGAAAGTGGATAAGGAAAAGTTATTTACTTATTCCCAAAATACAAGAACTAGAGGTAATGAAATGAAATTAATAGGCAGCAGGTTTAAAACAAATAAACGGAAGTTCTTCTTCACGCAGCGCACAGTCAACTTGTAGAACTCCTTACCTGAGGAGGTTGTGAAGGCTAGGACTATAACAGTGTTTAAAAGAGAACTGGATAAATTCATGGTAGTTAAGTCCATAAATGGCTATTAGCCAGGATGGATAAAGAATGGTGTCCCTAGCCTCTGTTCGTCAGAGGATGGAGATGGATGGCAGGAGAGAGATCACTTGATCATTGCCTGTTAGATCACTTGATCATTGCCTCTGGGACACCTGGCATTGGCCACTGTCAGTAGACAGATACTGGGCTAGATGGACCTTTGGTCTGACCCAGTATGGCCGTTCTTATGTTCTCCTCTATACTACACTATAGAAGCCTGCCTGTGCTGTATAATAATAATAATACCTAGTTCTTATTAGCACTTTTCATCAGTAGATCTCAAAGTGCTTTACAAAAAAAGGTCATTATCATTACCACCATTTTACAGTTGGGAAAGCTGAGGCACAGGGAAATGAAATGACTTGACTCAAGTACACATGATGCTGATAGAGGCACACAAGCAGAGCTGGCTGTATACTATTAGATTAATAACGTATTTACTGATTTTTGCTGTTATTCATCGAATACTAATATTGGCCAAATATTTTTTCTATTAATCCTCTAGCTTTACACAAGTGAACAATTTTCATGGACTGATTAATAACACCACCCCGGTCAATGAATCTTAAAAATGAAAGGGCCAGCTCATCAGCTAGTCTGAATGGGCATGGCTCAACTGACTTCGATGCAGCCATGCTCATTTGCACCAGACCTGTGGCTTAGAGCTGGGCAAATACTGCCAAAAAAAAAAGTTTCCAGAGCTATTCATACATGATATTTTTTTGTAAACTTGCTTTAGTGTTGAGCCTCTTTTGTGCTCATTCTGGGCCCAATCCTCCAACCACATAAGCACATGAGTAATTTTACTTTTGTGAGTAGTCCCAGGGGCAGCTCCAGAGGTTTTCCACATGGTAAGCACAACTGAACCACTCTCATTTTAATTAGCATGGCACAACTCAGGTTTGGCCAGTCCACCAATTCCACAATGATAGAGGGACCACCAGGCCAAATGTCAGTGAGTAGTGTTGCAAATCAGTGCACCAGATCGCAATGTCACTCACTTTGGGGACCCTCTCAAAGGGAGCGTCTGGGGCAAAACTGCCATTTTTGCCCCCCAGGTAGCCCTGCCCCTGCCAATGATACACATTGTGCATCATGTGCATACAGCTATGCGTGCCACTGAGTAGTCCCATTGACTTCAGTAGGACTAACCACTTGAGTAAAGCTGGTCATGCAGGTAACTGAAGGGTGGAATCAATACTGCAAACAATCTAGTACATGGATTTGTTGGTAAAAAGGCTCACAGAAACAGTACATTTTAAGCAGAATGTTAAACAGAAAGGGAATTTCAGACTCATGATAATGAGACTTGGCACAAGAAACCTGATTCTAAGCATTACTTTCCTCCAAACAAGGAAGAAAATAGTATCACCTCATGCATGTGTCCAATCAAAAACAGCTCAGTTTGACAGTGAACATTCACAATATATGGCTTACAATGAGCTACAGACCAAGATATTTGCACAAATTACGTCCTGAATCTAATTGTTATTCCAAAGTATTTGCAAGGAAATCATAATCTGCTCATGGACAAGCTATTAACAGAATGAGATGAAGTTTGATTAATAAAATCCAGTTCTCCTTAAACTGCATGTCTTCCTCTGCCCTTTGGACTGCCACTGACAAAGTAATAACAAGCATTTCCAAGTTTTGCAACTAGGTCATGACTGTGTTTAGGACAGAAGCAATCTACTGTAACTTATGTCATGTGATATTATCTTCAACTGTGACACACCACAAGAGTTTTTCGTCCAATAGCAATATTATGTAAACATCTTATATTCTTTAGCATTTGCTTTATGGCAAGGAATGAACACATTTTGCTTTGAACATTTACAAGTAATGACAGGAAGGCCCTTTGTTTTATCTGTTCAGCTAATAGTCATCCGCTTGTATTTATATGGAGACTTCTTCAGTAATTATATAAAATGCAGCAATGCTTAGTGCACCCCCAGAGCTGCTAATGCTACTTGATATATACTCAATGCTAGAGTGCTCAGAAATGCGCGCATATAGGGTGACCAGACAGCAAGTGTGAAAAATCGGGACTGGGTGAGGGGTAATAGGTTCCTATATAAGACAAAGACCCAAAAAATTGGGACTGTCCCTATAAAATCAGGACATCTGGTCACCCTACGCACATATGAATATACCTCTATATCTAAACTCACATTTGACTTATCCACGGTATAGCCTCAAACAAAAAATGGGGATGAAAACTGGTTAGCAAAATATAATTCAGAACAGTTAGCAAGAAGGTCTAGATTTTTTAAAAAGTTTGCTTATAATAGAACTTTTTCTTCCAATTGTGAAAAGTACGAGAGTTCCTAAAGCATATTTATGTTTTCACCTTTACGATGTTCTTTACCTCAAAAATAGCATTAGTAGCACACAATGTAATAGTTGCTTTGGTAACTGATTTTTCCTCCTTTAAAAGCAAAGTGAACAGTTGTGTAATACTCACCTCAATTGCCAGTGCATATGAGATTGCCGGCAGCTAAAGTAGCTCTTACATCATCATTTTTCCTGTGCTTTTTCCATGAATATACACAAACTTAAGTATTACATGCTAAATAAGTAAACAACTGGGGTCAATTCTAGCATATTGCTATTAAAGGACGTTATTCTAAAAGGCTTTACTTTTGGAGAGGAACTGGAAGTTAACTGCTCTGATCAATAGAATTTGAAATAAATTCATTTTAATAATAACCTTCCTTTTAATGAGAGTCCCAGCTACACATGAGCATATGTGATCAGAGATTGAAGTAACTCCATTATGTACATTTTGAACAAGCTTCTATGCTACAATCCAGTTGGTTAGAACTGTAATAGTGGTGCTAAGGGACTGAAAAGCAGCCAAGCATCCTAGGTAGCATAGAACTGATGTGACAGGCTCCTGTGCTACATATCTGTAGCCCCACTGTAGGGGGCTCAGATAGAGCTCTGGTTAGTCTCTGCAGGTGGACAGTGCCCTTGGGGACCATAGCCAAGGGGTGAACTTCAGAAACAAAGTCAGTCAAATATGGCAAATCTTCAGACTCCAGTGAGAACAGCCAATCATCTCACACTGCAACCACTAATTGCTGTTCTTTAAGGACTGTGAAGCTGTTTTGATTTAACATTTACAGTTTAATCATCCAAGAAACCAATCATAATGCAATATACAAATACAAAAGTGCTCCAGAACAGAGGCCCAGTCCTGTCCCATTCACTTTTATACCAAATTCCAACTGACTTCATTGAGACCAGGAATAGGCCTTTGCTGCATCAGTTAAAATAGACACTCATTACTAATTTATATAATTACAAATACAATTTTTCCAGAATTATGGACCTACTTTTACATAATAATGGCCACTCTATCTATAACTAATCTAAATAAATCATGTCACTATGGTTCAAATGAAAATTAAAAATAGTTTCTGATTTTGCCTCAAGCCCTTGTATGAATTTGTTGAGATCAAATGCATTTAACACATCTGCTAACTATCTGGAGGTTTTTAAAACGTATCTAGACCATTAAAACATTTTTTATGCAGTAGAGGTTTTATTAAAATTTAGATTGTAAATTATAATTTGATAGTTGAAGCATCAAGAAACTTTTGTTTAATTGATTTATAGATTCCAAGGATGGAAGGGACCATTGTGATAATCTAGTCTGATTTCCTGTCTAACACAAACTTCCCCCAAATAAGTCAAAGAGTAGATGTTTCAGAAAAAATATCCAATCTTGATTTTAAAGTTGCCAGTGATGGAGAATCCACCAGGACCCTTGGTAAATTGTTCCATGGTTAATTACCCTCACTGTTAAAAATCTATACTTTATTTCCAGTCTGAATTTGTCTAGATTCAACTTCCAGCCTTCAGATCATATTATGCCTTTTTCTGCTACTTTGAAGATCCCATTATCAAACATTTGTCCCACATTTAGGTACCTATAGTTTTAATCAAGTCACTCTTAACTTTCCCTTTGGTAAACTAAATAGACTCAAATAGCTTAGTCTATCACTATAAGGCATACTTTTTAATCTTTTACTCATTCTCCTGGCTCTTATCTGAAACCTCTCCAATTTCTTCATATCCTTCTTAAATTGTAGACACCAGAACTGGACACGGTATTTCAGCATGTTTCTAAAATTGCAAACTAATTTAAAACATGCAGTGTCATTAAATTTCCCTGATGCCTTTACATTAACTAGACTACAGATATCAATTTTACCAAGTGATGTATTTACCCTTTTATCAGTATAGGCAGTGTCTGTCATGTGATCTTATTTTCAACAGCAAATTACTTCCTTTTGTGAGTTCAACTGTTCGAAATACTCTGCAAGAATTCTATGCTGCAGGAAATAGTCCTGTTCTATTAAAATATTGTCTAGTTATACAAGTTATTTCCCTACTGAATTGCTTTGCTTTTCCTAACTCTTTAGACTCTGTTCAATTTAATCAGATTGTTTTCAAAAACAGGATAGCTTTTTTTAAATACTAATAATTTCAAAGATTTTTTAGAGCTGATAAATATTTACATTAGATCCTTTCCAATACCAGCAATACAAAAATAAGATAAATATAGTAACAATACTCTGTATATTTAGTGACGATAAATCTCAAATGAAAACTTAACACTGATTTTCCATTCTGATAAAGACCAACCTATTCACTTCAATCCTTAATTTTTTTTCCTTTTTTCATGCCAGAGGTAAAGCCAATTAGTTCTGTAGTAAATGGGGAAAGGAGATTTCAAATCTCTAACATTGTTATATTATATCAAGTGTATTAAGTGTTTGCTGTGATATTTGTTTAAACAGAAGCAAATGCATACCAATGTGTGCATATTGAGGCAGCATTCAGTACAAACAGCTCTGATTTTATTATTTAGACAGCCCCCAGTAATAACAAAAGTATTTATTTAGGGTTAATTCTGAAAGCTTCTTGCTCTGCAGGACAGTACATATCAAGCAATGATGAAAGTCGTTTCACTAAAGTTTAGTAACAATGGCTTAAATCGGTCACTTACATCAGTGTCTAATTATAGAAGACTGGATCATGGGGTTATCCTGCCAGCTTTGCCCAACACACCATCCAGCATAGCTGAGTCAGCATAGTGGAGAGGGGTGGAAGTCTGCTACTCATACGGACTACCCACCTGGCACAAGTGGATGAAGAAAGGAGGCTCTTTTAGGCATGATTACATCCCTGGATTGTTACTGGGTGAGTGCAGAATAGCTCTGCCCCTTAAACAGGGCAGATTAAAATCAGCCTAGGTTAAACGAAGTTCTGACCTTTCAAATGTATCTATCTTTGAAGAGAATAAAACTGAAGAGAACTATGGTTATTCTCTCTCTATTCAAACCACAAACGCATGCTTTACCCACAAGTATGTTTAAAGAGGCCTAATTAAATGAAGTGCAGTGTGAAATAATTAAAAAAAAGAAAAAACCCAGTTTAAGTACAATCTACTTAATTATTTCATTGTCAATTAAGGGACCAATTCTGCAAGCGTTTTTTCATCCATGGAAGTTCAGATGTTTGCCTAGACTAAAAGTGCAGACCTGAAATCTGCTATACAAATTACACCAGAGACTTGCATTCTTTGTCACTTTACAGGAAACTCATCTGCTGTGCAATGCAGTTGTGAAAGGACAAAAGGCTGCGAGACAGGGAGAGCATTCACAGTGTTGGCAAAAGGGGACGTTTGCTCCTAAAACGAACAAAATCCTGCCTCAGGAATGCAGAACCTTCTGATTTATTTATTTTTTTTTGCCAAAAAGTCAAAGTATTAAATTATAGCTGACACCGCAATCTTTGCATACAGAATGAAATGCAGGTGTTGGCAATGCCAACACTACCTTGGCCTCTTTGGCGCCACTCCTTCTCTGTTGGACTACAGAATCCTGAATGTACTTCTGCCAGACAATGTTTTAACTTTAGCCCGTTGATTGCAGTTGAGTTATACTGGTGCAATTGAGAGCAGAAAGTTTGGCCAAGTGAATTTTATTTCTCAGAAGTGAGAGAAGCCGATAGCACAATGCTCCTCTGGTAATTTCTTTGCAAACATTACCATAAATGTCTGCCAAGACTGCTCAGCCCTGACCTGCAACATTCCAGCCCTAGGCCTTTTTGATCATGTCAAATTTTTGCTCTTTTTGTGTTGTAGACAAATGTTTACTACAGAACAAATTTGAGCCCATCAGATCTACAGATCAAGAATTGGAGGCTATCAAACTCTTCTGTAACACAGAAGGTGGTTTCAGACTCTGGTGCACCAGGATGAAAGGTAGTGAGCTCTTGAACTAAACATGTTGTGAGGAGAGAGTCAACAGTATTTTCAATGGAGAATTCCACTGGCTGAAGGTGTCTTGGTGAAAAAACTATTACTGCAAATAGTAAAAAGCGTCTTCATCCAAGAAAAACAAGAACTTCCAGAGGTTGGGGGGGTCCATTTTTCTTTTAATCTGTGTAATAATTTAATCTTATTGTGTTAAAAAACAGCAGGTGGCCCATGATTGTTGAGAAAAATATTGTTTGAAGATCAACTTCCACAGAGATCAATGGGCAGGGGCGGCTCCAGGCCCTAGCATGCCAAACGCGTGCTTGGGGCGGCAAGCTACGGGGGGCCCTCTGCCAGTGCTGCGAGGGCGGTAGGCAGGCTGCCTTGCGCGGCTTGCCTGCGGAGGGTCCGCTGGTCCCATGGCTTTGGAGGACCTGCGGGAGGTCTGCGGAAGCCGCGGGACCAGCGGACCCACCGCAGGGAAACTGCCGAAGGCAGCCTGCCTGCCATGCTTGGGGCAGCGAAATCCCTAGAGCCGCCCCTGTCAATGGGGTTTCAAAAGGTTGGCAGAATTTGGCTCTATTGGAGGAAGCAAACAAGTACCCTGTGCAGATTGCTAATGTTTTACTTGATACTCTCCTCAGCTTCTGGATGTTTAGTACACAGCTTTGTTGAAGATGTCCTGTAAGCTTGTAAACATGGAGGCTCAGACGTTGTGCCAAAGCAGTAATCTCCCAAGAGAAACAATGTATTACTACAAAAGAAAGGCAAGTAATGGAAGGTATATTAGAATGGTAGCAGCCCTTGCCTATATAAATTATTGAATGGCAAGTAACAGGAGTTAATTATTACCAACGGGATAAATTTAGACCCTGGAAGAAAAGGGATAAATTCAGGGGAGAAGCCTGAGATTCCTGTTCGTTCTGCAGAAATCTGCAGCTGTCAGCCCTCCATCAGGCAGCTAACTAGCTCAACTGTGCCGTCAAATAGTAAAGAACTAAGAATTTGGAAGTGCCAAATCATCAGTGAGGGCCACAATTTTTGCTCATGTAAATGGCACAACTCCAGTCACTTCACGGGAATTCATCTTATTGACATTAGAACAAAAGTTGTTTTCGCTAAAGGACATCACCTTTATTTGTGTATCTTCTAGCCTTCCAAATAAATGTTAATATATCATGCTGCATTTTTTAAAATAAATGTAACTGGAGGAACTTGTAACAATTAATATAGGAGGAAAGCTCATTTTAATGGTATAATCCAAGAAAACAATGATAGGCAATTTAGGTTATTCCAGTTAGAGAAGGGTTTTTTTAAGTTTAATAGCTAAAAGGGAATAAAGATTCTTTGGCTCCATCAAGTACTAAATATTTAATTGAAATGAAGCCCACTGTTTTTACGTACATCTAAATGACCCTCGGTAAGTCCTTGTTATAATTAGTTTGAATGCAGAAAAATTCTCAAAAAAATTACACTTCAATATGCTGAGAGAACTGGCCATCAGTAATGAGTCACCAGCATACAGTGCATTCTGATTATCAATAGCTCTGATTTTTATACCATTACTACAACTGCTGGAGTTAATTCTTTGAACCAAAGAGTTACCATAGTCAGAACAAACAATAATGGAGATAAGGGACAGCCCTGCCTACCTTCAGGTTTCACGCCAAAACTGTCAGATTAATAATCCTTAATAAGGATCTTGGCTGTTCGAAATCTTATCTAAGTAAGGAATTTTGGCCCAAATCCCCCGACTTTACAGCAGTAAAAGAGTAATGACCACACAACACAATCAAAGGCCTTTTTGGAGTGTAGGGAAAGGATCACTCAGGTTAGTGGTGTGAATTGCACTTAATAAACTTCTAGTGTTCTAATAAAACCCATGTCTCACCCATATAATCCTACTTGATCATAATGGACCGTCTAGGGAGAAATTCTTCTAGTTTGCGTGTTAAAATTTAGGATAAGATTTTTGTATTCCTGTTGAATAGATACATAGACCTATATGAGTCACGCTCTGTAGAGACCTTTATCAGTAATCGTGTTGGAGACATGGAGACACACAGTTGAAGGAAAACTGTTAGACAAAATTGGAGAAAATTCTCTTCTGTGTCAAAGCTCTGCTTAGTGCAGAATAGGGGGGCAGGAGGAAGTTGCAGAAAAGATTCCAGCCCCTAGTCCAGAGTGATTATAACTGCTTCCAGGCTGTTCTAAATTCTGACACTGGTGTAGAACAAATGGGGAACAAGTGTCTGAGAGGTCTGTCACACCCACTCCACATACCTGCCATGTCCCCTGTGCCAACAGAGAAGGGAGGCCAGAGGTTCGGGGCCTAGGTCCAGGTCAGATGCTGCAACAAAGAGAATTCTCTGCTGGAAATTTGTGCACAGAATCTAGGCCCTTTATACCACCTGAGTGGTGCATGGAGTCAGGATCTCAGGATATAATCCATCCCAGAGAGTTGATTCAGAGATCAACTAACATGGAAACTAAGTTTTTTAAATAGTTTATAAAATTCAATAAGGACCTTGGGTTTTGCCAGAGGATAATTTTGAAATAGACTATTCTTCCTCTCCAATAGAAGGTGACCTTTTCCAATCACAATAGACAGAGTCAAAGGCTAATAAGTTGGATCTAATAAGTATTTTCCCTTATGCATTGAAAGATGTAAGTCATGTAAAATGGAGGATAATACAAATTAAGGTCTTTTGAGAGCCACTGTATTAGCACGAATACTATTCTCAGCATTTCTGATAACAGTGTAGGGTGTTTCTCTCTGTTTGCGTTGGTTAGTGGTATTCAACAAGTTTTAGCTGCTTAACTACATTTTCCATACCATTCTGGTTTCATTCATTTGCATTTGCTTTCCTTGCCCCCCCCCCACCCCCACTTAACAGATTCTTCATTTAGATATATATTTTAACTGAAGAGCCTTTGATCCTTTCCTCATAAATCTAGTCTAACATTAAAGGGTAGTTTAACTGCTGCCTGAATTTTCATTTACTGGATAGTAAATAGAATTTTCAATTCACTTAGTATTGGCTTAACACTGCTCGCATTGAAGCCAATGGGTGATTTATCACTGACTTCAACGGGAACAGTTAGACAAATACTATGCAGTTTTGAAAACCCCATCTTTCATCTTCAACTTTGGTAAAGCATCTAATTTTTCATTAGTGTAAACTGAGGATCTGATATCAAATAGAATCATACTACTTGCTGACAGCCATTTTTTAATAGCACAATATTTGACCTCAGCAACAAGTATTCTATTTGAGCAGCTAATGGAAACTTCTATTCTAAGTAAGGGGTTCTCAAACTTCATTGCAACGCGATCCCCTTCTGAAAATGAAAATTAGTACACAACCCCAGGAGGGGGGACCAAAGCCTGAGCCTGCCCGAGTCCCGCCACCTTTGGTGGGGGCCCAAAGCCCAAGAGATTCATCCTGAGGCAGGGGACCTGTAACCTGAGCCCAGCCACCCAGGGCTGAAACCCAGAAGATCCGTCATTGGAAGAAGGTGTAGAGGTGGGTGTGTCACCAACTAGGTCAGGAACTACATCTGCCTCAGCAACGCTGGGGCTACACAAATAACTGCTTTTTCCTGTTTCCAATTTGAGCAGGGCTTCGTGTATCAGTGGAGGTAGAGGGAAGGCCTATAAAAAGACTCTAGGGCCAAGAGGCAGGTGGTGCCTCCCAAGGAATTGTGACCATGTCCTCCCGAGAAAAAGTAGCGGTATTTTGAGTTGCAGGCACGGCAAAGAGGTCTGCCTGCAGAAGACCCAAGTAAGGCAGATCTCTTGAAAGATCACATCAGTCAGCTTCCACTCATGGTCTTGATGAAAAATTCTGCTCAGTGAATCTGCAGTGGTATTCTGTGATCCCAGCAGATTGACTGCCAAGATTGCAATTCACTGGGCTATGCACCAGTTCCAGAGCCGCTCTGACTCTTTGCATAATGATCAGGATTTTGCTCCTCCTTGGCAGTTTATCTAGAACATGGCTGCTTGGTTGTTCAGCCTCACTCTGACCAATTGGCCCCAGATGGAGAGGTAGGAACTGAAGGCAGGCATAACCGACTGCTTGAAATTCAAGGAAGTTGATGTAAAGCACAACTCTTGAGGAAACCATCTGCCTCAGGCTGTACGAATTTGTAGCTTAGAAGGGAGGTATCCATAATGACAACGTGTGTGGGAAGTTGATGCGAGGAGGGGGTTCCCACACAGACTTTTTGTGGGTCCTTCTATCAACTGAAGGAGTTGAGTACCATTTGAGGAACTGACACCTCCCTGGACAGCCTGTTGTGAGTGAAAGCTGTCTTGAGCCAGGCTTGAAGATGCCGGAAGTACAGCCTTGCTTGGGGGTTTAATGAAAGTACAGGCTGCCACGTGTCCCAGGTGCAGAAAGCAAGGCTTTGTCACGATTCATGGGCTCTCCTGTAATGTGGAGTTCGGATGAGACATTGTGGCAAACAGCGTCAGACATTGTCTCCAGGTAGGTATGCTTTGGGTGCCACAGAGTCTAGGGTGGCCCTGATAAAGTCTATGCATTGCGGGCATCAGGGTTGATGTCTCTGTGTTGAAGCAAAGGCCTCGGGAGCAGAACAGAGCTAAGTCCTTCTTGATGGCAGACTGGACTTAAAGGAAAAAATGAGTAGTCAGTCATTCAGATAGGGAAAATGGCTGTACCCATCTAACTGAGGTGGACTGCAATGGCTTAGAGGACCTTGGCAAGGCTCTCAGGACAGTGCATAGGCTGCAATGCAGAACCCAGTACTGGCAATGATCAGGGCCCACTATGAACCTGAGGAAGTACTAGTATGCTGGGTGTATGGCTACATGAAAGTAGGAAACCTGGAGGTTGAAGGTGATGAACTTATCTCTGGGATCTAATGACAGAATGTTCATTGCTAGGGTGACCATCCTGGAGTCTAAAAGCATTTAGAGACCAAACGTCTAGAATCGATCTCCACCCTTCTCTTGTCTTTGGGACCAGGAAGTACTTGGAGTAGAAACCCTTTCTGATGAAGTCTGGAGGAACAGTTTGATTGTCCCCAGTTCCCTGCTTCCTTCCTGACTTTTTTTTTGCTAGGCAACGAGTAAGCCTAGCTGCACTGTCTTGGAACTGACAGAATGGCCACAGCCTCAGCTGGCTGCTTATCTAGTTGTCCTGCTTATAAGCCTGGCCCCAAAGTGGATCAGTGGCTGCTCAATGCATACTATCCATGCCTGCAACTACACTTGCCCTTGTTCCAGTCCCTGCTCCTGCTTTGTTCCAGCCCTTGCTTCAAGTCCTGCCCCCAGTCCCTGTTCCAGCTCTCCTTCAGGACCTGCTCCCCTCTGGCTTCAGACTTCTGGCTTTGATCCATGGCTCTGCTTCTGGTTTATGACTCTGGCTGACCCTCATTTCTGGCATTTGGCTTCCGTCCCTCTGGTACTGACCCTCGGTTCATTTCCTGGACTCTGCCCAGCCTGGACCCAGCTGTAACTAGTAGGCCAAACTCTTGCTTCCACCATTAGGCATGACCACCCACAGCCTGGTTCGCCACACCCACTGAGCTCAATGGAACTACTCACGTTCTTGAAGTTAAACATGTATTTAAGTGCTTTGCTAGATCAGGACCAGCAGCCTGCAGGACACCAAGTTATGCCTGTAAAAAAAGGTAAGATTTTTAGACTGAAATTTATCAGAAATTATGTGCTGGTGCAAGGCCACAGATCAGGCTTCCACATCCAGATGAGCGATTCATCTGAACTCACTGGGCAACAGGAACTTATTTGTTTTGTTTTCTCATTTATCTTTGGATACTTATCATAGCACTCTCTGGACAACATTTGCTCAGCCAGAAGAGCAATTCTCTTATTGTATTATATTTCAGTCCAACTAAGTTGAGAGGTATGAAGCTCTGTCATGGTGACCTAGCACCATTTTACTGGTGTAAACAAGGCTGCATGGTAAACATCTACCCCACATAGGAAGGCACAAAGGGGCTTTTGTCTCTCTGGTGTTAACCCCTGGTGGGGAGGCAGCTATTCTCATCCTTTCCTTTTCATCTGAGTCTCACAGAAATTGTGTGTGTTTTCCCACAAAACATCTCATTCATTTCTTTCCTTCCATTTGGTCTTCCAATCTTCCTATCCCTTAGAGACATACTTCAGTCACTGACACAGAGCACTCCTGTGGAGAGCCGTTTGGACAGTGGAGACTTCTTTTAAAAGGAGAACACAAACAAAAACTATTTCAAAACAGGGTAACAAACATTGCCGTCATAAACTGGACATAAAAGCTCCAGTAAAAAAAATCCTATGGAAATTAGAAAAATGATAAATTATGCAAGATGTTTTAAAAAAATGTATGGAAAGAGTAATAAGAGAATGATATCCTCAGTATGGCAATTCATGGCATGGTTCAAAAACCCTATGTGGGATATCATAAAATCATAGAAACGTAGGGCTGGATGAGATTTCATGAGATCATCTAGTCTGGGCCACTGTGACCATCCTAGACCATCCCTGGTAGGAGTTTGTCCAACATGCTCTTAAAACTTCCAGTGATGGGAATTCCACAACTGCATCATGTTAATTCATTTAATTTCTTATATCCCACTCCCTCCATCCTCTTCAGAAGCACTACTGGCTAGTCAGGTATTCTCATTTTGTAGCTGTGCATATGCGTGTAGTACTTTGTACTTGTCTTTATTTCCTTTACTATTACATCCTGTGATTTATTTTAAAACTTTCTATAGAACCCTATGAAGTTCCTGTAGAACCCTACTAGTTTTGTCTCTATTAAATGCTATAGGACTATTTCATAATGGTTTGCAAAGCAAAAAGCTGGAGGCAAATTAATCTAATTTGGATATATTGCTGAAAATGAGTAATCATGAAATTATAACTGCTAATCATACAATAAATATTGACAGTCATTCTTAAAGATCTATGCACACAGTTTGTGCACAAAAGTGCCATTTGCTCTCATAGTTGCTTTTATGTACATGCAGTCACAGTAACTATATGCACAGATGTAGATAGCAAAGTGCATATATTTGTGTTGCTCCACACATCAAGGATTTTTATACTCACATGGATTTGGTCTTGGGAAAGCATTTTTAAAAGAAGTCTAATGTACCAGAAAGAATTAGTCTGATCTTCTATTACAATATTATTGTATCACAAACCCTTTGCATTTCACGAGACTCTGCTAATGGTGAACACTTTTTCAAGAGAGAGAAAGTGGATTAAAGTTTGCCAGCTGGTTTGAAATTACCTGGTCTGTAGCCCTGTGTGCCAAAAAAACACCCACCAGGTGTAACCGGCCTCTCAGATGCTCCCTATTGTGCAAAAAACCCTGTGTTTGGGTGAGACTACTCATCTGCTCCTCCTCAGGTTCTTCATTTGCCTCCCAGCCAATTCCCACCCTGCACTTGCAGTATGCATATGCTCCTACTCCCTGGTACAAGAGCATAGCAGGGATGATGATCCAAAGAAACTCAGCAGAGACTACGTAGAAGTGCAGCCAGGCAGGGAGATGCTAGGAAAGCTCTGTGATAATCCTCCAGTCAGGAGAAGGCTATGAAAGGCCAAAGGGAAGGCACATTCAGGATTCCCATTTTGAACTAATTGACTATTTGATGAAGTGATAACATTAATGGACATTCAGCATTATTGATCTGAAACCCAAAGTAGCTAGATAAAGCCAAAAAACGTACAGACACTGTTAGCAAACTGCTGGGAGGACATCATAGAATATCTACAAACAGAGCCGCAAACACACAGATAAAAGTATCTGCTATGATATGAAAACTGAGTCCTAGCCACATATTTTGGTTGCTTCCACTAAACACTTGAATGAAGAATTTCCTAAAATGGTCACTGATTTTGGGTGCTCAACATGAGACACATGGAGAATGACTTTCAGAGGTGGTGAACATCCAAAACCAACAAGAAATAATCTAGAAATTAAACACTGTGCTGCTGTAGTCTAGCCTGTCCGAATTCTCTGTCTCAGCATCTGCAACTAGTGCCTCTCTCTGTGTAGTAGAGAGTCTGTGGAAGTCAATAGGAAACATGGCCCTGCATAGTGTCTTGTAGAAAGTGTGACAACTTCTTAACTTCCTGTTGAAACTTGTCTACTCTGGCACTTTACAGTGCTGCACTTTCTCACTCAGGAGTGTGAAAAAACACCCCCTCTCCCCCGAGCACTGCAAGTTTCAGTGCTGTGAAGTGGCAGTGTAGACAGTGCACCAGCACTGGGAGCCACGCTCCCGGCTCCGGTAGCTACTCCCCTCAGGGGGGTGGATTTTTTACAGTGCTGGGAGAGCTCTCTCCCAGCACTGGTACTGCGACTACACAGGCATGTTAAAGCACTGTGAAGACATACCCTTTATGGCTCAAGAACTAGCAGAGACATCAAGTAATTTACACCTAATCCATTGCCAGCTGAAGACAACCAAAAGTAAACATCTTTATTGCAAAGCAATGACTAAACTTAATTTAGAGTGACCAGATAGCAAGTGTGAAAAATCGGGACAGGGGATGGGGGGGTAATAGGTGCCAATATAAGAAAGCCCCCAAAATTGGGACATCTGGTCACCCTAACTTAACTGGAAGGAACTTGGTGTGATCCTGAAAGGACTCCATGTGGAATCTGTTGTGGGTGGGGATGAAAGATGTCAAACATCTGTTTTGGATAAAGACAATGCTTCCCCCCCTTTTTTTCTAGATGTCCCTTTGTGGGATTCCAGCATATATCAGATGCTGTTTCTACTGACACGGGAGGATAGCAAATCTTACAGTTTGGTACATTATATATGTTCTCCACACACTGTACATTTTGTGGACAAACCTCTGAGACACAAACCCTCACAGCACATTAGCATTAAAATATAACATCAATGCCACAGTTAAACAAATATAATTTTAAGAAACATCAGTCATGTCACCAGCATATCACCCCAGAAAAAAAATACTATAAAAGCCACTGCTAAAAGCGTAATTTTTATTCTTCTGTTGTCACGCACACAAAATGTCTTTACTCTCAAATTAACGCCAGTAGACACAGGCCCTACCCAAATACTGCGCTTATGCTCTCTGCAAGGAGATTATTTCCATGATTTCCTCATGCACAAGTCCGCCAGGCTGTGACTTATCGATTCCCCCCCCCAAAAAAGCATCATGCTTAATATTACATGAAATACCATAAAGCCTGGTTCCTATGCACAAAAGCAAGAGAATTCACAGTGAAGAATATACAGCTTCTTTTTCAAAGGGATTTTTGACCTGTGGTCAGTTTGCATCATTCTAATGTCAATCTAATGAAGATAGCAGCCAAATTCTGCTCTATGTTTTGCCCAGTGAATATTGACTTCACTAGTAGCCACAGTTACAAGAATACCCAATTTGTGGAGTTCATCAGGGTATCATTTTTGCTACTGATTGCATATACAAAGCTCCCATTGGTTTCAATTGTTCAATATTTAAGTGCACATAAATGCAGGCAGCATGTGACCCTGGATTTGTCTGATTTCCCACTGGTCTGAGACCTCTAAGAGCATTTAATTAACAGGGTGATAAGCACTTTTCTGAAAACCTAAAATAGAGAATTTTAAAAGTTATAACGCCAAAGGTTCCTGAGAGAAGACAAATCCTTTTTTAGATACAGGGATTCTGGAACAATTTGTATAGTGGGGGTGCCGAGAGCCATTGAACCAAACTGTAAACCCTGTATTTAAATGGAAACCACTTCAAGCCAGGGGGTGCAGCAGCACACCCTGTACCTCTAGTCCCAGCACTTGTGTTTAGATATGTCCATAGGCCAAGTACCTGGAAATCTGTCACATTCTGATGCACCAGGCAATGATGGAGGGCTTCGCCATGTGAAGTCCTCAGTCTATAGGGACTCTGTTACCTTCTGTAATTTAAAATAATTTTGAGATCAGTGTACCGTTTGGAGAGCAAGTACAAATGATAAAACCCACCCCTAAGCAAGTGTTTGGACTCCTTCCCTCTCTCCCCCACCAACCCCACACACTTTTGTCTGTAATAAAGCACAGCTTCTAGCATCTCCTCTTGGTCACATAGGAAATCCATGGTGACAAAAATACATGTGTTGTGAAACCAAAAGTCCCAGCCAAAACTACTATTTATAGTGACCTTCTTACAATTCACAGCGCAACAGAAAACTATTACTTGCCTTCATTTGTTACTTTTAAGTCTTTCTCCAGCCATTGGGTATGAATCACATACTAATATTACCAATCTGTGTCCCCCTCCCCACATCTGTTGCAACATTCTATAGATTATCTATGTCTCAAATTTGGCTTTTCTGTAATTTATCTGCATTTTTATGCCAGTTTAATCTAAAATATGTATTTGTTCTTGTCCATCTATCACAGTGTTTATGGGGGTGGTGGGGAGGGAGTAAACACTGCAATTTAGTTGTTACTCAAAACAGTGTGACCGAATATTAAGCTCCTCGTATGAAACCTCCGAGTGAGTGGGTCACTGTAGCTGAAAAGGCTTTTTGGCTTTGCACTACATGAAGTTGATGTGTTTTGAGGATTTCCTGCGTAGATTCCTGTCAAGGTTCTAGAGGCTTGTTTGTTTCCTGCTCATAATCTTTGTTTTGATACTTTTTGCTTAGGCACACCATGTTGCTCTGTGTGTATGGGAAAGTCTGCTCCACGAACGCAGAAATGAAGGAGCCGGGAGGCATGAAGTACTGTTCCTTGAGTATATTGGGAACCAGCCATCCTATGTGAAGCAAAGCAGAGTTATTGTACCAATGCTGTTTCAAATGTCTTTCTATACTTCCTCATTGTTGGGCTCAAACATAAGACAGACATGCCTAGGCTGGAACCAGGTGGAAAAGAATTTGAGGACCCTAAGTTTCTATGAGTCTGAAAAAGACTGAAAAATCTAGATGCACAAGGAAGAGTCAGATGTAAGCTGCTCTGGACTCTAAGCTCACCGATTTGACTCCAGTCAGATAAAGTGAGAGGCCAGGGAAGAGAGAACTAGATGAGCAAGTGGTGAGATGCACGGGAGGGTTAGAAGGAAAAAAAGAATAGCTTCTCTAAGTGAAACTGCATGCAAGACACCAAGAAGTCGGAAAACTGAAAGTAGCAATTGGATCAAGCCTTTTCTCATAGTGTGAATCACTGCCCAGTTGCAAACCAAGTTATCACTGGGACAGGCAAACTGTGAAAAGCACATTGTAAGAGCCTCTGAATAAAACAAGTACAATAACTTTGGAGAATCTGCCTGATTGGTTAAGGACAATTCTCACTGTAATCACTAGTTAACAGGGTCCTGAAAAACACAAAAAGGTGCTGTCAAGAGATACATCTGAACCTAGGAATAACCATATAAGAACAGATCATTGGTCTATCTAACATAGTATACTGCCTTTAACAGGCCCAATACTTCAGAGGAAAATGATGCACCTAAAGAATCAGTGCAGGATTGCCAAAAGCATCTGTCCCAGCCAGGAGGCCAATTGAAAGACCTGGAACACAAGGGGCAAGTTCTTCCCAATGGGTGAAATGCACTCATGAAGCAAACTAACACAAGGCCCAGGCACCACTTAAGTCCTACTTATGTTCCGTTGTCAATTCACACGATTTCCTTGGTAGCAGTTTTGACTAGGGCTGGAACCTATCTTGCAATGACAAAAAGCTGCTCCAGCCCTCTCATGAATTTAAGCCACCACCACAAGGCATCATGACAACATTTCCAAATCAAAATTTTCTGTATTAAACCAAAAGTTAGCCAAAAATGTTCATTTTGCTATTGAAAAGTGTTTTATTTTTTTCAGCCAGCCAATGTCCATCCCCAAAAATATTTTGAGACAAGCTCTAAAGGTAACCCTTTAGAACTATCAGAATATCATGTCTTTAAATAGCTCTAGGAAACACCTCCAGATTAAATAATTCAGTTAAAGATAAATAAGTATTTATTTAACTCAAATGTAAATTCAATTTATTATGAGATTCCTTTAAGAAAAGTCAGGAGGGTCAGATTATATACTATTCTTCATTCCAAAGACTCTATCTTGATTCAAAGATAGCCAGAAATTAAACCTGATGACCCTTCTCCACCTAATTTACAGAAGTGATAAGGCATGAAAACTATTTAAAAGAGCAAGTTCTCTGAGGGCAGATGTCAAGTTACTAGATGACTAAGCTAAGGAGACAATGACTATGCCAATACCTGTATTCAGCCTCTAGGCATGCTCATAGTGAGCTAGTTGAGAAGACTGAACCCTGGTCTACACTATGGGTTAGGTCAAATTTAGCCATGTTAGGTAGATTTTAGAATGAATGCATCTACACAAACAACCCCGTTCCATCGACCTAAAGGGCTCTTAAAATCGACTTCTGTACTCCTCCCCAGTGATGGGAGTAGTGCTAAAATTGATCTTGCTTGGTTGAATTTGGGGTAGTGTGGATGCAAATCAACATTATTGGCCTCCGGGAGCTATCCCAGAGTGCTCCAATTGACTGCTCTGGACAGCACTTTCAACTATGATACCCCAGCCAGGTACACAAGAAAAGCCCCAGAACTTTTGAATTTCATTTCCTGTTTTGTCAGCATGGCAAGCTCAGCAGCACAGGTGACCATGCAGTCCCAGAATCACAAACGAGCTCCAGCATGGAGCGAACGGGAGACACTGGATCTGATTGCTGTATGGGGAGAAGCAGTAGAACTCCGATCAAAAAGAAGAAATGCTGATATATATGCCAAAAATCACACAAGGCATGATGTACAGAGGCTACAAGAGGGGCCCAGCAGTGCCATGTGAAAGTCAAGGTGCTCAGGCAAGCCTACCAAAAGACAAAGGAGGCAAATGGTCACTCTGGGTCAGAGCCCCATGCATGCCGCTTCTATGATCAGCTGCATGACATTTGGAGGGGGGGACCCTACCACTACCCCACCACTGTCCATGGACACCTGCAAGGGCGGAGCCTCATGCAACAGAAGAGGATTTTGAGGAAGGGGAGGAGGAGGAGGAGAATGGGCAGCAAGCAAGCGGTGAATCCA
This sequence comes from Gopherus flavomarginatus, assembly GCF_025201925.1. NCBI lineage: Eukaryota > Metazoa > Chordata > Testudines > Testudinidae > Gopherus > Gopherus flavomarginatus. Next base: position 11,554,342 of record NC_066630.1, on the reverse strand, counting down.
TTCTCCCCGGCAACCAGGACCTTTTCATCACCCTGGAGCCAATACCCTCCCAAGGCGGGATCCCCAACCCTGAAAGTGGAGAAGGCACCTCTGGTGAGTGCACATTTGTAACTACCATAAAGCAATAATGTTTAATGTTTGATTTGCCCTGAAGACTTACAATGCATTCGTAGCCAGTACAGCTACTGGAAAAGTCTGTTAACGTGTCTGGGGATGGAGCAGGGCTCCTCCAGGGACATCTCCATGAAGCTTTCCTGGTGGTACTCTGAAAGCCTTTGCAGAAGGTTTCTGGGGAGGGCTGCCTTATTTCATCCTCCACGGTAGAACACTTTACCACGCCAAGCCAGTAGCAAGTAGTCTGGAATCATTGCAGCACAAAGCATAGCAGCGAATGGTCCTGGGTTTTGGTTGCATTCAAGCAACATTCAGTCTATATTTTTCTGTGTTAGCCTCAGGACAGTGATATCATTCATGGTCACCTGGTTGAAATAGGAGAATCTTTTGTAAGGGAACAGTAAAAGGACCCTGTTCATGCTGGGCTGTTTGCGCCTGGCTAAAAGGGATCATCCCTGAGAATAGCCACACGGGGTGGGGAAGAGTGAAGAGATCATCTCAAAAAGCCACGCGGAGTGGTGGAGGGAGGTGTGTTCTGCACAGTCAACCAAAAACTGCAGCCCCTCCTTTTCAATGGCAAACCCAACCAGCATTACTTGCTATGGGAAAGGAAGGTGCTGCTTTTTGGAAACATTCCCACATGTTATGAAGCTGTTAGAGGCCAAACCCACATACCCTTTGGCTTACCATGGCTGTCTGGAAACCGAATTCTGTTGCCCAGCCATGTGTGATGTGTCACCATACCAGCAGACGCTCAATATAAAAGGCAAAATGCGACCTTGTACCTAAAGCACATGTGCTGTCTGCTGTGCATTGCTTGATTCACTGTGAAAGAGTCTCCGTTTTGTTCTCAGAAATGTATCATCTTAAATTTTACTCTCTCTTTTTATCCCCCGGCAGGTGTAAATGTTTCTATGTTCCTCCCATCACCTCCATCCCTGAGGTTATCGCAGATTAGAAGGCAAGGGGGCGGAAAACACACTCGCGATGACATGTTTTCTGAGCTCATGCAGTCCTCCCGCACTGATAGGGCACAGCTGAATGCATGGAGACATTCAGTGGCAGAGTCCAGGAAAGCATTAAGTGAGTGCAATGAGAAGAGGCTAATGGGGGAGCAAATGGACATGCTCAGGCATCTGGTGGAGTTGCAGGAAAGTCAACAGACTGCCGCTGCATCCACTGTACAACCACCTGCCCTCCTCCCCAAGTTCCATACTCTCCTCACCCAGATGCCCAAGAACACAGGGGGGAGGCTCCAGGCACCCAGCCACTCCACTCCAGAGGATGGCCCAATAGAAGGCTGTTGTTCAAAACAGTTTTGATTTGTAGTGTGGCTACAATAAGCAATGTGGTCTTGTCCTTCCCTCCTCCCCCACCCAGGCTACCCTATCAGTTATCTCACTTTTTTTTAATTAATAAAGAATGCATGGTTTCAAAACAATAGTGACTTTATTTCCTTTGCCAGCTGTGATCAAAGGAGGGAGCGTCGTTGGCTTACGGGAATTAAAATCAACAAAGGGGACAGGTTTGCATCAAGGAGAAACACACACAACTGTCACACCACAGCCTGGCCAGTCATGAAACTGGTTTTCAAAGCCTCTCTGACGCGCAGCGTGCCTCCCTGTGCTCTTCTAATCACCTTGGTTTCTGGCTGTTCAAAATTGGCAGCCAGGCGATTTGCCTCAACCTCCCACCCCACTATAACATCTTCTTCCCCTTATGCTCACAGATATTATGGAAAAGACAGCAAGCAGTAATAACAATGGGAATATTGGTTGCACTGAGGTCTAACCTAGTCAACAAACAGCACCAGCGAGCTTTTAAACATCCAAAGGCACAGTCTAACACCATTCTGCACTTGCTCAGCATATAGTTGAACTGCTCCTTACTACTGTCCAGGCTGCCTGTGTATGACTTCATGAACCATGGGAGCAAGGGGTAGACTGATCTCCAAGGATAACTATTGGCATTTCAACATCCCAAACAGTAATTTTCTCGTCTGGGAAGTAAGTCCCTTCTTGCAGCTGCTCAAACAGCCCGGAGTTCCTAAAGATGCGAGTGTCATGCACCTTTCCCAACCATCCCATGTTGATGTCGGTGAAACATCCCTTGTGATCCACCAGTGCTTGCCGCACCATTGAGAAGTACCCCTTGCGGTTTATGTACTGGTTGGCAAAGTGGTCCAGTGCCAAGATAGAGATGTGTGTTCCGTCTATGACCCCACCACAGTTAGAGAAACCCATTGCAGCAAAGCCATCCGCTATGACCTGCACATTTCCCACAGTTACAACACTTGATACCAGAATGTCAGTGATTGCCATTGGGTACTTGAATCACAGCAGTCCCCACAGTAGATTTGCCCACTCCAAATTGATTCCCAACTGACCAGTAGCAGTCAGACGTCGCAAGCTTTGACAGGGCTATTGCCACTCATTTCTCAACTGTCAGGACAGCTCTCATCTTGGTATTCCTGCACTTCAAGGCTGGAGAAAGCAACTCACAAAGTTCCAGGAAAGTGGCCTCATGCATGTGAAAGTTTCACAGCCACTGGGAATCATCCCATACCTGCAACACTATGCGGTCCCACCAGTCTGTGCTTGTTTGCCAGGCCCAGAATTGGCATTCCACTGTATCAACCAGCCCCACTGCCACCAGTATGTCCCAATTGCCACATCCCATGCTTTCAGGAATGTCTGTGTCCATGTCCTCCTCACAATAGTCCTCACATTGCCATCTCTTAGCCAGGTTCTGTACATACTGAGTATAATGCACGAGGTGTTTACAATTCTTGCAACAGCAGCAGTGAGCTGAGCAGGTTCCAGGCTTGCCATGCTATGGCGTCTGCACAGCTAACTCAGGAAAAAAGTGCAAAGTGATTGTCTGCAGTTGCTTTCACAAAGGGAGGGAGAAGAGACTGACGACATGTACCCAAACCCACCCATGAAAATGTTTTTGACCCATCAGGCATTGGGAGCTTAACCCAGAATTCCAATGGGCAGTGGAGACTGTGGGAACTATGGGATAGCTTCCCACAGTGCACTGCTCCATGAGTCGATGCTAGCCACGGTAGTGAGGACACACTCTGCCAATTTAATGCGCTTAGTGGGGACATACAAAATTGACTGTATAAAATCGATTTCTAAAAATCGAATTCTGCAAAATCAACCTAATTTTGTAACAGACATACCCTGAGCAGTCCCAGTGTGATATGACTGTTCACATAGCTAATACAAATACTCTCTTCACTCCTGACAAAACCTGACTCCTGAGTGCTCATTAAATGTTTCAGTTTCTGCCTTTAGTCACACCCATACAGCTCCATTAAAGCCAGGTAGAATTTAGCACTAAGATATTAACATGATGAACTTTATTCTAGACTACTTTGCAAGGCTGACTCAGAATGCCAAAGGCACCTCCAATTTTATATTATATAAACAACTTTTCATATTGAAATTTTGTTCCAAAACAAAAAATTGAAACATCTGTTCCAAAAATGTCATCATGGGATGTTTGTGTTTTCAGAATTTTTTTCCCCACAATTTTCTTTCAAAACAAATGTTTGGGAAAAATGACCATTTCAGAACCAAATAACCCAATAGAATATTAAAATTTGTCTGACCAGTTCTATCTAAAAGGCAATATGTAGTTTAAAATTATTACATAACAAGTAAAAGATGGACCTTCCCATCAGTTTGGGGTTGAACCTAACAAGAGGAAAGGCTTCGAGACACTTAGATGAAGAACTGCATAGCTATCCACACTGAAAAAGAAGGACCAGCTTTAAGACAAATTGCTTTTTCCAAGAGCTATAGAGGATTTGGAAACTACATTTCCTAAATCTAACTAGGAAGATGTAACAAACTTTACAATGTTATGGCAGGGATTGTTCCTTTAGCTCGAATAAAGACTCCTATGAATTAGAAAGAGCCGCAAATTGCTTGTCAATCAGCTCAGACAAGGCAAGCCAATGCTCTGTATTTCATCCATTGTAGGGTGAAGACGGGAACCAGTATTGTCAAAGCAAAATAAGGCTTCTAAATATGGCTTCAAAAATCTGGCGTCCTTTGTCCATCCTTCTCATCAGGTCAATGGACTCAGTGTTTCGAAGCTGCACAGGCTCAGGGATGGAGAGAAGCCTGGACTGAACATTTCACAACAACTGAACAGTCAGCCATTCAAAAATTAGTTCAGATGGAAAAGCATTTGTTCAATTTCCTCCAAGGTTTCCAGAAAAGTTCTTTCTCCCTCAGAATTAGCCTTCAAATTTTGATAATATAAGGACTGGAAGATTCTAGATTTGGATCCTGCTTTATTATGGAATACCAGCTACTACCTTAACTCTGGAGAGACTACCAGTCTTTCCATTATAATTACTTTAATCCTAATTTTTAAATGTAGACTGTCACTCTGGGCTCCATCTTGCTCTCATTAACATCAATGGGAAATATTTCATTGACCTCACTGGAGGCAATAATTTGTGTGCTGATTATTGCTATACCATTGATCCTAAACATTTTACAGAGAGCAAGCACTGAAGATGACTATCAACAAAAATCCAACATTTGAATCTTTAATCTTTGTGATTATATGACACTCATTAAGCAGTGAACTTCCACAGGCTTTAAAACAGCTTACTTCTGAATGCCATCGTCTCTAGCAATAGCCAATCAAATAAGATACCGTGCCACCTCTTACCACCATTTTCATTGAAGGTGACTGAACAGATAGTTGCACATTAATTACACACACATTGTTTGCAATCCATGCCTACTGGGCACTGTATCAGTCAAGGATTTACATAGTACTGACATATGTCTTCTGAAACTCCCCCCACCCCCAGTCACAGAATATGAATTTATTGGGGTCAGATTCATCTGCTTTTGCTTCTGTATCTTTTCTGCTGATTTGATTCTATTATCCAAAATATATCATTCAGAGAACTTTTTGGTTTTGTTTGGGGGGGGGCTGCCTTTGGACACTTGAACTGATTTAATAGAATATTTAAAGGATTTACATGTACTTTTCTGATCAAACCATGTTAATTTGAAGAGGACTGTACTCATTGCCAAAGTACAAATTTCTAAGGAGCTCCCTAAACAACTAAGGGAGGGCCTATTCTTTTCTCTATATACATTTCCAGTCACTCTTGATAAGCATTGCATAGGGCTACGGGTCTGATCCAAATCAGAGTGAAATCAGTGGAAGAGTTTCCACTGATTTCAGTGAACCTTGATCAGGTCATAAGCAGTTTTTCTGAACTAACAAGGATACAGTGGCAGTGCTGATCAGGTACCAATGCTTTTGTCTTTACCCACATTTCTCCAAACGTCATTACTTGTTTCATGTCCTCTAACCTTGATTGTCAACTAACTTCATACAATTTAACAAGAGCATGAAACACATTGGTGCTTATTGGCCTTCACTCTAAATTGCAGTTAACACCTCCTGGTATAATTTTGCCATGCAACACTCTGTTCACCCTGGTTTCTTCTGTCAAAATATGCATGCTATGTTAGTCTTCCTTACAGATCCCATACAAAAAGCATTGCTAGACCCCACAGGTGGATCCTTTAAATCCAATGAGCTCTCAGAAAGATGAATTCTTCATGAATACTAAACCATATTATTTTAGCATTCTATAGCTATGGTTTTGCCAACATCCTGGCTGCATATAATACTACTTATTCCAGTACTTGTCTGTTCAGTAGAACTAAGATGCAAGATATTAGCATTGCCTCGGTGACCTACAACTTTCCATCACACACAAAGTAGATTGTCTAAGGGAATTCTCTGGAAATAAGTCATCCTAAATACTGAAGCAAATGCTGAACTAACACAGCCATTTGGATCTCACTGTATATTTGGCCTTTCAAAATGTACCATCTTCTAGAATTTATTGTCTTTTTCTTTTTATGCGCCACATTTATGAAAATCTATTCCACGAAGATGAAACCGGTTTATCTGAATCTTAATCGCATACTGAATCTTACTTAAAGCAAGTTAGATGTTCAGCTTTTCTACAGTCCTCTGAATTGCTTTATGTTAGTCTTGTCTATATATTTGAGAATATCATTGTAATGTAATTCAATATGACTGAATCTGACCTAATATAAATAATACTGCGTTAAACTGTGATTATGGTCAGAGAATTGACATTAGCCTGCTTTGGTGATAAAAATATGGTTTTACTATTCTTTATTCTGCAGAGCCAATAGAGCTAAGGAAAAGCAAGCTAAGGTCCGTTTTCACTCCTGCATCATCCACAAACTTTATTAACCAAATTCTGAATGCTGGATCTTTATAACTGGCAATGTTGCCCAAGCCAGAAGAGAGACAGTTGATTTACATATCACAAAACAGACCACAATGTCAGGCAGAACAAACTCCCATCTTTTTCCTACTGAAATAATCAGTATGTATATACTTATTGAGAAACAATTCCACAATGTCACCATTACGGTCACTTTTCAGAGTGTAACTGCACTTTAAAAACAAAGGGGGAAATGCAAAATTCTATGTTAAAAGTGTCTTGGAAAGGGGTGTGGGATTTTCACTTAAATGAACAAAGGCCAAAAGAAGTTGAAGTTGGGTTAGTCCTCTGTTACAGCAGCCTCATTCAACTTTTGCCATCCAAGTTAGGAATTGTAGATCATGTTATATCAGGAACAATGGGTGATCCATTCTACAAGCTGTAGTTGATTTAACAGCACATTAGCCTCCTGGCCTGAGACCTCTCTAATATATTTCAAACCTACTCTGACTCAATTTTCTAAACTGTCTTCATTTTGTATGTTTAAAAAAAAATCAAGACCTGTATAATTTTAACAGGGATTAGTATTTATTCTTATGTTAATAAAAGATTGCATAGGTTAGAATGCAGCAATATACAAAGAACCCAGTTCACACCCATTTTGTGTCAGTGTAAACCTGCTGGCTTCTGTGGCGTGACTTCTACAAACAAGAGGCAGATCAGGTCCAAAATATAAAAATTTGCAATTTATACAGTTTAGAAAAGTAAGAACAGGATAAACATGATACAGTAAAACTGAAAAATGAATTTAGTAGGGAATATATTTTCCATGGTTCAGTCTGACATCCCCTCAACGGTTTGCAGAAGGCACTTCATGAACCATTAGGAATCAAATGGAATATTTGTGGCACAAATGCATAAAACATAACATTTATTGAGCTTGTCTACCAGACATAAAACACACTGGATATGAAATGTGAACAGCAAGATCATTTAGAGTATTTTGTCTTCATTCATTTACCTGACCAGGACACACCACTGGGTTTTAGAGCTCATTTATGATGGGGTTTTGGGAATATGGCAACCATGTAAGTAATAACTTGAGTCAAAAAGCAAGGCAATGACCACAGTAAAAGGAAGATTGCTTTTCACAGCACTTCTTAATCAGCATTTTCCTTTCGAAGGAAATATAAACAAGTTAAATACACCTCTATCCCGATATAACATGAATTCAGATATAAAGCGGTAAAGCAGCACTCCAGGGGGGCAGGGCTGCGCGCTCCGGTGGATCAAAGCAAGTTTGATATAACGCAGTTTCACCTATAACACGGTAAGATTTTTTGGCTCCCAAGGTAGAGGTGTATATATCAGTCTTTAACAGGTCATGAATAGAAGATATATAAGCTTTATAATGAAAAAGAATGGACTTAACAAAATCTTTGTTCCATAGCAAATTGATATCATAGACCTTATTTGTGACAATATTACAGCTTCCAATATAAGTGACTATGTGTGGGGTGTAAAGAACTATAATTTCACTAAACACAAAAGGAAGATTGGAGCTAATGTCTTACTAGGTTTAATTAGTAGGGCTGTCAATTAATAGCAGTTAACTCGCCCGATTAACTCAAACATTGCAATTAAAAAATATATCACGATTAATCACAGTTTTAATCACACTGTTAAACAATAGAATACCAATTGAAATGTAGTAAGTATCTTTGGATGTTTTTCTACATTTTCATATATATTGATTTAAATAACACAGAATGCAAAGTGTACAGTGCTTACTTTATATTATTTTTATTACAAATATTTGCACTGTCAAAATGATAAACAAAAGAAATAGTATTTTTCAATTCACCTCATACAAGTACCATAATGCAAGCCCTTAATCACAGTGTTTCTCAAACTGGGGTCGCCGCTTATGTAGCGAAAGCCCCTGGTGGGCTGCGCCAGTTTGTTTACCTGCCCTGTAAACCAGGCTCCAGGCCAGTGGGAGCTGCTGGAAGCGGCACGGGCCGAGGGACTTACTGGTCGCCGCTTCCAGAAGTCCTCATTGTCCTGCAGCGGCAAACCAGGCAGGTAAACAAACCTGCCTGGCCCGCCAGAGACTTTCCCTACACAAGCGGTGACCCCAGTTTGAGAAACACTGCTTTATCGTGAAAATGCCACTTAAAAATGTACATTTTTTGGTTACATAATTGCACTCAAAAACAAAAAGTTCACTCAGTCCTACTTCTTATTCAGCCAATTGCTAAGACAAACAAGTTTGTTTACATTTATGGGCAATAATGCTGCCAGCTTCTTATTTACAAGATCATCTGAAAGTGAGAACAGGTGTTCGCATGGCACTTTTGTAGCCATTATTGCAAGGTATGTATGTTCCAGATATGCTGAACATTTGTATGCCCCTTCATGCTTCGGCTACCATTCCAGAGGACATGTTTCCATGCTGAGGACGCTTGTTAAAATTCATTAATTAAATTTTGATTGAACTCCTTAGGGGAGAATTGCATGTCTCCTGCCCTGTTTTACTTGCATTCTGCCATGTATTTCATATTATAGCAGTCTCAGATGATAACCCAGCACATGTTGCTTGTTTTAAGAACACTTTCACTGCAGATTTCACAAAATACAAAGAAGGTACCAATGTGAGATTTCTAAAGATAGCAACATCATTCAACCTGAGGTTTAAGAATCTGAAGTGCTTTCCAAAATCTGAGAGGGATGAGGTGTGGAGCATGCTTTCAGAAGTCTTAAAAGAGCAACACTCTGATGTGGAAACTACAGAACCCGAACCATCAAAAAAGAAAATCAACCTTCTTCTGGTGGCATCTGACTCAGATGATGAAAGTGAACATGCACTGGTTCGCACTGCTTTGGATTGTTACTGAGCGGAACCCGTCATCAGCATGGACGCATGTCCCCTGGAATGGTGGTTGAAAATGAAGGGACATAAAAATCTTTAGCACATCTGGCACATAAATATCTTGCAACGCCCGCTACAACATCATGCAAATGTCTGTTCTTTCAGGTGACACTGTAAACAAGAAGCAGGCAGCATTATCTCCTGCAAACGTAAACAAACTTGTTTGTCTGAGTGACTGGCTCAGGACTGAGTGGATTTATAGGCTCTAAAGTTTTTCATTGTTTTTCTTAATGAAGGGGGTTTTTTTTGGTATGTAATTCTACATTTGTAAGTTCAACTTTCATTATAAAGAGATTGCATTATAGTACTTGTATGAGGTTAATTGAAAAATACTATTTCTTTTGGTTTTACAGCACAAATATTTGTAATAAAAATATAAAGTGAGCACTGTATTGTAATTGAAATCAATACATTTAAAATTGTAGAAAACATCCAAAAATATTTAAATAAATTGTATTATCTTATTGTTTGATCATGCGGTTAATTTTTTTAATCACTTGAAAGCCCCATAATTAGATGAAGATCTGTCTTTGTTCATCAGTGGCTGAAGTTAGTATTTCATTTGCAGATCGAGAGTCTGATGATAGGGAATCTCCAGGTTATAGTCAGGAACAGAGGACGGAAGAGGATAACGTAAGGGCCAGATCAGATGATAAACAGTCACATAAAAAAGAATCTGGCACATCAGAAAAGGGCAGACAAATAAACAGGGACAAGTTTTTAAAGTGCTTGTACACAAATGCTAGAAGTCTAAATAATAAGATGGGTGAACTAGAGTGCCTTGTGATAAAGGAGGATTTTGATATAATAGGCATCACAGAAACCTGGTGGACTGAGAGCAATCAATGGGACACAATCATTCCGGGGTACAAAATATATCGGAAGGACAGAACAGGTCATGCAGGGCGAGGAGTGACACTATATGTGAAAGAAAATGTAGATTCAAATGAAGTAAAAATCTTAAGCTAATCCACATGTTCCATAGAATCGCCATGGATAGAAATTTCATGCTCTAATAAAAATATAACATCAGGGATCTATTATCGACCATCTGACCAGGACAGTAATAGTGATGATAAAATGCTAAGGGAAATTAGAGCGGCTATCAAAATTAAGAACCCAATAATAGTGGGGAATTTCAATTATCCCCATATTGACTGGGAACATTTCACTTCAGGACGAAATGCAGAGATAAAATTTCTCGATACTTTAAATGACTGCTTCGTGGAGCAGCTGGTACGGGAACCCACAAGGGGAGAGGCAACTCTAGATTTAATCCTGAGTGGAACACAGGAGCTGGTCCAAGAGGTAACTATAGCAGGACCACTTGGAAATAGTGGCCATAATACAATAGCATTCAACAACCCTGTGGGGGGAAGAACACCTCAACAGCCCAACACTGTGGCATTTAATTTCAAAAGAGGGAACTATACAAAAATGAGGGGGTTAGTTAAACAAAAGTTAAAAGATACAGTGACTAAAGTGAAATCCCTGCAAGTTGCATGGGTTCTTTTTAAAGACACCATAATAGAGGCCCAACTTCAATGTATACCCCAAATTAAGAAACACAGTAAAAGAACTAAAAAAGAGCCACCGTGGCTTAACAACCATGTAACAGAAGCAGTGAGAGATAAAAAGACTTCCTTTAAAAAGTGGAAGTCAAATCCTAGTGACGCAAATAAAAAGGAGCACAAACACTGCCAGATTAAGTGCAAGAGTGTAATAAGAAAAGCCAAAGAGGAGTTTGAAGAACGGCTAGCCAAAACTCCAAAGGTAATAACAAAATGTTTTTCTAAGTACATCAGAAGCAGGAAGCTTGCTAAACAACCAGTGGGGCCCCTTGACGATCAAAATATAAAAGGAGCACTTTAAGACGAGAAAATCATTGCGGAGAAACTAAATGGATTCTTTGCTTCAGTCTTCACGGCAGAGGATGTTAGGGAGATTCCCAAACCTGAGCCGGCTTTTGTAGGTGACAAATCTGAGGAACTGTCACAGACTGAAGTGTCACTAGAGGAGGATTTGGAATTAATTGATAAACTCAACATTAACAAGTCACCGGGATCAGATGGCATTCACCCAAGAGTTCTGAAAGAACTCAAATGTGAAGTTGCGGAACTATTAATTAAGGTTTGTAACCTGTCCTTTAAATTGGCTTCGGTACCCAATGACTGGAAGTTAGTTAATGTAAGGCCAATAATTAAAAAGGGCTCTAGAGGTGATCCCGGCAATTGCAGACCGGTAAGTCTATCAGTACAGGGCAAATTAGTCGAAACAATAGTTAAGAATAAAATTGTCAGACACATAGAAAAACAAACTGTTGAGCAATAGTCAACATGGTTTCTGTAAAGGGAAATTGTGTCTTACTAATCTATTAGTTCTATGAAGGGGTCAACAAACATGTGGACAAGGGGGATCCAGTGGACATAGCGTACTTAGATTTCCAGAAAGCCTTTGACAAGGTCCCTCACTAAAGGCTCTTACATAAATTAAGCTGTCATGGGATAAAAGGGAAGGTCCTTTCATGGATTGAGAATTGATTAAAAGACAGGGAACAAAGGGTAGGAATTAATGGTAAACTCTCAGAATAGAGAGGGGTAACTAGTGGTGTTCCCCAAGAGTCAGTCCTAGGACCAATTCTATTCAATGTATTCATAAATGATCTGGAGAAAAGGGTAAACAGTGAGGTAGCAAAGTTTGCAGATGATACTAAACTACTCAAGATAGTTAAGACCAAAGCAGATTGTGAAGAACTTCAGAAAGATCTCACAAAACTAAGTGACTGGGCAACAAAATGGCAAATGAAATTTAATGTGGATAAATGTAAAGTAATGCACATTGGAAAAAATAACCCCAACTATACATACAATATGATGGGGGCTAATTTAGGTACAACGAGTCAGGAAAAAGATCTTGGCGTCATCGTGGATAGTTCTCTGAAGATGTCCACGCAGTGCACAGAGGCGGTCAAAAAAGCAAACAGGATGTTAGGAATCATTAAAAAGGAGATAGAGAATAAGACTGAGAATATATTATTGCCCTTATATAAATCCATGGTACGCCCACATCTTGAATACTGTGTACAGATGTGGTCTCCTCACCTCAAAAAAGATATTCTAGCACTAGAAGAGGTTCAGAAGAGGGCAACTAAAATGATTAGGGGTTTGGAGAGGGTCCCATATGAGAAAAGATTAAAGAGGCTAGGCCTCTTCAGCTTGGAAAAGAGGAGACTAAGGGAGGATATGCTAGACGTATATAAAATCATGAGTGATGTAGAGAAAGTGGATAAGGAAAAGTTATTTACTTATTCCCATAATACAAGAACTAGGGGTCACCAAATGAAATTAATAGGTAGCAGGTTTAAAACAAATAAAAGGAAGTTCTTCTTCACACAGCGCACAGTCAGCTTGTGGAACTCCTTACCTGAGGAGGTTGTGAAGGCTAGGGCTACAACAATGTTTAAAAGGGAACTGGATAAATTCATGGTGGTTAAGTCCATTAATGGCTATTAGCCAGGAAGGGTAAAGAATGATGTTCCTAGCCTCTGTTCATCAGAGGATGGAGATGGATTGCAGGAGAGAGATCACTTGATCATTGCCTGTTAGCTTCACTCCCTCTGGGGCACCTGGCATTGGCCACTGTCGGTAGACAGATACTGGGGTAGATGGACCTTTGGTCTGACCCGGTATGGCCGTTCTTATGTTCTTATGACCTTATCCATATCTCATTTGTGTGCACATGACATTTTACACACATACATCTGCATGTGCACATTACATGGACTAACCACTTGACACTGAGAGCACAACACTAGAGATTACACTGGCATGTGGAAAACCCATTTGTGTGCACAGACGTTAGTGTCTGTCTCACACTCACACACACGTGCTGGCGTTAGCTAAGGCATGCCCAGGTGTTTGTAAGTAAAAAGAGTTACAGGTGCAAAATGTGTTGTGCTATTTTTGGAAAATCAAACTTTTAAGAGTCATTGCCAAGGGCACAATAGGCCAGGCTGTGGCGAGAACAGCAGCCAGAAGCACCCATAAGCAGTGATTTCTCCCTTCACTTTGAAGATTCCATAGGAGTCTGCACAGTCTGATCTAAGTATTGCTGATGAAGGCAAACTCATTGGCTTCTGTGGCTTTTTTTTTTTTTTTTAAACTGCACCAGCTATCCCAGAGCACTCTGGTTGGACAACCTGCTGACTCATCCTTCCCTACACAGAATACCATGCTCTGAAAAACAGCTGACTGACACCCCATTCAGCAATACCAAACTGAGGTCTCCACAGAACCCATGTCTGTTGTTGTTTTTTAAAGTAGCTGCAGTGCAAATAAAATATTTTATCCCTGCCAGTTCAATATGCCATACATAAAATAATGGTAAAACCTGAGGGCAGAAGTATCTATTCATACCAGAATATACATTTTTTCTGAACTCTCAATGAGAAACTTACTTCTTAATGGAGAAAAAGAAGAGGGAACATATCCCCAACACGTTTTTCAAGCTCAACTCATTCTGAAAAAAAATAAAGTGTCGTGGCTTTTTTTTTTTTTTAAAAAAAGCATGATTTCCTGCCAAGAAACTCCTATTTTCCAGCTAAAATTGGTATTCAGACATGACAATTTTACCCCAGTCCTCAAGGATGGAGCAAGCCCATATAACAGCTAATCACAGACTCTCTTTTATTCATGAAATCTGATTTTCCATTACTGTTATTTTCCAACAATTGTGGTTTAAAAAACACAATTTTGCACATTTTACTTAATTTTTCTGATACGGAAATAATGAAAAATAGGTTTGTCAGTTACAATAAGAACAATACATGGAAAGCTGAGTTTTTGTCACGTGCTGCCACACTCCGCTCTGCTACACTGGTGCAAACCCAATAACTTCAAGATGTGGCTTTATGGGCAATAAAGAATGGAACTGCAGCTAGTTTCACCATAGACAATTTTTGAATGAAAAGACAGAATTTATTGGACTATAGCAACAATATGAGGAACATGTAATTACATTTTAAAGCTGAGCTATGACTCAAAATACTTATTAATATAACTCTTGAATATATTAATGTCACTAAAGAGGAATTAAATCTTCTTGCAAGTTGTGTTAACATAAAGATCACTCAATTATTAGCAGCCTAAAGCACCCTACTGCACTTTGGAGTACTTCAGTGTTTGTAATGTATGCTAGAAGACAGGCCACCTTTCTTTTAACACTTTTTACCAAAAATTAAATTAGAATATCCCTAAAGTAAAAACATTCTAAGCACATTTAGCTTTCTCTGTATAAGAAATGCTGGTAAGCGTGTGTAACGATGGGGTGGTCTCATTCCTATTGTCTTAAAAAAATGGTTTATAACCTACAGCTGACACTGAAGCACAGCACTGAGCAATCATGAAAGCCTAGAGAGAGTAAAAAAGTAGTTTTTACCCTGCTCACTGAAGCTGTATAGACTCAGACTCTAACAGGTGAGCTTTACCTATCTGAAAAGGCCAACATTAGGGAGCAGAACTGGTTGCAAAGTAATATTTTTATCCTGTGAAAAATGTTGATGAAAATGTTTCTGTCAAAAACCAAAACAGAAGTTGGTTGCCAAAAACTTACATTTTCAAATTTTCATTTTTTGGATGAAAACCCTAAAATTGTTGACAAAAACAGAATTTTTTGGCCACACAAATTTCTCTTTATTCAAAAAGCCATTTTTTGTCAAACTAAAGTTTTGACAGAAAATTTTTGAGCAACTGCATGAGGGAGTTTTACTTTTCTAATTAAGGGTCTAGCAGCTACTGACCTTGGTATGTTCACCAGAAGTAGCGGTGTAGTGCTGCCAGCTTCCTGTTAATCCCACTCCATTGAGAGGACACAGAAGCAGCCCAGGTAGCCCCAAATTGGATGAGATTGGCTCAGGAGGAGCATCACCTACCCAGCTGGAAGAGGAACAGATTAAGCATCTATAATGGGGGTAAAATCACCACTGAAACACCCCCACAAACCATGATAAGGGGTTGGTGGTGTTCTTTCAGTCTAGTCCCTATGGTCCTGGGTCTGCAGCTTCTATGGCCCAACCCTCCGGCCAGGTCACCTTTCACATTCAGGGTAGCAGAAAAGTCCAGACAGAAAAAAACCCAAAATCTAATAACCTTTATGACAGGCCTTCAGCTCCCATCAATCTTTGCCTCTTTTAGTCTTGAGGCTTGTACTTACACTATGGCTGGAGGAAGGGGAGGAGAACCCAGATCTGCTCTCTCCTTTCCTCTGAGTTAAAGCAGGGTCCCTGTGTGTTAGGCAGCGAAGGGATATTCCTTACAATCCTTTGCCACTTCCCTGGGCTGCTCCTACCTTTTCCCATTTATTGGCATCACTCAGAAGGATTGCAACCACCACTACACCTTCTTCCCAACTCTCTATTGAAGAGTATTCTCAAGGCTGCTCCCAGCCTCTACCTGTATGGTGCCCTATCCTCCTTCTCAGCTGGCGATATTAAATTAGGCCTGCCCTTCTTCCCTCCCCCAGGTGTAGCCTGATGGGCTACTTAGGCACTAATTAATCCTTTATTTGCCAGTATGGGACACATGACCCATCACAGCATCTCTCAGGCAACCTTCACTGAAGGGCTCCTAAGAAACCTCTGCTGGAGTTCAGTCCTGCCCATTCCTGCAGTACTACCACCTGCACTAGGGGAATCTCCCATCCAGCACACTTGCCACCACAGGAACAGGGAGGTGCAATTTGCATTCTCCTGTGTCTACAGGGAAAAATCCAACCCAAAGCAATAAATAGGACAGTTCCCAGAGAAAGATGGGGGGAATCTGAATGGTTTTGCATGCAAAAGTGGCTGTAGTTCAATGTATACTGTACCTTTCCCCAGTTTTGGTATCCTTTTTCCAGGGGGAATTCTGCATGTTTTTGCATCAATAAAAGGTTTGTGTGTCAGTAGAGAACCTTTATGCAGTAGAGCAGGAAAATTCAGTTCAGTGCATCACCCCTCTGGATCTGAAAAAATCATAAAATGTACCTTTTTATATATTGCACCTTTTAGCTTAAAGGCTCACAAAGCACTCTTGAAATAAATTGATGAACAAACACATCTCCCATTTCTTGGGAGTTAAACAACTGCTCTGTGCTTTTGATCTGTGAATTTAATTGCTACAGAACAGACTTGGATCAACAGTCATTCACATGAACCAGCTCATGATTCATCTTCATGTATGTGGCTTACCCAAATCTTTGCTCGACAGTCAGAACATAAATATTTTTCTCCCTGGTTTATCCTTTCAAAGGCAGAAATTATTTTTAAAACTTTAACATTATTGCCTTTAGTAACCTCTATATTTACATTGCCTACCATTTTCCATTATAAAAGATTCTGCAAATAATTGTTGGTTTGTTATAAACCTCACAAATCTACACAGTTTGCAGCAGGGCCTTGAAATTCAGTAGGGAGATAGACAAGTGCCTTTTCTTTTGCATTCAGGTTTCGCTAATTTATAAACTGTTAAAAATGACCATTCCCTCCCTCTTGCTTGCGTTGCTCAGAAAAAATTTAGGATCATGCCAAAATAAGAGTTGAACATGAACTCTCTAAAGAGCCAGCTGCATACTACTACCCAAGCAGCAGCAGTAGTGCATGCTATACTGGGAAGGTGTATGAGCTGTTGGAGCAATGGTGGGTACAGGTTCTTCCACTCCAAATGATATCTCCCAGTGTGTAGTGGTGTCTGAGTGATGTAGTTCATGAAGCCAGACTGAATAAGCTTCAGCACCCCTTCCCCTACTACATGGATCAAGAGATCCTTCCACTCTGGGAAGGGTCAGGGAGAGAGAGATGAGGAAGAATAGTCAGAGACATTGTGGGAAGGAAAGTGGTAATAAAGGCCGTGGAAAGAGGGGAGGATTTACACACAATAAGAAAGAGAAAGAAGAAATGGAATGATGAGCAGCATAAAACCAGCACTGTTAGGGTACAGTGCAAGACCCATATCTTTTCATTGGCATTCAAAGCAGATGAGCCCTGAGGTATTTGGTGTAGGAGTAAAACCTCTGCGCTCACAAAGATAGTTTCTTAAGGGGCTGATCCTAATCCCACTGAAATTAATGAGCTTTCCTACTGATCTCAAAGGCCTTTAGATCCTAAAGGGGAGTTCCAACTTCTAGCAAAATATTACATATCTCTTATGTTTGGCACTGGAACACGGTCCCTAGATAACATAACGATGAACACAATAGATATACTTATAGGGAGAGAAATGGGCAAAAACAAAGAACCAAAGAAGAGAAAATGCCTAGGAGGGGATGTCTAGGAGTGGGCAAATAACATGTAAATAAGGATAATGGCATGAAGTGGGACCATTGGCTGAGCATTAGGAAAGACTTCCTAATGGTGAGATCTAGTAGTGTGTGGAACTATGAAGACCTCATTGCTTGGGACAACTGAAAGTAGATGGACCAAACATTGGAAGAACAATCTCATACTGGCCAGGGAGAGAGACCTACAGTAATAAATCTTTTCTATCTCTTATTTCTTGGAATATTTTTATATATTCATCCCAATATGGTCCTTGAACTTTCCTGAGATTCGGAGCAAGACGTCTGACAGCAGTAGCATCTCCTCCTGCTCATTTCATTCTTTGTGGGCAGGGAGGAGAGGCTCAACTCTGTCCCACCTCTTCTCAGCAGAGGAACTAGAAGAGAAGTGCATGAAAGAAAAGCAAAGGTGTGAAAAGGGGCAGCAGTGTTTCCTCCCGGGAAGGTGAACACTGAACAGTGGCATTTATAAATGATTTAGTATTCAGGGTGTACTTGAGACTGTTCTCACATCATCTATCACAGACATGGAAGTTAGAAAATTAGTACCTTAAAAATAAATTTACCAATTGTAATGTGGTATTCTTGTTCAGTCTCGCTTCATGAACTACATCACTCAGATACCACTACACAATACCCGAGCAGAAGCTTATTATTGTAAAGGTTGTTCAGCCCTCAGGCTAGAGAAGTGCCTTTTCTTTATCCTGTGAAATCACACATTCGGGCATAGCTGAGTGACAAACTGTTACAAATTACCATTTCCCCTGTAAGCTGGCATTTTACAACCCCTAGGAACAGACCCAAGCAAAATGAGCTTCAGCATCAGAGTGATACTGCCTTTGCAGAGATGACACTGCCCCCTTCATATTCATAGTCTGTCCCTCATGTCCTAACACAGGATCAGGCTCTTCCCTGGATGGCTGAATCAGCGTCAGCTAAGGAAAGATTTGAACATGGGCATAGCAAGACATTTGGAGCTCTTCCATGCTATTAGCTCCCTGCCTGTAGTCAGTAATAAAAAAGAAGGAAGGAAGTAGCTGTGCGGTCCATACCGTATTGGAGGTAGAAGCCCCTCAAAATTCTCCTATATTAGCAAAGACCCCCAAAACACAACATTTAGAGTAGTGAGGCTGGACTCGTTCATAACTGAAGGACCAGAGTCCGCATTAAAAAGAGAGGGCCCTCAGGAGCCTAATCTCACTCCCATTGATTTTGTTGTTATTGTTTACATTCAGCATATAAACTGGACCCAACCACCCGCTGTCCCTAAAATGAAGCTACGCAGAGAAATTAATCCCAAAGGTTGTTAAGCAGGAAGTGGACAAACGGACTGTGCTGAGGGGGCAGAAGGGGGGTTAATTTACCACTCATTGGTACAATCTCTCTTCCTCTTGGGCAGCTCTATAATTTGCCACCAAGAAACTGGCTTATTATGTGGGGGGAAAGTGAGACTTCTACTGCAAAATAAACTCTGCCCAGACTGAGTGACCTATGAAGCCTTTGGGGCTTATACAGACCAGGGGTGATAGGAGTTCTGTTGCTATGTCCATTCAATCCCTGGCCTGTCTTCTAATACTGCCTCCAAAAGAGTTACTGGTTTTTGTGAACTGGAAAACATCCACTACAAATGGGACTGAGGCCCCCAAACTCACTTCACGCAAGTCACCAAACAGCTGTCAGATTATTACATCTTTGGGTCACTATTTGACCTAAAATAGATTTGAACTGCTGATCTTTCAGAAAATTTCATGAAGTGGATTTAGGAATATCTTTACACCTAAAGATTAAGGTATAGCTGCGAACATCATCTTGATTGATCGGTCCATCAGCCTTCACAGAGTGCTGATCACAACATGTCATTTGTGTTGTTCTAGCTAGTCTTTCAACCATTTGCTGGCCAGGCTGTCAGTGGCACCAGACACCCAATCAGCATAGCACGCTGCAGCCCAGAACCCTTGAACTCAAAACGATCCGCTAGTTGCAGACTCCCAAGTAGCTGGGATTACAGGCGCGTGCACCACTGCAGATGTGAACATACAGCTGCACAGTTCAGAGACTGGCCACTTACAAATTCTGAATGCCCAATTACA
Organism: Gopherus flavomarginatus; assembly: GCF_025201925.1. Lineage (NCBI taxonomy): Eukaryota > Metazoa > Chordata > Testudines > Testudinidae > Gopherus > Gopherus flavomarginatus. Next base: position 11,534,646 of record NC_066630.1, on the reverse strand, counting down.
GGTTTACTTTATTAGCAGAAGATCTGCAATCACACATTTTATTAGTCTGAGAGCCACACAATCATATCATAATAAACACAGGCAACTCATGCACAACACTCTCATGATTATCTGGCAGCTTTACCTACTCCCTTCCTCTTTTCTTTAAAGTTGCACTAGTACTTGGTACAAAATGCAGTGAAGGAAGACAGTAGAACAATGCGGATAGCAGCTGCTCTAGTAAAGGGTACATTCTGCCACCACCCCATTTAATTACTATTTGCTGTTCGAAACCGTAGATAATCTCCACCCACACAAGATAATTTGATCGCTTTATTTCGTATACCCGTGTACTAACATGACATTAAAAATTAAAAATGTCAAAAAGTAAAAAAAAACCTTGATGACTGCAGTTAAGGATCCTGCAAAAAAATCTCAGAGCCTTTTCTTTGGGTTCTAATTATTTTCTCAGTATGTCCCTGTAACACAACATGCAGACCTAACAACGTGTTTTGCAGACAGAAGGATTAAACCTTGTCTCTAAGAAGCATATTGACAGCTGGAGTGAAATCCTGGACTCACTGAATTAGAAAACTCCCATTGACTTCAGTGGTGAAGAGCAGGAGGGTAGGATTTCACTTCTGGTGTTTGCCTTCATTACAGAAGTTAAAGGTAAAATCCAGACAAAGGAAAAGAGGAGGTAGGGAGTCAGTGTCAAAGACTGTTCCATCAGTGAGGAAGAAATAGTATAAACCACAATAGTGGGATTGGAAGCCATTTACACTGTGACTTTGAGTTGGTACACAGGTGCTCTTTAAGTCAATGTGCTCAAGAGTGTGGAGTAAGACTGGATGATGGAAACTCAGCTGATAAAAGCTCTCTCCTTGAGGGCTCCCGGCACACATGATTTTATCTCCAGATGAAGACTCTGAACCAAATTCTCAGATGACGTAAATAGGTGTAGCTTCACAGAAGTCACCAATGTACACCTTCTGGGAATCTAGCTTTCAAGCTGTTAAGATGTCCCAATTTGTATTTAAAGACTTTTGTTGTGTTGGAAGCCTGCTTTTGTGTTTAAAGATTCAGGCCTGATTCTCTTCTTACTCTGGTTTTACATCAATGGAACTTCATTAACTTCTGCACAGTTACTCCTGATTTACACTAGTGGAAATATGAGGAGAATCAGGCTCTTAATTTTAATTAACCTTATTAGTTAATTCCTTTTAACTCAGGCTCCAAGAAGTCATTTCATTGTTACCCCAGAAAGCCACCTTATTAAGCATGTGGATTAGCCAATACCTATCACAGACAGAGATAGTTGGCCACACCCTTATATAATCTCCATTAAAAGCAAGGTAAATTAGATTGGTTACTATTTGTAAATCACTTTTAACATGGAAAGGGTCAAGTTCTTTGGATGAATTTCAATTTTTTACTAAATTTAAGTCATTCTGGGTGGAAAAATTATAAAGAGTAGGATCCACAAGGGATGTAGGCAATGCTGAGTGTCAGGGCACCTAGCTTTTAAGCACTTAAAACAGTGGGGGGCAACCTGCGGCCCATCAGGGTAATCTGCTGTTGGGCTGCGAGACAGTTTGTTTACACTGACTGTCTGCAGGCACGGCTGCCTGCAGCTCCCAGTGGCTGCAGGGATGTGCTGGCTGCCAGTTCCCATGGGCCAGGAATGGCGAATCACAGCCACCGGGAGCTGCAGGCGGCCATGCCTGAGGACAGTCAGTGTAAACAAACTGTCTCATGGCCCAACAGCAGATTACCCTGATGGGCTGCAGGTTGCCCACAACTGACTTAGGAAATCACAGGAAAAACTCCGCCATCCATAAAGCCTGAGTTAGGTGCCTACGTTTCTATTCAATTAATAGGGACCAATCAGCACCTCAGAATGTGTTCCACAAGGCCAACAATAGGTGGAGAGAGGCCTAAACTAGCCAATAGGACATAGAGAGGAGAGGGGTGTGGCCTAAGCCCCACCCATCTCACAAAGCTAGGCAAAGCTAAATCTGGGCTCCAGAGAGGCACCTATCTCTGCTTGCTGTCCATGAGCCAGGGAAGTCAGGTGACCGTATGCCTAAGACACATGCAATCCTTGAAACTAAACAGTGAGGGGGAAGAGGAGGACACTCTCTCTCATAACCTTTAGTTAAGTGGATAGGCTGCTGTGACAGGCTGGCACTCTGCCCCTGCTCTGTGGTATCACAGAAACCTGCTCAGACCTCATTGGTTAGATATCCACACTGTGCTGTTTATTTCAGATCCCTCCACCAACATCTTTACAGTTTAATTCAGCAACACTATGTACAATGTCCCTTGTATCCTCAGACCTTTTCCCAGGGTCTAAGAGAAGACATTTCCCTTCCTGCAGATGTCTCTGACTCCATGCTCCTCCCTCTTTCACTTTGTTCCTGTGCCTTTTTATCAGTCCTCTGCTGAGGGGCTAATTAATCCTTTAGTTCACCTAGCTTACTATAATTACTTTTCATCCCCCCAATCAGCCCTCTCTGGAGCAGCCAATTAATGCTAGAGTGATCAGCGTGCACACTCACCTGTTAATTCCCAGCACTCTGTCATAGATGCTCACCCAGGATGTGGGAGACCCCAATTCAAGTCCCTGCTCCTCCTGAGCGGGAGAAGGGCCTGGACAGGGATCAGCCACCTCAGGTGAATACACTAGTCACTAGACTATAAAATATTCCAATGTGACTCTCCTTCAATCTCTGCCATTGACGTTGTTCTACTTTAATTAAATAATTGAATGATTAAACTAACTGGGCCACAGAAAGCACTGAGTAACTCTACAACCTAGAGAACTCACTTGAGAGATCACTGATCTCTGTTCAAATCCTGTCTCTCACTTAGAAGGAGTGGGGGAGGGGACTTGAACCAGGGCTTTCCCACATTCTGGATGAGTACCCTATACACTAAGCTACAGGAGGTCTGCATCTTCCTCCCTACATCTTGTGTGGTGTTTCACAGCCTGTAAGCACAGCTACTGGATTGGGCCTGCACAAGCAACTAAGGACACTGAATGCCTATCTTCCACAGTTTCTGACCAGGGGAGGCAAGTTTGTAGAAATTTTGGTGGTGCCCAGAACCCGCCCCCTCCAACTCTGCCCCCTCAAACTCCGCCTCCACCTGCCTAAGGCTCTGGGTGGGGTTTCAGGGGGGAGGTCTGGGGTGCAGGTCCTGGGCTGGGGATTAGGGTGCAGGAGGGGTGCAGGCTTTGGGAAGAAGTTTGGGTGCTGGGTGCAGCCTCCGGGCTGGGGCAGGGAGTGGGTGAGCAGGAGGGGGTGAGGGCTGCAGGCTTTGGGACGGAGTTTGGGTGCAGGCTCTGGGCTGGTGGTGGGGGTATAGGAAGGGGTGAGGGGTGCAGGCTCTGGGAGGGAGTTTGGGTGCTGGGTGCAGGCTCTGGGCTGGGGCAGGGGGTGGGTGTGCAGGAGGGGTGAGGGGTGCAGGCTTTGGGATGGAGTTTGGGTGCAGGCTCGGCTGGGGGTGAGGGTGTAGGAAGGGGCAGGCGGTGCACGCTGGGGCAGAGGATCAGGCTGCAGGGGAATGAGGGTTGGGGCTGAGGATGAGGGGTTCATGATGCGGGGGGGCTCAGAGCTGGGGCAGAGGATTAGGGTGCTGAGGGATGAGGGCTCTGGCTGGGGATGAGGATTAGGATGCAGAGGGATGAGGGCTCTGGCTGGGGATGAGGATTAGGGTGCAGGGGGATGAGGGCTTTGGCTGGGGATGAGGATTAGGGTGCAGGGGGATGAGGGCTCTGGCTGGAGATGAGGTTTAGGGTGCAGAGGGATGAGGGCTCTGGCTGGGGATGAGGGGTTCATGATGCAGAGGGATGAGGGCTCTGGCTGGGGTTGAGGATTAGGGTGCAGGGGGATGAGGGCTCTGGCTGGGGTTGAGGATTAGGGTGCAGGGGGATGAGGGCTCTGGCTGGGGAAGAGGATCAGGGTGCTGAGGGATGAGGGCTCTGGCTGGGGATGAGGATTAGGATGCAGAGGGATGAGGGCTCTGTCTGGGGATGAGGATTAGGGTGCAGGGGGATGAGGGCTCTGGCTGGGGATGAGGATTAGGGTGCAGGGGGATGAGGGCTCTGGCTGGGGAAGAGGATCAGGGTGCAGGGGGATGAGGGCTCTGGCTGGGAATGACGATTAGGTGCAGAGGGACGAGGACTCTGGCTGGGGATGACGATTAGGGTGCAGAGGGATGAGGGCTCTGGCTGGGAATGACGATTAGGTGCAGAGGGATGAGGACTCTGGCTGGGGATGACGATTAGGGTGCAGAGGGATGAGGGCTCTGGCTGGGGAAGAGGATTAGGGTGCAGAGGGATGAGGGCTCTGGCTGGGGATGAGGGGTTTGGGGTGTTGGAGAGGCTCAGGGCTAGGGCAGAAGAGCAAGGTAAGGGCAGCCTGCCTTGCCATTAGTGAATGGCAGGCGCTAGGACCCTGGGGCAGCAGACAGCAGTTCTGCCGGGAGCCATTCTCTGGGAGCAGAAGCAGGCAGGCAGGGATGCGGCGGAGGGGGGACGCAGGGGGAGGGGTGGAAGGCAGAGGCCGGGACCCGCTCCAGGCAGGGACGCGGCAGGGCGGGGCCGAGACCCAATCCAGGCAGGGCCAGGGGAGAGACCCAGCTCCAAATATTGCTGGAGTAGGGCCCCCAGCCCTGAATATTCCTGGAGCCCAGGCACCTCGAGCCCATATAACCTGCCGTCTATGTTTCTGACTTGCTCTGGGGTTTAGATGAGAGATAGGTGCCTGGGCACCTAGAGGGAGGCAGCAGTGCACATGCTCAGAGTCAGAAACATAGGTTCCTAAGGAGCTTTTATTACAAAAGCTTTGGCACTGAGTGAATTTAGGCATCTGCAGGGGTTAGATGGCAGCCAAGCAAGAGTTTTGTGCTTCGCAGTGGTGCATAACAATGGGACTTACACATCCAAGTACCTTTGTGGAATCCACCTGAAATTCTCAACATTTTGAAATTTACAGCTGAATTTAATTTCACAGACTAAGCATCCCAGTATATAAGCAGTACCTACCTAATATCTGAGAACATGACCAACAGGATATCTGCTTTTTTGCAGATTCTCTTTCATAAAAACTGCATGAGAATGGTTTTTAGGCTATTTTACTCCATTTTCAATGCCCAGTCTTGTAATCCTTACTCTCAATAGTAGTCCTGAGGATTGGTCCCATGAATAAGCATACTTAAGTATGCATCATAACATTGAATAGTCACTTACAGTGGTCACACTTAAAAACATAATTCCTGTTGTATAACTACTATCAATTCCAGCAATATTCCCTATACATAAATGGAGAGTTCTACTAGCTGATGATATTTTAGTGCACCCACTCTAATAAGTAATTAATAAACATGTAATAAATTACTATTTTTAAAGAATATGGATCTGACTAAAATATAAAGCACCATATACAGTCTACTGTCTAAAAACAGACAATATATTCAATAAAATAAATCAAAAGGGACAAGCACTTATTTCTGCCTTTTTTAATCTCCAGTTTCAAAAACTTCTCATAAATACCCACAAGGCCAACAAGACAGCTGGAGCCTCCATCTACATAACTAATCACAGAATAAATCTCAGAATAGACTTCATATAGAGTCAAGGCTCTCCATTTCCTCTTGCCTAGCCTAAAGAATCTTTTCCATGTTTGGCAACATCCAACAGACCTTTGCTTCAAGCTCCTAGACAAGAGTAGATTATTCATGTCTAGTTCACAATAGTAATATTTTGAGCCACTATTGCAATCCTTACCAACCACACTTTTTTCCCCATTTATTTTGAGGTTCCAATGCATGTGTTTTTCCTAAAAGCAATCAAAGTGATATCTATGGTAATTCTCCAATGTCCAGGACCTCTTTAACTGCAAGAGAGGTTTCTTCAAAATAAAAAATAAAATAAAATAGTAATGCAGGAAGCACAATTAATTCAGAGTTAGGAGACCTGGGTTCCATCCCTGTCTTTGCAACTCTTCATGAGCTTGGGAAAATCATTTAGCTTTGCTGCATTTGAACTTTCCCATCCGTAAATTAGGAATAATAAAACCACCATACATATGGAAAGTACTTTGAGAGTCTCAGATGAAAGAAACTGTACATGTGCAAATAGTTAATATTAAACATAGTAATAAATACAAGAAAATTATGATTTTTGCATTACTCTTTGTGTGTACTGCCCATTAGTAAAGAAATTGCATCAATATGTCTTTAGCGGTTCTTTTTTTCTGAAATGACATGTGTCCTGGCCTGGCTTCAGAGCCACTGGCATATTTAAACACACAGATTTCTTGCTATTGTGCCACTGTAACAAATACTACGTGTGCAACAGAATTTTTGTGGGTTGCAATTAAAAACACAGACCCCTAATTTGAATCCATGACTGAAAAATGAACAAAGAAGAAACATCCTCTGGGTTAACATATAAAATGTTATTATCCCTGAAATATGAACATAAATTGAAATATCTACATAGTAGTAGATATTGGAAGCTTGTGGGTACTACATTGTTTGAAAATGAAATGTCAGGAGGGACAAGCTATCAACCTATTTCTGTGCTTTATTATATCAAGACCTACTGGTATGTAGGGTGAAGATGGCAGATGTTTTCTCAGGAAGTGACTCTTATTTAGTTCAGGTAGTTCTACTGGTGTTTTCCAACTTGTCTGTCTACAGATGGCTCCTTCTTAATGATACTAATACGTCTTGCTGTGGGTGACCCTAAATCTCTGATTGCCAGAAGCTGGGTCTGGTCTACAGGGGATGGATTGATCACTCAGTAAATTTCCCTGTTCTGTTCATTCCCTCCGAAGCATTTGGCACTGATCACTGTTGGAAGACAGGATGCAGTGCTAAATGAACCATTTGTCTGACCCAGTATGGCTATGTCCAGACAGCATGTTCACTCTTAACATTCTCTCTATTTTGGCATGGCATATGTTTCAATTTCCTTATTCCATTATAACTTCTGCAATTCTAAGCTGTTTATATTATTTCATGCACTGCTTGATAGCAGACATGACCCATGCTTGCTGAGAGTGGGCAGTCAGCTTCAGCAGTGTTACTGAGCATGCTCAGTCCATGTGAGCATGCTCAGTAGAAGACAATCAGCAAATCGGAGGGGGGGGGAACGTGACTCTCCATGCCCCTCCAATATGTGTCACCTCTGCTTGATAAATAGACCACCATAGCCATCCATTTCAGACTTGCAAATTTCTACTCCTATAAAAGTTAGACAGTTAACTAATGTCTTTGACCATGTTCTCTCATTTTATATTTAGGACATACTGGAGAATTAAATGAGTTGTTTCATTAGACTGCCTCCCACTTGGTAAGGCAATGCCCATCTTTTCATGTACTATGTATATATACCTGCTACTGTATTTTCCACTCCATGCATCTGATGAAGTGGGTTCTAGCCCACGAAAGCTTATGCCAAAATAAATTTGTTATTTTCTAAGGTGCCACAAGGACTCCTCGTTGCTTTTGCTGATACAGACTAACACAGCTACCCCTCTGAAACCTTAAAAAAGAATGCTTCTCATCTGCCCCTTCTTTGTATCATCTGAGCATTTCCTCACTCTTGCAAAAATTCAGCCATTGAACTGTCATTTTTAAAAGCTTTTTGTAGTATAGTACAGTAATTTTCCATATAACACTGACAACCACCTGATCTACGTGTTCTACTATTTTCCCTCTTTATTAGGTATTTTGTCTGTGGAGCAAGCCTCCTGTCTGCTTAAACAAAAATGTTTTGGCATCTGTCTATTCTCTATCATGAAATGTGAGTAGATACAACTGCAATTGCAAACAAGATGGAGCAGAATCTGAAAAGATGTATTCTTGGCGTCACAGGGAGCAACCTGAAAAAGAACATGTGTGTTCAGGTGGAAAGCTAGGTAAGAGATATCTCAATAGCGAAGAAGAAACGAAAGTAATTATTTTCTGACATTAGTGCAGGAAGGTGGCCTACACTTTTAAAATAAGATTATAGGTGGTACAATGAATGGTAAATACAGCTAAGGGAATCAAAAAAAAAAGAGGGAGAGATTAACTAGTAACTTGGGTGGGATCCATGCTCCAATCCAAAGCCCATAGAACTCAGAGGAAAAAATCCCATTAGTTTCAATGGGGTTTGGATAGGTCCTTCATGATCATACTTGTCCTAGAACAGGGATACCTGCTGGTAATGCATCTTCTGCAGTGGCTGTAATGTGGTTGTGATGATAATGAATCAGCAATGTACTTTCCACTGACTCACATCAGAAACTGATCATGAGTTATCTGTCCTGGCGACAAGTTCTCCCACTACCATGTTTTCTTCTTATTCTTTTCAGTGACTGCCATTACAGAAGGGTACTTTCATTTGTTCCAGAAAACTGTTTTGACAGTGATGTCTCCTTCTCTAGTGATGTCTCTAGGGTAATTTCTGTCCTTTCTTTTTCTATATGGCATAGCAATGGCATATAGTATCTCTGCTTTATTTTCTTATGGTCCATCACTCCATGCCTTATTTTTTTTAAATAAGCCTTCTCTGAGTCTTTTCCTGATTTTATCTATACAGTTCCAGTCCACCAAACTGATCCATATAGTAATACCAGAGAAACTCTATTTTGTGTCCCTCGCTTCCATTTTGTGTCCCTAGCTTCCATTTTACATAAGCAAGCATCACTCCATTATTAAATGGAGGCTTAAGGTCACATAGCACTAAAAACCAAATTGGCGAGAAAAGGTGATAAACAGATCATAACACTGTGAGCTATTTAGAATACAGACTAAAGGTCACATAGTAGAATTGGTGAGAAAAGAAGGTGGTAAACCATGACTAACAGATAGAAATAATAGTCAAATGGTATGATGTCATGTTTAAAAATAGAATTGAAATAGTATAAAGGTCAGTGTGGCAGTTGACTACTGACAGTTGAGAGCTGACAGGCTTGAAAAGATTGAGAAAGCAGCTGAGCAGAGAGCTAAGAAGGCAGAGAAAGGTGTGAAGGTGGTGAGGATGAGATGAAGGAGAAGCTGCAAGCAGAATGACAAGAGAAGGATGCATCAGAAGCGTGAGAGAGAGAAATAATAGGAGAAGATATTGTGTAGTCATCTGAGTAAGTCTGTCAAAGTAATAGTTATAGCATAATATGTATGTTAATGTACATAAGTGTGTGGGGGGTTAATAAAGATGTATGTATGTGTGTTGCTTGTGAAAGGGATTTATATATGTAAAACCTAATGAACATCTAAAATTTGCTCTTAACTACACATGAATGACTGATCACCATAACCAAGGACCGGCCACTTCGTATCATTTATAACTATAAGACAATGTGGTTTGAATTACTTTAACTTGTTATAAGGGATTTGAGTTTAGATTGTTATTTTGTCAAGGAATTTTATTTGTATCAATAAAAGGCATCTTGTTTTAGAAATAATACTGCATGTGTCAACCATTTATCAGAAGGCTGCATCCGCGTCCTCCAAGTATTTCCTTAGGCACCTTGGATACCCATACCTAATGAAAACAGATGGGTTATAACAAATAAACAGGTTATCAGTTCTGGGGTATACAAATTCTGTTTTGGGGATAACAATTGATAGGTCCTTATGCTGGACAGAGATCCATTAAAGTCAATAGATCAAATGGATTAACTTGTAATATCAGGGCTATGAGCTGTCTCTGACCTGACACATTTTCCAAAGTAGATAACTGTCCAATAGGGTCTATCTTCCTCTATTATTCCTTTTGTCTTTCATTTCTATCTTTAACCCCTCAAACTAATCCCAAATTAAGTGAAAGTATTAGAAAAAAATATCTCCACCCATTTCCTTGTCACTTATCTGGTATTGTATACAAATGGATTTCCAGTCTCTGGTAGTCAGGCCTCCTCCTCCTTAATTCCTAAGGCTATATGGATGGCAGTAAGAATACATAACATTGTCTTATTAGATTCTGATTCAGGGTATGGCTTGTTAAGACAGACATCTCAGGATGGTTTACTAGATATTTTTCTTAGCATCCATTTTCTCACACATCCAGGGTCAAAGTGTTGAATTATTCCCACAAAACAGAAAGACAAAATTATTATACTATTAAGCCATACCATAATTTTTGTGAAAAGCAGCAAGCATACTCTAATGGAACAGGGTTGTACAAATTAAAGTGGCTCTTAACAACAATTACAATTAAAGTATATTTTCAATGCTGGAAGAACTCCATTCAGTTGCATATGAAAATCACTGGATTCACTCTGTCCTTAAGTTCTATACGAAGTTGTTAGAGTATTAATGCCTAAAAAGATGGATGGAATCCTGTCCATTTTCTCAAATGATATTTGTATTACTTATTCTTACCTTATATTTGTTTTAAATACACTGTGATATGTTGGGTAGCCTTTTTAAATGTTTATTTAATTTATAAAGATTTGCATTGTATACAATTTAGTGAACATTTTTTGAATTTAGAATCAGAACCAAATGATCACAACCATTTGTTTACCTTTGAAATGAAGACTGTTCAGCATTTTCATGATTATAAAGAATACTCCTTTTTTCAAATTCATTTTTTCCCTCTACAAAATGTGCAAATTAGTGACTCAAAACTTGATCCCCTCCTATTTTGCTTTCATACTCACCTACTCGTGCACTTTTAGCTACCATCTCTAAGTTGATGATTCCTGGATCTTGCTGTCCAACCTGTTTGGTCTCATGCGTTTGACAGTGTTTCTGGCATCTTTCCTCACCAGTTCAAAATCAACATGTGAACACCAACTGCATTTCTCCAGCTGTGTCAAAACTTCCATTTTCCTGCTCATCACCAAGTGCAAAACAGTGGTGTCACAATAAACATTCCTCTCTTCTACGCTAGACAATTGCCATATCCTGTCAATTCTTCCTTTACAAGATCTCTAAAACCCATTCCTTCCTCTTCACCCTCACTGCTAAGACACCTGTCCATGCTCTGGTCACCTCTAACTTTTCTTCCTGAAATCTCCGTGTTTATGGATTCCTTTTCCTCACCTCATTCCTCTACTATATTTCCAAACTACTGCTGCTGCTCTCATGTTCCACTCTCATGTTCCACTGGATCATGTCACTCCCTTCTTCAGATCCTTTCAAGGGCTTCCCTCCTCCTTTTTGCATCATTATCAAATTTCTCATCTTCAAGGTTTAACACAGCTGTGTCCTTACCTACATCTTTGTTCTCTTGGTCCCCTAGTCCCATTCCCATTACTTCTGCTCATCCTAACCCTCCTTCCTGAATGCTCTCTTCTGTATCCTTCTCCAATCTTATCTTCATGCCCTTTTTCCTTCCTGCCCCAGATTATAACTCACTCACTCCCTCTCCTTCTTCACCTAATGTCTTTCCTCTTTTCATTCTCACTGCTCTTTAAAACACAATTCAGTTATTTATGGTGCTTCTCTATGATAACCTGACAAACACCCCACCATCTACCCTATATAGCCTATATGTAAGACCGTATAACCTGTCTCTAATTTAAGGCCTGATCCTGCTAGACTTACTATTTATTGCCAGTTGCAGACACACTGAAGTCTATAGGACTAATCACAGTAGAAAGCATTTTGCTCAATAGTGATTAAATGTATGGTTTATGCCCTTATGCCTTGATCCTGTACTGGGTTCCGTAGGAGTAGAGCGGCCCACCCACACAGAGTTCATTGCAAGATTGGGGCTTAGACTGTAAGGTCCTTGGGGCAGGAACTATATTGTTGGCTATACGGTATTTACACAGCATTGAGCATACTATGAACAATCAAGAAATCAATATCACAGACATGCTACTCTCTTTATTTTTAAACTAAAAATAGTACAATGGTTTCACTTAACAAGTTTCTTCCATTTTGAAAGATTCTGCCAGTTTGAGAGATATTGAATGGAGAGTACTGCTGGAACCCAAAATATCTAATCAAACCAGAAACACTGTGTGATCACTTTACATCATCCTCAGAATCTCTCTGCCTTCCTTCCACTGTCTCTTAGGACGGGAAATGGAAGGGAGTGGGACATGATTAAGAGGATGAAAAGTGCATATTTTGCAATTAATCTTTAGTCTAGTGTTTGTAATAGTGTCCAAAAATATATGATTTTTACAACGTAACTGTAATTTTGCAGTAACTTGACTTCAGAATAAAAATGTATATTCTTAAATTTAAAAACAACTGTTGAGATTTTAAAAAAATTACTCCCTGTAAAAACTGTGCACAGAAACTGAAACACAGTTTATTAATAAATTTCCATTGTTGTCAGACATTCTTTCTGGTTTATTCAGAAAGACTCAAATGGATATTAGTCATACAAACTGATGCATTGAAAACAAGTGTGTGTTTCACTAAGCAGATAAACATCTCATGCATTTGTTGGGTTTTTTTTTTGCCCAATTTACTTATAGGAGGGAAAAAAACACTGAGACCATAATCAACTTTTCATGGGTTAAATATCCATAAAAGTCCTCTTCCTACTCCTTAATATTGACTCACACTTTACTGCATACCCAAGGGACTGCATATTCTAAAAACAAGGAATGAGTAATCAGGAAAAAGATGTTTCCCCTCTTCAAAGTATTCACTAAAGCATTCCTCTTTTTAAAGTATCCAACACGTAATGCTTGCCTGGCTTATGATCCAACTTGTACTATAGCATCTTCTATAGCAATTTTATCGACAATGTTCACTTAACCTAAATACAATGTAATATTTCTGCAAGCACTTTTAAAATATAAACCACGTCCTAGAAGTTTCTCCAAGTGTGACTAGAGGGTGGTTGTTCAAATTCTCATTGGTTTAATAACAAGATGACATGAAAGACTAGAGATATCGTTTAGATTATTGAGATGTACCAAGAGGTATCAATGCATGTTCTTCAACAACTAGAGAAGGGACATTTTTTAAGACATCTTTGAAATTAATTCTTAGAAAAAATTATGAAACGGAAGTCATAGGACTCACTTGAGAAGTGACTCACTTGTTTTGACTGTCATTTTGGGGTTTTTGCTGTGGATAGAAGCACAATGGTAGGCATGTGTCCCGCAAACTAGACTCTTAAGGGCAATTAATTAAAATTTATCTACATCTAAGGAGCATTCTGCTCAGAGAGCATTCTAAAGAGCTGAGTTGCTATCGTAAACTACCAATCTCAGTTTACTTTAGCACAAAATAATGTATTTGTTCTCTGACAAAGGAGTTCTACAATAACATCAAGGCAAAACCATTGGGTGTGATTATCAAGTAATATATTTCTTGGGCATAAAGGCATTTCTACTGTGTCAATTACTAATTATGCTCCATTCATGGGTAGTTTATGATATTTCTTAATCCTTTCAACATATTACTACTTAAATATCAGATCTCAAAAAATTCAAATATTGCTGGCAAATTGATAAGCCCAGAACAGAGCTTTTCGGTAAACAATCTAGCTTTGTTTTTAGGAATTTAAAATTGATTATATCATCCAGTAGACCACATGAATCATAAATGGCTTTAAGCTCCAAAATACTATTCTATATAGTTTTTATTGACCCAAATGTCAATACTAATCTGGTTAGCTGGCAAGTTCATAATCACTAGATGTAATATTCATAATTCAGGATACTGGTAGGCTGAATAGTCAGTCAAGATATATATAAATATTTCCTATTGTCATGGTAAAAGAGAATACACAATCAATTGTAAGTACTGAGCATTGGTAAATTTCTGTTACTTACAACAGTATTTAGTACTTATTCTATTTGAATCCTTCATTGTAAATGAAAATTCAGAAGACAATGCAATGCCAAAAATAACCGTATTTACTAGTAACAATGTAGAATTACTATATAATATTTAATCACTGGCTTCCACCTTCTATTCAAATTTCTTTCTCTTAACAAATCTCACATTCATGTATATTACAGAAACATTCAAAAGGATGAGATCGGACAACCAAAATGACAAATACTAACCAAGTGAGGGCAAATAGAAAACAGGGCGAAAACATAGCCACACCTGACAGCATCCATGTCATCTGTCCAGGCACTGTGACAAGGACCACGCTATTTACAGGTCAATGGTGCCTTGTAGAGAAGTGAAAACATCAAATCTGAAACCAGGTAACACAGTGCTGCTGACAACAAGGTCTCTATGAAGTCAAGATGAAATGGTTTTATCAAACCAGAATCTACTTGCTTTCTCCTCCATTGTCAAGAAAGCTCTTACCAAGAAGATTATCACTTTTTAGTTGGGGGGATAAGTCCCTCTGGTTGGGTAGATCTGGGGTTGTGAAGTCTCAGGAGAATCATTTATGTTACTGTAATGGCACCCAATTGCAAAGGAGTCTTTTGCCTCCTCTAACATTTTAATCAGTTTCTCCAAAATGTAGCCCATTTCCAAATGGTTTCTTTGCACACAAAAAATGCAGCTCCCATCCCATCCTATGCAAAGCAGAGGCTCCATGGGTGTTCACCACATTCCTGGAGAATAGAGGCTAAACAGGTCTAGGGGGAAAACTCCTAGTCTGGGCATTCTAGAGTATGTCCCATCAGAATCCATTCAGCTGGAATCCCCAGTTGCTTTTTTCCTGGACAACCTTGCCCAAGGGCAAAGCTGATCCATCCTAGTCTGCTAGCACCTTTCTGATCTAATAAAATGGTATCAGGCTGACATTACTCACGATCTAAGACTCCTTCACCCAGTGGATCCCCCTCATCCTCTCCATGGTATCCAAACCCTAATGGGTTTCCCAAACATTTCAGATTAGAGGCAAAGCAGAGGTGGAACACAAGGCACCTAGCAAGTTTCCTCTTCTGAGAAATTTCTCTGAAGGACTCCTCACCTCAAATAAAGGGGGTGTGAGCTGGGAAGAAGGGAGTAAATGCCTTTCAGAGCAAGTTGGTACGGCTTCCATGCTCCAAGAAAGGAGCAAAGTGGAACAGAGAATCTGTTCCATATTTCGCTCTCCATAATGACATTGTTTCATGACATTGACTACCTGTCTGTATCTACTGGAGGAGGGTCTTGAAGCCAGTCATGGGCAGCTCCATTGATAGTGGCCACTCCAAGTGTGGGATGGTTGAAAGAAGCCATGAAAAAACCTCCATTTTCCTGGTGGTGGCCGTTGATGCGGTGGGACATGGAGGAAGTCAGCAGCCAGTGGACCAGAAGGAAAGAGGAGAGGGGTTGGAAGGGTGCCATTGTCTCCTCATGGTTCCCTACAGGTGGCCATTGAGGGTTATCAGACCTCCATGTCCTTGATAGCAGTCCTTGGGTGGATGGGGCTTGAAGTAAGCCCTGGCCACCTTGGGTTCCTTCATGGTGGCACCCTGTCCCTGAGGGAGATGGCAGCCACCACCTCCCCCGTGCTCCCAGAAATCCCTAACCCGCCACTGCACCCCTGCAAGCCCCTTGACCTTGGGCTGGAGGCCGGTCTAGCTGCCCTGCCCTGGCTGTGCCGGTGTGGTGACACCACAGGTCCGGGCTCCCGCCTCGCTCTTTCCTTTTTGGCCGTGGAAAGAGTTTGAAGCGCACCCGGCTGTCCGGGGAGGCGGCACGTCGGAGGGCCCGGGGACTTTCCCTGCGGCGTGTGTCGGGTGCAACCCTCCTCCTCGCCCTCCCTTAGGCTGGAGGGGGCACGGGGGAGGGGGTGGCTGAAGCCAGCGCGAGAGAAGCCACAGAGCGCAGCGCAGCGCCCCGCTCCGCTCCAGAGCTGGTTACGCCAGCCAGCCCCGCCGCCCGCCCGCCCGCTGCCTCCCTCTCTCGCCGTCTCTCCTCGCCTCTGATTCTGCGCACAGCCGGCCCCAGCGCCTGTCATTCTGCAAAACACAGTTTACTCCACGGCGAGCGGGGGAGACAGAGGGCGAGGTGGCGAGGAGGCAGCTGAGACGCCAAGTCCCGCAGCCCAGCATGGCTTCGGGGGACCTTTACGAGGTACGGGGAGCAGCCGCGGGCCAGCCGCACGCCGCAGCCCGGCGGGCAAGGGCGGGTGGGGAGGGGAGGCAGCGGCAGCAGCGGGGGGTTTGTTTCGGAAACGCTTAGCGGAGCCTGGTTAGTTCCTGAAGAGGGGAGGAAATCGCCCAGGCGGGGGTGGGGGCAGCCGGGCTGGCGTGTGCGCTGGGGTGGGGGGACCGGGATGGAGCGCTCCCCTCCCTCCCCCTGCCTGGCTCCCTCTGTCTCTCGCGCTCCCTACTTTCCGTGGGGCTGGAGCGCAGCAGGCCTTGCAGGAGGGAGAAGGAGGAAGGAGTGAGCGCGAGCCGGAGTTAGCGGTAGGATGGGAGGTGTCAGCCGCCCGGAGAGTGGAGAAAGTCCAGGTAAAGTCAGCGGCGGCGCTGGACGTGCTGAATCTGCAGATTAGTGCGGAGGAGAGGGGGAAATGCGCCGCGGCGCTGCTGGGGAGGAAGGCGCAGGGATGGAGGCGGCTCCGCGCCTGGCCGTGCAAAGTGCAGGAGCAGACGCCCGGCTGCTTCACCTTGCGCCTGGGGGGCGGCTGGAGGTGGAGGCTGGGGGTGGGGGAGAGATCGGGGGCTTTGCGGGGAGGGGATCGGGGCAGCTGGCGGGGTGGCTGTCAAAGTTTGGCAGGTCCCTGGTGGCTGCTTGGACCTCAGCGGCTAAGGGAGGAAGGGAAAAGCTGGAGCTCGTTGCATCCTGCTCGTCTTTGGTTCCAGGCGCCCAGTTTGTACCATGCACAAGTCTGGCTGCTCCTACTGCGCCAGAAAAAAAAGCAAGAAAAAAAAAAAGGCGCTGGACTTCCGACTAAAACCAAATCTGGCCGTAGGGTCTTGCTGGATCCAGCCAAATTTTGACCCCGAGCACCTAATTTTAAATATCCAAAGCAAGAGCAAGTCTAGTCCCTCCTGCTGGGCCACAAGAGAATTTGGACCCAGGCACTGCAAATACCTGGGACCAGCGAATGGATCCAGCTGAATCTTTTAAAAATGTGGTCCAAGCCCCAAATTCCATCACTGAAATAAAAAAAAATCATATCTGGTCCTATAACTGCTACTGAATCAGGATGCATCAAGGTCCACCTTTTCTCAGTGAAACTGGAATGGCTAGACTTCTTGTTTAAATTGTACAATATGAGACTTGCAACCAAAAATTGTCATGGTCCAGTTCCATCCAAGTGTCAAGGTTTCTGCAGCGCTCATATACCAGGATGCGCCTGGGTCTGGTGCAGTAAGAGTAGCTAGGCGTGTTCTCTATTTTAATCATAGAATTTGGGGTCTTGCATCCAAAACTCTCAGAATCTGTGATCAACTTTTCCCTTTTACTATGACTGTTGCCTTTGAAATCCCCAAACACAGGGCGTAATTAATGTACGATATTGATCAGTTTTGTTTTTCTTGTGCTGAACTGGACTTTAAGTTTCCTTGAAGTAAGTAGAACTTGGACTCTTATAGATGAGATATGCTCAGAGATGTGTACTGATCTAAATTAATATTGTCAGCTTGTTTTCCCTGGTTCTTCATAGATTTTGTAGTGTCAGTTTGTAATTAGTTATTAACAGCATTGTGTCAACTTTATCTGTGCTCTGACTCCATTGTAGTCTATGGGAGATCTATCAAGGATGACTTTGGCCCATAACTTTCAGTGAAGTAAAGGTTTGGTTGGGCTCTTCTTTTACTGTCTATTTGTAACTTCTGGGAAGCATGGAGAAGTTTTAGATAATCTTGCATTCCAGAGACATTTCAGTACGTTTAGATTGGTTCTGGAAGGAAACAAACAGATACCGCTGACATTGACACTGGCTGTGTTATTACAGCTCCTATTCATTAATTAAAATCTGTGCTCTTTTATGAGTCCTGTGTTACTCTGACTGAGCAGATAGCCTATAGAAATGGGAGATGGGCTCTGCATTTAATATTGTGTATTGTGTGGAAATTTTGTAAGTAACAACGTGCCATGAAAATGCTATGTGAAATCCAGACTTGCAGCCTAGGAAGCACATCGAAGCATGATCATTTTAAAGGCTCAGGTCTAGCTGTGAAGCCATCTTTGACAGTACCATGAACTTAATTTAGGCAATGTTGAATGCTGTAGTTTACAGCCTGTGGATTATTCTTGATCATTCCCTTTGGGCTGTTTTTGCTTATCAATATATAATAGAGAAGAGTTGTATTCATCAGGACGGGTCAGTGAAAGAATGGATCTCCACCTCTACTTTGTTGATATGTCTAGAACATGACCTTCTGAGATGGTACATGGTGTTACATCATTGCATTTATGTCAAGCTGCTGGGAAACGTATGTATAGTGCTTATGTTAGCAATTCAATCTATGCGGTGTAAAAACCTTTCTACTGTGAAGGTACTTGTGACTGGGGCCAGAGCCTGGAAAGCTGAATAGTTTATATTCTGATATGCTGCAAGGTGGCAGTTGTTAGGCTCTGGTTAAATAACTGCTGAACTTTCCCACACACACGCACACAACTCCCCACATCTAAAGATCTCTTTGGGTTTTCTGAAGTCGTTAGAAAGAGGCTTCTAACAGATGTGTGGGTAGTGATGTCAAATATCAGTTAGGTAGCATGAGAGATGATATCACCATGAACATGTGGTGTGTTTGGAGTCCATACCTTATTTGTTGGTTGTATGTGACATTGTTTTGTTGCTTTTTTGGCCAGCTAAAATGTTCTGATGTCAAGGTGCGTATTAAATAGCTTATGATTGTCACCTTTAACAGGTTGCTCTTCTGAATGATCTGGGGCTTAAAGCACTCTGCATAATATTTTTAATTGTAGATACACCTTATGAATCTACTAAGTATGTGTAGAACTGCCTTAACAATATCTCAGTCCTTCAGAGATTTTTTACTGAAGTTCAATGAATCAGGCAAGAGCAGTTACCTCTGTATTAGTAAGCAATTGGTATTGTTCAAAAATTATTTTACTACAGCTAATTACGGTTACAGTAGTTATGACTAAAAAGAGTACACTGTATTACCACCTATCTAACCCATGTAAACATTTTTCCTTGGTTGTATCTATATTATGTAACATATGAGAAATGTAATTCAGTGCAAACTAGATATGTATTTTATATATATAACAATTCATCCATTTTGTATTGTTCAATTATTTTAAAAACAGATTTTTTTTCAACACGGTATTGACTTGAAGATAAATTTAGCGCATGTGTCGAGCTTAAAGGAAATGAAGATTACAGCCAAACAACAATAATATTTTATGTTGTTCTGCTACACTTTTCGGTATCAAATGGCTTCTAGCCATCTCTGCTTGAAATATGTTCTTTTTCTTTAGGATTACAAATTAGTTTTCATTTATTCTACAAAATGAAGAGCATCCTTAGAGACTTCTGTGCTTATTGATAATAGGGTTCTAGGTTTGTGTATCTTTGAATCCAGATGTGCTACACTTGAGAATATCTTGCATCAGATATTATTAGAAAGTAGGTGCTAATTTTGAAGACAACAGAAACAAATATTCTTTTTTTGTGTAGAAATTCAGTCAAGGTTTTCCCTTTAAGAAATTTTAGATTAAATGGAAGTGGGGAGAGGCATTCAGATATTACGATGATGAGCACAGTGTAAGAACCGGAATAGAATAGAATAGAATCTCAAGAACAGCTATGCATTCACAGGTTGAACAAAAGGCCAGTTCTTGTTTGCTTGTTTTGACGTAATTATGACTCTGAGCTTCTCCTGGAGGGTGAGGAGGTTCTTTATTATGTTGATATTTTCTCAGGAGATGTAATCTTTTTTAATATTTAAGAAATACACAGCACGGTATTTAGACCAATAAAAATTTAAATACATGTTTTAGCAACAGCATATGCACAGTGATCTTCAGTAGCATAGCACTGTTGAGCTTTCTGGTTTAGACAGCTTGTTGAATGTATTGATATAATGTATTTATTAATCTCAGTAACAGAGAATAGGTAAAATAAAAGTAAATTTCAACATTGCTCATTGGTGCTATGAGTTTTGCTGTCATTGCCTTGGTATATCCTTTTGTATTCTCCATCTTGAGTTCAGTTCCAACACTTAAGATCTTCTCTTAACAGAATTAGGTTGCTTAAGAAGGCTACTGCACTGGTATTAAATATGAGATGACAGTATAAGAAACAAAACTTTTACTTCAAACACTGCACACAAGTTTTTTCTATCAAAGATAATGCAATTTACTGCAATAAAACATAAGCTCTGGTTTATGATGATGATACCTAATATCATTTATCAATAACATGCAGAAGCTTTTGAAGATCACAAGCATTTTTGTTTTGAAGTGTAGTTTTTATTTTGATCTAAAATTTTCTATATTTTCTCATTGTTTATAATAAACCAACATAATCAGAGCTTTTGGAACAATGAGATCAAAACTTAAACATTTTCTCATAGTTCTTTAAAACTATTGGGAATTCCAATTATGGTAGTTTATTAAACAGTATCTTAATTCAGCGATGTAATGAATTAGCAGCTAAGTCTCTCAAGAGGAATGTGGCAGGTAGATATCTCTGGACCACAGTAATTTCATCATTATTTAAAACTATTAGCCACTAAAGTGCTATTTTACTTGGAAAAGTGACTTTTTAAAAATGAAACTGTCTTAATCAAGAGATACAATGCCAGTGTATATTCATGTCTACCTACATCAGTGACAAAAATAAGATTTAACTACATTTTACTCCTGTTAATATGGCTATGTGAGAGTGAGTTGCAGTCTATTCCCACTCACCTCATCAACAGGATTGTTAATTAAGCTCCAAGTGAGTTGCAGTGTCAAATTCTTCTCTCAATTATAGCTGTACTCACTGCACAGCTATCAGTGAGGACAGAATTTGAAAACAATGGTGCTCCACAGATGTAAATGAGGGCAGAATATGGCCCACTGAATATTTGTAACCTGTCTTAATGTGTAAATCAGAAAGACTACAACTTGAATTTCACATTCCCCTTTGAGTTTACAGAACTAGGGTTTAGAAATTGACTTTTGGTTTGTAAACCGAGCTAATGTGATTACCAGTCCATAATAAAGATGGAAGCACACAATGCTCTTTTCATGGAGTCATTTTTCAGTACAGAGCCACACTTTAAACTGCTGTTATCTTATGGAAAACATTTGGGAAGGGGGAATCTATTTTAAAACAATTTCACGGTCTCCTCTTTCATTACAGAGGTAACTTACTTGAAAACAGAATGTTTGTTTAAGAAGTAAATATACTTATTTCCAAACGGAAGTCAGCCTCTTTATTGACATAACAATTGGTTGTTGTGGGAATATGTGTGATGTCACAAGCAGAGAATGATGACTTCAGGAGCAAATGGTTGTATAAATAATGAAAATTCTTTTGGAGTGAGGGCAGAAAAATATAGTATATCGAGACAGATTCTCAGCTGGTGTAAATTGGTATACCTCTATTGACTGTAATGTTGATTGCAATAGAAATAAGCCCATTTACACTGGCTGCTGATCTGGCCATATTACATTTAGCAAAATTGCTGCTAAAGAGAATGCCTTATCAAGTCTCTTTAGGAAGAATCAGCTATTTAACTGACCATAAACTTACTTCTGTAGCATTGTGTCACTGAAGGATTATCACAATCAATAGTATTTGGGAGACTTAATTTTACTTAAATTAAGATAACCTGTACAAATATTACTTTAGTTCAGTTGGTAGAAGTCTCAAAGTGGAGTGAAGCTTTCTGGATACAAATCCACATTAAATTTGATCTTGTACCCAGTGGTGACAGTGATATGTAGTTCTAGATTGGGTAATCTGCTGGATGAGAGGTTAAATTTAAGTGTCAACCTTTCAATAAGAAGTTAAATTGAGGTTTCTTCTACTCACGTGTTGTAGTTCCGCATATTAAAGCAAAGTTTCATAATACTCTCAGAAAAGAATTGGGGATAACTCTGCCAATATTCCCTCTCATGACATGTTTACATAATTGCTGCTACAGTGGCACTGCAGCTGTGCCACTATAGTGCTGTAGTGTAGATGCTTCCTACATTTCCATCAATGTAGTTAATCCATCTCTCCAAGAGGGGGTAGCTATGTCAACAGAATTCTTCTGTTGACCAAGCCGCATCTACACCAGGGGTTAGGCCAACCTAACTATAGTACAGTACTCAGGGCACAAAATTTTTCACAGCCCTGAGCGATGTAGTTGGGTCGATCTAATGTTTAAGTGTGGACTAGGCTATGTAAAACATTACTGTGAGCAACAACTGTGAGCATTACTGTGAGCAACAACTGTCATTTTACCTACATTCTCACTGTGTTACCAGTATCCAACTTCCTCATTGCATTAGAAATTGCTTGGGACTTTTTGATTATGAAAAGACCTATTGTAAACCAAATGATTTTCTATCGCATTAGTGTTTTATGATCATCTTGATGAAGTTCTTTCATCCAGAGCATGATATATTCCCTCCAAATGTAGGTTAACTCAGGAATGTGCATGAGATAACCATGTTCCTGATTGGATAAACTATTGGAAATATACTTTCTATTATAGTTAAACCGCCATTAAGTATACAAAATGAACTACATTTCTCAAAAGAAATTAAACTCAGTATATTTCCTTTCACTGTCTAGGTACATATATAATCACATCATAACTTTTCTGATAGCATTTGGTGAACTACAAAAATGTAAAAATACAAAATGTATTGCACTTAGATTGGTGTTTTATTCAAAATTGTCATGTAATTATGTAATTGTTTGTGTTTTGTAAATTAAAATATATTTAGAACAAACCTAATACAAATAATTGTGAAATTCAAATGTGATCTGATACTGAGAAAAATTAGCTGATTTTTTTTTCATCAAAGGCAGAATTGTAATGGCTAACTACTCAGTGAATAATGTTTCTTTGTCCATTCATTTGACTTTTAACGTTGTTGCATTTTCTTGGCTTTGTATATTTTCATCAATGTAGATTATTTGTTGTCACCTCTTACCTATATATTTTGGGAAATGATTTTATAATATATTTTATGCCATAAACTGGATGAAAGACTTAACTATTCTTTTTATTTAAGTGTGTGGAATTATGTAAAGTTCATATCAAACCATTTAAACGTGTAATATTTACAGTGGTAGAAATGATGATCAAACTGTATGAGCCCCAACATGTTTTACACAAATAAAAATAAGATTATTCTTTCTGTCTCCTAGAGAAAGAAAACTGGTCTTCTAATTTGTTTAATAACAGTGCCATAATAGCTATGTTTATTCCAAAGCCCTTATCATATAAATGGCTAGTGTTGTAAGGCTGTGGGGGAAATATGGTGTGTCTATTTTCTTTTATCACACACCAACTGTAATGTTGTCATTGTTAGATACAGTAGAATTCAGTCTTCTGTAGTTATTAGTTATAATTTAAACAGTGACCTGTATATTGTAGGGTATATTTAACGTTTCTCATAACTTTCTTGACGTTGTTTAGGTTGATACAGATGGACAGTGTAGGAGCCAGTGATTCTTTTTGTAACTTAGCAAAGCAGGGGAAATAGATCACCCATTAGAGTAAATCCTGATACTTAGTGATAGACAATGACAATGAAAATAGTGCTGAAAAAATGTCTGCCAAAAATATCCTTTTCTTTGCAAACTGCTGTTATATCACTTGGGGTGTGATTTTTGCTGTGCCTCTTGGAGGTCCAGCATAAAACCTGCAGCCCAGAGGGAGTGGGGACTAAACTGGCTTTAAGCCACCTTTGTATGCCCCTCATGCTGGGTTGTTCCTGAGGCTGCTGCAACCTCTGGCACAACTTAGGTAGCCCATCCTCAGCTGCCTATGGACGGCAGTGTCACCCAGACTCTCCACATGCTGCGGCATGTGCAAATATGTTATGCTTAATAGACAGTAGTAATAAACTTGACTGACCACCTCAATTCTGGTTGAAAATCCCTGTAAAAGAAATTATGATAAATTAAAAAGGCATTTTAGTGATACGTGTAGAATGAGTTAACTTGTAAAATCAATGTTGTTGTAAATATATATTAATGAAAGAAGGTATTTCTAATGGCCTAAAATATCTTTCTCCTCTTTTATAATTTTGCTTTGAATAGAAAAATCATTTCAAGATCTGTGCTGGGAGGATTTATTCCAGGGCTTTCAGTTAATTTAGATTTTGAGGTGCATCTTCAGAAGTATCACACTATAGAATTTTATGTTTTCTTCCCTTTAATCTGAAAAGACCTAGTTTGCTGTTGTGTGAAAGTGGTAGTGTATTCAAACTTTTATTTTAGTAACATTTCACAGAAACCTTATTAAATGGGTATATACTTTTTCCTTATTACCCTTCTTATAAATGCTGATTATCAATATGTTTTAATGTAAACAGCTACCTCTTGTCCAGCAAATCTGCTCTATTTCAGTGAGGCCAGAATTCATTTTTTACAGCATCACATTCTTATTCACTGTGATGAACGGTGATGTTATGAGCTATGCTCTGACATCAGTGAGTATAACAGGCTGATTGTAAAGGAGATAGCTTCTGTTCACATAGCTTATTAGTCATCCATGATAGGGGAAGGAGGACAAAAAGAACATGACTGTATGATAACGTTTGGTAAAAGGATTACCTTTTTTAATGTTTAATGCAGTTTAAATTATAATTGATAACTACAGACAACTGAATTCTATACTGTATCTATTGAAGATTACCTTTTTTTAATGTTTAATGTCGGGAGATGGATCTTCCCCTAAAATGTTGAGTGTTTGGAGTTTCCTCAAACTAGCAACAGAATGTCTTAAATTATTAAAACCTCATTAATTTATAGGATTGATTAACAAGATGTAGTATAAAAATCATTACATTTAACAAATGAATATACTGAATGAATATGTAAATGAATTCCTCTTTCAGAAACCTCATTGTGACAGGATAGCAGGTGTCTCAGTGTCAGAAATGTGACAAGAAAGGTGGAGCATCTCCTGAATACTGCTGAGGAGTTCCTGTTGAGTGTAGTTCATGTAGGAACAAAGTGCACAAATGGAGTTTTGCTAGAATCAAGAATGACTTCTGGCACTTTTGAAAAGGGAGTCAAGGCAGGTGAACATCTCAGAAAATTTTCTGATGATAAGTATGAGTAGAGTGAAAATATTGGAGGTTAATGGATAGAAGCATGGATGGAGAAGAGTTGATGTTCATGGATCATCAGAATGCCTTCTGTAATGAGAAGAGACTGCATTTGATGGTTTCCACTTAAACAAGGATGTAACAAATTCCCAGTTTCAAAAATGGCAGGTATTGTTATGGCAGCTATAAATGAAGTAGTCACATGTAAGAATAGATGCTTTAGCATAACTCCAATAATCAAATATGTACTTTCATCTTACACCATAAGACAGATGAGGAATACAGTCTGCATCACAAGTTAAGTACTGTAATCAGAATGACAGGAATGATAGAAAAAGGTGCATTCATGTACTAGTGTCTCCACAAAAATACAAGGAGAATGGGAAATAACCCAGAAGTTCCCGAAGTAATACTAAATTATGGAGATTATGACAAAGAGGACATACCTGAAACTTTGTGGGTTGAGTCCAATAACGGAAAACTGGAGCATAACAATCTCAGTTGGGGCATGATCATTTACTCCCATTTTGGAATGTCAGATGCACTCTGTGTAGAAAAGGAAGTGGCAATGGGGAGTAGGAAGTACAGTATTTACCAAGTCAGTGAAATACACTTCAGTGGCAAAAATAGTAGAGAAATACTTAGAGACACAGAAAGAGAAAGACAAAATAAAATATAATGGCCATTTGCTGCAAATCCTCAGGATTGGAGAAGTGCGAGAATGAAAACTTTTTGGCACAAATTTCAGCGAACTCTGTATTGCAGAATATCTTTCACAAGAAACAAGTTAGTTACCCAGATAGCTATTGGGTAGCCAATATGGCTAAATGTGTATCAACATTCAAAAGGTCCTTACTCCCAGCTTACGTAGAAGACAGCACTTTGATCCAAGGAGTCAAGAAGCGGAGATTCCAACCCTGTGAAAAACTATCCTGGATCGACATCTTGCTGGTGCGAACAAAAGAAAAGGAACTTTTTGAGAACACAAGGAAAACAAGAAAGTTCTTGGAGCTATTGATTACAAGCTACTTGATTGCAGTATAGTAAGGAATGTTTCACAGAGTGCAACAGAACTAGAGGATTCAAAGCAGCAAATTTGGGAGAACTGAGAAATTTTAGTGAGCAGTGGGAAAAAGTATGAAAATCCCTGAGTGTAGAAAAAGACTGGAGCATCTAAGAGACACCAGAGAAAAAAAAATCCTGTGAAAAAAGAAGACTGCAAGGAACAAGCAGTGATCGGTGTAACTTCATAAGAGACAACTCACAAATGTGAGGATAACAGCTTTGTTCAGGAAATGAAAAAGAAGGGAGATAACCAAACAACAGCACACGAAGTCCATTAAGGCTTGCAGGAAAAAGTTAAGGGCAGCAGAAAATAGAATTTGTTAATGTTAGGATTCAGTGGATTAAAATCCCTTTAAAAAATATCAGAGATTGGGGAATATGAGGAAGAAAGGAAGCCTATTAATGAATGAGGAGGGGGTTGATGGCTGAAATACAAAATGGTTTTGTTTTAATCTATCTGTAAAAGGAAAACTAAAGAGAAGAGATTGAGGCAACTAGGAGGGAAAGAAAAGCTTGAAAAAAATTAGCTACTGGGGTGGGGGGGCTCCAGGCCGGTGCAGAGTGTTGCGGTGCAGGAGAGGGTGAGAGGTGCAAACTCTGGGAGGATCTTTGGTTGCAGGAGAGGTCTCTAGGCTGGTGCAGGGGATTGGGGTGCAGGAGAGGGTGACAGGTGTGGACTGTGGGGGGGAGTTTGGATGCAGGAGGGGGCTCCAGGCTGGTGCAGAGTGTTAGTGATCAATGACTTGTAATGTTACACTGGGAGGATTTTCTCCTATATTACACACAAAGTAACAAAGGAATGGTTCTGGCACAGTTTTTTAAAATACTCTTTGGCATATCATATCAGGGCATGGTCGTCTGCAGTATATTGTGGAAGTCATGGATCTCCCACAGAAAGGGTCACAGGGTTAGAATAATAGAATCATAAAAGATTAGAGTTGGAACAGACCTTAGGAGGTCATCTAGTCCAGCCTCCTGCTCAAAGCAGGACCAACCCCAACTAAATCATCCCAGCCAGGAATTTGTCAAGCCTGACCTTAAAAACCTCTAAGGAAGGAGATTCCACCAACTCCCTAAGTAACCCTGTAGCGAGGCGGTGTGGCTCCCCTCCCCCTGAGGGAGGGTCGAGCCCCGTCAGTCATCCACGGGGGTGGGGCCGCTGAGTGGAAGTCCCGCCCCTCAGAGGGTCAGGCAACAACCTGGAAGAATGAAAGCCGGGCCCCAGCCTTCAGTTGCAGGTCTGCCACCGGCAGAAGCAGACGTGTCCGCTGACGCCCGTAACTGGAAGACTGCCCGAGCCAGAGGCCGAGACCAGGAGCTGCCAGAGCTGCCTCACCCCTACTACGACGAGGAGCCGCCGGAGCTGCCTCGCCCCTACTACGACGAGGAGCCGCCGGAGCTGCCTCGCCCCTACTACGACGAGGAGCCGCCAGAACTGCCTCACCCCTACTACGACGAGGAGCTGCCAGAGCTGCCTCGCCGCTACGACGAGGAGCCGCCAGAGCTGCCTCGCCCCTACTACGACGAGGAGCCGCCAGAGCTGCCTCGCCCCTACTACGGCCCCGAGGAGCCCCCAGACCAGGCTTGGCCCGCATTCCCCAAAACCTTACCGGACCTGCCGCCCAGCCCGGATTGGGAGGAACCAATGGTCCTGGACGTCCCCAGAACAGAGGCCCTGGACCAGGTAGGAGTAGAGGGGGAGCTAGGAAGTAGCCCGGGGGAGCCTGACGCCAGTCAGGCTGTAGAGCTAACCTTGCCGATGTCAGTGTGTTTCGGTCAGGATCCCCACTGACCACCGGTAGCAGTGATGGCCGCTACCAGGGCCCTGGGCTGGAATGCAGAGGAGTGGGTGGGCCTGCGTTCCCCCTGCCACCCGTAAGCGGGTGGCAGATTCCCCCTCTTCCCAGCTCCAAAGGGCCAGAGCTGGTTATAACTGTTTGGTGCCCTGCCCGAACCAAGGGCTGGGCCCCCTCTGACTTTGCCACTGCTCTGCCCTGTTCCAAAGGGCCAGAGCTGGTTATAACTGTGTTTGGCGCCCGCCTGAACCAAGGGCTGGGCCCCTTTTGACTTTGTCACTGCTCTGACCTGCTGAAAGGCCAGAGCAGATTGTAATTGCAGGGAAGACAGCGAGGCCGGTGTGGCTCCCCTCCCCGTCAAGGAGGGTCGAGCTCCGGCGAAACCCGTCTACAAACCCGTTCCAGTGCTTCATCGCCATCCTAGTGAAATAGATTTTCCTAATATCCAATCTAGACCTCCCCCACAGCAACTTGAGACCATTGCTTCTTGTTCTGTCATCTGCCACTACTGAGAACAGCTGAGCTCCATCCTCTTTGGAGCCTCCCCTTCAGATAGTTGAAGGCTGCTATCAAATCCCCCCTCCACAAGGCACACTGTTGACTCATATCCAGTGTCTTGTTCACTGTAATCCCCAGGTCCTTTTCTGTGGAACTACCATTTAGCCAGTCAGTCCCCAGCCTGTAGCAGTGCATGGGATTCTTCCTTCCTAAGTGCAGAACTCTGCACTTGTCCTTGCTGAACCTCATCAGATTTCTTTTGGCCTAATCCTCCAATTTGTCTAGATCACTCTGGTCCCGATCTGTACTCTACAGCATATCTACCCTTCCCCCTGTCTTAGTGTCATCCGTGAATTTGCTGAAGGTGAAATCCATCCCATCATCCAGATCATTAATGAAGATGTTGAACAAAACCAGCCCCAGGACCGACCCCTGGGGCACTCCACTTGATACCGGCTGCCAACTAGACATTGAGCCATTGATCACTACCTGTTGAGCCCGACAATCTAGCCAGCTTTTGATCCACCTTATAGTCCATTCATCCAATCCATACTTTTTTAACTTGCTGGCAAGAATACTGTGGGAGACCGTATTAAAAGCTTTGCTAACGTCAAGATATATCACATCCACCAGTTTTCTCATATCTACAGAGCCAGTTATCTCATCATAGAAGGCAGTCAGTTTGGTCAGGCATGACTTGCCCTTGGTCAATCCATGTTGACTGCTCCTGATTACCTTCCTCTCCTCCAAGTGCTTCAAAATGGATTCCAAAATGCTCCATGATTTTTCCAGGGCCTGAGGTAAGGCTGACTGGTCTGTAGTTCTGCAGATTCTCCTTCTTCCCTTTTTTAAAGATGGGCACTATATTTGCCTTTTTCCAGTCGTCTGGGACCTCCCCCAATCGCCACAAGTTTTCAGAGATAATGGCCAATGGCTCCGCAGTCACATCAGTCAACTCCCTCAGCATCCTTGGATGCATTAGATCTGGGCCCATGGACTTGTACATGTCCAGCTTTTCTAAATAGTCCTTAACCTGTTCTTTCACCACTGAGAAGGATGACCAAACAGCAAATGTGAAAAATTGGGACAGGGAATGGTGGGTAATATGAGCCTATATAAAAAAGAGACCCAAAAATCAGGACTGTCCCTATAAAATCAGGACATCTGGTCACCCTACCATTGAGGGCTGCTCACCTGCTCCCCATACTGTGCTGCTCTGGCAGTAGTCTGGGAGCTGACCTTGTCTGTGAAGACTAAGGCAAAAAAAGCATTGAGTACTTCAGCTTTTTCCACATCATGTGTCACTAGGTTGCCTCCCCCATTCAGTAAGGGTACCACCTTCTTGTTGCTAACATACCTGTAGAAACCTTTCTTGTTACCCTTTGCATTCCTTGCTAGCTGCAACTCCAATTGTGCTTTGGCCTTCCTGATTACACCCCTGCATGCTCGAGCAATATCTTTATACTCCTCCCTAGTCATCTGTCCAAGTCTCCATTTCTTGTAAGCTTCCTTTTTGTGTTTAAGCTCACCGAAGATTTCTCTGTTAAGCCAAGCTAGTTGCCTGCCATATTTGCTATTCTTTCTGCACATCAGGATGGTTTGTTCCTGCGCCCTTAGTAAGACTTCTTTAAAATACAGCCAGCTCTCCTGGACTTCTTTCCCCCTCATATTAGCCTCCCAAAGGATCCTGCCCCTCAGTTCCCTGAGGGAGTCAAAGTCTGCTTTTCTGAAATCCAGGGTCTGTGTTCTGCTGCTCTCCTTTCTTCCTTTTGTCAGGATCCTGAACTCGACCATCTCATGGTCATTGCTGCCAAGGTTGCCACTCATTTCTGCTTCCCCTACCAATTCTTCCCTGTTTGTGAGCAGCAGGTCAAAAGGAGCACAGCCCCTTGTTGGTTCCTCCAGCACTTGCACTAGGAAGTTGTTCCCAACACTCTCCAAAAACTTACTGGATTGTCTGTTCACTGTAGTATTGCTCTCTCAGCTGATGCCAGGATGATTGAAGACCCCCATGAGAACCAGGGCCTGTTTCTCATAGCAGCAAAGACCTCAGTAACTTGCTTAGTAAACAGGTGCTTTCCACCAGGTTTCTCCCTTTATCAGTTTTTTCAGAATTTACTCCAGACTTTGCTGAATCCATTAGTGGCCTGTTAGTAATTTGGGGGGCACTTAGGGAATAAATAATGCTCTCAGATTTAGTACCAGGGATACTGCTTTGTGACCTGACAGTAGCAGAAGGGGCAGTAGAACAATCTGCCCCTCCCATTTCCTCAGTTAGTAAAGAATGTTCTGATGTCAGAGCAAGAAGACTGTCTCCTCCCTGCCTGTTCTCCTTATGTGTCCTCTCCAGCAATAAATGACTTCTGGTGCCTTTCCCATGCACTGACATGCACTTGCATCAGATGACAGATTAAAGCAGGGGTGCCAACGTGGCCTTGCCATCTCTCCCTGCTGAGTAAGGCTTTACAAGCAGCATGTTGCACCACATTTATCAAGTGGATCACTGTCGAAATTACAAGTTACTAAGGAGGCAACGTTTTTTTTTCTTTCACATGTAACAGATGTGAATTGTTCTTGTCAACCTTTTGCTTGAACATTAGTAGGACACACTTGCATCAATAAACATCACTGCTCACCATATGGATTGGGTCAGACCTGTTTCACAGTTTGTATGAACTATGGATTTTGCTGCCCCTTCAAGGAGTTGTTAAGAGAAGTGGAGTAAGACAATCTCTCCTGGATGGGTAATTTGTCTGCCTTTTCCCAGCTTTGTCACAAGCAGGATCCTTTTCCCCATCAATATTCTCTGACCCTGCAACAACAAACTCGCTTTCTGACACTAAAGATATGTATTTGCAGGGATTGTCAATGCTAGTACAGCTCTCGTTATCAGACTTGGTATCAAATATCGTAGTACGTGTGTAGTTACCAGTTGTTGACAATCCAGTGTGGGCTGTGTTTTAAATTCTTCCACAACTGTGCCACTGTTATTTTCTCTGCTGTTCTAATCAAATGTCACTGACAACCTGCCATGGTTAGAAAACAAAGGCTTCTTTTGCTTGTGAACTGGACTTGCTATTTGCACACTTAACTGTGCAAATTTTCTCCAGGGCTGTCAACAACTGTTCTGGTAGCCTGTGTAGTGCACAGAGAAGAGGGACATTGCATAATGAACAATAAAAATACTTGTGCTACCCAACTGCTTTTGGACTACCGCCCCTGTCCTTCAATGTTAGAATGTTCACACCCCAATTCTTCACAATCCATTTCAGGATTTGTGACTAAATCACAGTCTACAGACTAAGGAGAAAATTCTTGGTAGCTGCTTCCATTCTCAGGCTACAACCAGAATTCCTTCAGTAACAGCTACCACTTTTGGCTCAGCATTACATTTTCTAGTGAAATTCTAGATTCCCAAATTAAACTGATTTCTTGTGTATCTCAGTCATTATCTGACAGTGTCTATCCACATACAACCCCATTCTCCCCCTATGTGTGCTTTTCCACTTGCTGTTGCTCCTGCTGGCCCCAGCAGATGGCCATTCCAAAATCTTGCAACATCTCTGCTATTCATGGGCTGAAATATGATAGTAATTATCTGATGAGATCTTAATCTGCATGTGTACCAGAATATCATACCTTAAAGTTTGTTTAAGACCTAAAGCCAGAACAGTAGGGATGTGTTGAATGTGTATTTGAACAAACGCACCTCTAAATGCAATGGTATTTGATTAAGGAGGTGTCCCACCAGATTTGTAATATTTGGTGTATCATCTTCCCAGGACTAGGTATGCATTTGATTGCTAAGACTTACATCTCTTAATAGTAACAGTAAGGCCTAACTTTTCATATCCTCTCCAACTGATTCTTCTTTACTAGAATAGTATAATAATATTCTAACAGGTAGCTTGGAGGGCCAGGCAGCCTAATGGTTAGAGAATGTAGCTCTCAGTACCCTGCTTGGTTGAGGAGCCTCAGTCTTTAAGGCATAGATGGACCCAGGCCCTCGCCCTCCACTGCGTCCCAGTCCAGGGACCAGTATATGTCTACCCCTGAATGGAGGTGGGTGGAAGGTCCCTCCTAGCAGAGAGGCAAAATCCACTGCCCTAGGATAATTCCTATCAGTCTGTTCAGTTTGGGGTATGACCCCTCTAGTTCAGTTTATTGGGTGGTTTGCTTCTTATAGGGTCCCCTCTTGGATCTTGGGCAGCACCCTACCATGGTCCAGGCTTCTTCAGGCAGGGCAGCCGCAAGTCGGTGAGGGCGAGCTCCACAATGTCTGTTTGGTTCATTCAGTCATTGTCTCAGGTGCTGGAGGCTCCTAGGTCCCCTTCGCAGTTTCCCTTGGCTGGGGAGACAGTGCTTATTCTCTGTTGGCTGCCTTGACTGGCTAGCACTCCTTCCCCTCAAGTAGGGGGGCAGTTAGCTCCCGCTTCTTCACCAATTAGCCGCAAACTGAGTCTGTCTCTCTTCTTTTCTCCCCACCTCCAGACTGGCATTGGCTGCAGGTATAGTGGGGTGGGGCTAGCTGGTCCCAAAGGCTCTCTTTAACCCCTGCTGTACTGGCTGGTAGTTTTCCTGCTCATCACAGAGTCATATCTACTAATACTAAAAGCTGAAAAGCATGGTAAATATAACAAATAAAAAGCTTTATAGCTAAGTATAGTAAAAATTCCATTAAAAAAACCCTTCAGCTGAACATGATTGACCTTACATTTCAAGGTGCTAGAGGGATTTGGTTCTGCATAGTTATGAACTTAGCATAGTTTAAATGATGCATCAAAAGCTAATAATGGTGTAATGTCAATGCTTTTTGACTTCTACTAAGGCATCATCCACAGCCTTCAGCACAGATGATTAGGGAAAGATCTGATATAAAAGATTCTAGTGTTTCTTAGGGGAATATGTCATTTACATATTTTAAAACATAACTTGCTAATGCTATAGTCTGATCTTTCCTTTCTTTCTCTTTATGAAGCCCCTTTAGAGGGGTTTTCAAACAGACAGCGAAAACAAGACAGTACTACCTCAGGGCCCAACCAAGAGAGAACATCCCAACCTGTGCAAGCCCCAAAAGGCCATGTAGATGCTAGCTGAATGGCAGCCTGATCTAGTCAAGGAAAAGGGTGGCTACTTGCAATAGAACACACGTGGAAAAAAAACAGCTCTATAGCAGGGAATTGGAGAATTACTTTGGGGGAGTGAAGAAGAGGAAAAGTGTTCATGTTAATGGGCTTGCATTTCCCTTCCACTACACAGTTCCTTGTGCCTGAGCTGGGCCGTTGCTTTTCCCTTCACTTTAGTGTTCATAACCCGTGGAAGTAGTAACCGTCCAGTGCAGCACAAGGGTGGGACATAGGTGGATCCTAGCCACCTTCCTGACCAGCAGGGACAGGTAATTTAGGGCTTCCTGTTCTTGATCACCAGAGCTGACATGAGGAGGGACTCCTTCCAAGTGATCAAAATCCCTTCCTCCTCCCTTTTGCTGGGAGCTGGGGGAGAGAAATCTTCAACCAAGTGTCTTCGCCTTTAGTGAGTTCTAAAATAGATTTGTCAGCTCAGGACACTTCCACGGGCCCAACTTTACTAAAATTCTTCCCTGGCAGATTGCATGTCAGAAGGCAACTTGTACCTTATTGTGGGTCACACTGAAAATGCTGGTACTCCACCTGCAACATCATCCCTTTGAGCAGAGTTGCCATATTTTGCAATTAGCTGGGGAAGAGTCACATGCTTTGTCCATGAGATGGGGATGATAATAATAAGCTACTGTATGAAGATAGAGGCATTGATAATAAGGACATGTTTTTGTGGCTGTAGACCCAGAGAAACCTTTTACAGTCAAGCAGGGAAGCTTTTATAGGCAGGTAGCCTACTTTCTGTTAAACAGATGTTCAGATAACCTCTAGACTGCCAACAAGTGCTGGTCCAGCTCTGTTAGATCCGTGACCAACAAATGTTGTTCCCTTTTACTTTAGTGAAAGTACCAAAGTTGTATTCCTTATGCTGTGTCCTGTATCATCCTGTCTTTGGAACTCGAATTGGACTTCACAGAAGTTTTGTATGCAGATCAATGGCAGGACATGCTCTTTGCTTTTAGAGTGTATTTGACAAAAAAAAATACTGATGTTTTAACCAATTAGACAAAAAGACATATTACAAACAGACATATTTTCTCACAACAGCGACTCAGAGAAAATGGCTAGAAATTGGAAAGGTTTGGTATTGACCCATGCTGTAAGTATAGCAACAGATGAAGATTATATACCCTCTGTGATGTTTACAGACCATTTGTTTTAGTAAGTACGGATATATGCATATTTTTCTTTGTAGATTACCACTGTGAACATTCCCATCAAGCCTTAATTTTAAACTTGGTTTGAAGACATGAAGTCTCTAAGTAGTCGTTCAAACAATTAATGTGTAATAACCTAGGACATGCTTTTAAGGACATTAAAATGGTATCAGTAAAACTGGCTACATTATTTGCAGCTTCCAGAAACTATAAAATTCCTAGACAATATTAGAAAACTTTAAAAAGTATTAGAAAACAGAGTTTCTCAGATAGCCATTTCAAGTCCCTTCTTGGCACTCAGTTTGACAACTGCACTTCTGAGGGATCGTTTTAAGTAGTGAACTAAAATATTTTATCAGTCATATAAAGCTGGCCAGGACCAGTGAACTCATGTACCAACAGGGTGAGGCTACTTGAGTTAATTTGCCCTGTGGTGTTCACTGAGCTCTGAAATGCAGAGACCTGGCTTATTTCAGTGGAAACTCACTAGTGGTGAATTTCAGTGGAAAACAATTACTAAATTTTTGTTTCTTAATTCACAGTCCGCTCTAGGAGTTAAACAACAACATTTCCAATGATGACTTTATGTGTTTCCAAGTAGTACAGTCTCACTAAGCTGTCTTTTAAAAGTGCCCGTGATAAACCTTTCTAATTCCAGAAGGAAATCTTCCTTCATTCAGCGTAAAACTCAGTGAGGGAAATTATTTGTGCCTTGTGAAAACTTTTCAGGGGTCAGCTTTAACCATGCCTCTCCTATTTTAAGGTATATTGAAGGGATATTGATCTTGATAGTGCTATGTAAAGACCAACTCAGCTCAAGCTCTTCCAATGAGTTCTGCACCAAACTGTGGAAATTTGAATAAAACAGACATCTAGAATACAAATACATTTGATCTCCTTCTCTACATATTGATCATCACATTAGGTGTATCCTTTTAAAACTCGTGCATGTCAAAATATTCTTTACAACCACCTAAGTTCTGAACAGATTCTCGAATACACCACATGAGTTTTACAAAAATTCGACACAAAGAAGACTGTTGATTTTTAAAAAGGCAGATTATTAAACTCTACAGGATTTATGTTACTTAAATACATTACTTGTTTTTTTTAGTGACTCAGACATGCATAACACAGGAAGTTTAAATACACTCAAAGAAACAATAAGCACTTGGATTTTGAAATACAAATGAAGAAGGTGTGAATTGTCATCCTATTTTAGAAAGAAAGGTTAAAGATTTATGCAAATATAAAGCAGAATGTGGGCAAGTGTGTAGGTATGTGCAGTGATGCAATATGCAGGGGATCTCAACCTTTTTCTTTCTGAGGCCTCCCAACATGCTGTCAAAACTCCCTGACCCAGCTGTGCCACAACAACTGTTTTTCTCAAATAAAACCAGGGCCAGCGTTAGGGTGTAGCAAGCAGGGCAATTGTCTGGGGCCCCACACCACAGGGTGCACCACGAAGCTAAGTTGCTTCGGCTTCAGCCCCGGGTGGTGGCGCTTGGGACCCCCAACTGCATTCCCAGCTTTCTGCCCTGGACCCTAGCAAGTCTAATGCCAGCCATGCTTGGCAGACCTCCTGAAACCTGCTCGCAGCCTCCTAGGGGGCTCTGGACCTCTGGTTGAGAACCACTGCAATATGGGACAACATGGGGAAGCTATTCCTTTAGCCAATAGGACTGAACACATGGTTCCAGATGCAATTTAGACAGCTACCAG
This sequence comes from Gopherus flavomarginatus, assembly GCF_025201925.1. NCBI lineage: Eukaryota > Metazoa > Chordata > Testudines > Testudinidae > Gopherus > Gopherus flavomarginatus. The sequence continues at coordinate 11,498,229 of NC_066630.1, read as the reverse complement.
CTGAAAACTGTGTTTTCACAGCTGCAACACAATGGTGGCAGAGAAATTAGTATTAAACATATTCCTTGCAGGATAGATGAAAATCAGTGATTTAAAAAAAAATCAATTTTTTAATTTACAATTTTTTTAATTATTTTTTTAATTTAAATACAAGTGTGGGAGGGGGTTGGAAATAAGCATAGTTATAATTAAATCTGAAAATGACAACCTATGTTAAGGGCTAAATTCACTACAATCTATTGAAATGATTTAAATTACATTAAATAATATTAAGTGGTACATTTGCTGCCAAGATTTAAAGAAAGTCAAACCACCGCACCAGGGGAAGTCACTGACCAAGCTCCTGGAGCCAGAGTTAGATGAAGTGCTAACCCAGCTTTCAACAGCAATAGCCTCTTCGACAGGTGCAGAGAGAATATTTTCTTAGTTTCAGTGTATTCAATTAGTGTAGTTCAGTGACTAGCTCATTTAAAGTTAAGAAACCTGTAGTAGTTGAAAAAGCAGAAAAGCTTGTTGACCTTTTCCAAAATCTTGAAGGACACAGTGACCAGAAACAATATTACATGCACTAACTACAGCTAATACTTCCTTTATTTAACAAATCAGTTCATTTTAAATGCAAAATATGTTTTGATATACTTCCTGATAAAGCTTTTTCTTATGTATCCAGCATATTGAAGATAGTTATTTAACTAAAAAAACCACATTTTAAAATGCTGTTTATGCATTATTTATTGAATTTGACACAATTCACAAATAAAAAATTAATTATTTAGTAGATAAGAAATGCATCATTCACCATTTTCTCACATAATAAAAAATTATTCAGAGTCTAAATTTTTAAATATAAATTAAGCTATATAATTGCTTAAATAAATGTGTACATCATCCTGGTTAGTAAACAGAAGTACTAAATTTAATGTAAAGGTTACATTTAGTTGTAAATCAATACGTTTTAATGGCTACCAGCCAATGAGAATCAACCTTTAGAAAAATTATTAAAAAGTACAAATGCAGAACAAGATTAAAATCAATTATTTAAATCAAGGTTTCCTGATTGTTGATTTAAATCATGATTAAAAGCGGTGATTAAATTGCTTCAATTTAAATCAATCCACCCTGCTTCCTTATACTCAAAACTTTCTTTTGTCTGTAATTGGAATTCATCACTTTCTAAAAAGAATGTAACATTTTAAAAAAATAATAGAAGACAGAGACAAAATAGGTAACTTGAATTGAACTAACCTTTTAAAGAAAATGTTGTGACTAGTACATTTATTGGAAACAGCTCCTTCTCCTAAAATGGTATAAAATACCTAATTTTTTTAAAAATGTGCATTGACCCCTCAAACCTGGGAGATAGTGTTTTGGAAGCCGGCTGATACAGCTTCATTACAAAAGATACAATATTTTAGACTACACCATCATATTAGCTCTGAGAGTCTTAAGCATTTACAGAAATATGGAGACCATCTATTTAACTTACTTTAAACAGCCTGGATCATCATTATTGGGGAATTTTCATCAACTGTGGGGGTTATAGAGGCATCCTGCAGGGATCTGTTCTTGGCCTCATAACAATATCTTTCAAAATATCTATTAAAAAGTCAATACCTTTATCAAGGAGGGAGAAAAAGGATTTTTGTTTGTTTATGTTTGTTTGAAGAATCATCTGAAAAATGTTTCTGAAAGGTTTCTTCAATAATAAGTATAAAATAATTGCTTGTAAACTTTGACACAAAGACTGATGACACAAAGATTGATGGAGGAATAAGATGCTGCGGCTGAGACAGATAAGGCAATTGTTGGATATATAGGGGAATACTGAGTAGAGAAAGAAAGGGGATATTCTCTTTATGGTATCGATGATACCATCACTGGACGTCAGCAATCCCTCAGAATTCAAGGATGGTTGTCTTTCCTAAAATGGTAGCCAGTTATTGCTGGCGGATCCGTGGGTGGCTAATGAGACTGATCTGGGATCCATAGATCTTGTCACAATTGGGGCAGACATTTCCCAATGGAAGGGCCAGATCTGGATTGCTGAGTCGGACTGAGTCCTTTCCCATTTCTCCATTTCCTGTTGTTTTCTGAAATACTGGGATCCTTGCCGCATGGTTCTTTTTAATTTTTGTCAGTCAAGGGCTTGGTTTTCCCATTAGTTTATGTCAGTACTGCACTCTTTCATGTTGGCTTTGAGGGTGTCTTTGAAATGCTTTTTTTACCCACTCCTTGTCCGTGTGCCATAGTTCAATTGTGAGAACATGACCTGCCTCAGGAGTCGATTTTCTGGCATTTGAAGAATATGACCTGCCCAACAGAGTTGGTGGTGGAAGATAATAGCTTCAGTGCTGGAGGTTTTGGCTTGGGACAGAACACTGATGTTGGTATGTTGGTCATCCCACTGGATTCGGAAGATCTTGCAGAGGCACCATTGATGGTATTGTTCAAAAACCTTCAGGTGTCTATTGTACATGACCTAGGTTTCAGCACCATACAAGAGTGCAGGGATAGCAATGGCTTGGTACACAAGAAGCTTGGTTTAATTCTTGATGTCACAATCTTCAGACATGTGTTCTCAAATGTCCAAAAGCTTCACTGGTGCATTGAAGGCGGTGTTGAATTTCTTCATTGGTGTCAGATTTCTGCAACAGATGACTGCCGAAGTAAAGGAAGTGCTCAATATTCTCCAGTGTCTCTTTATTGATCTGAATTACAAGAGCAGGATCCTGGTGATGTGGATGGAGTATGTTGGTGGACTACTTTAGTTTTCTTGATGTTGAGTGTGAGGCCAAGTTGGTTATAGGCCGCAGAGAACGTGTCGACTATTTTTTGAAGATCTTTTTCCAAGTGGGCACACAAGGCACAGTCATCTGCATATTAGAGCTCAATGATTGATTTAGTAATAGTCTTTGGCTGGGATCAGAGGTGAATGAGGTTGAAGAGCTTGCCATCCATTCTGAACTGGATGTCAAGTCAGGAGAAGAACTTGTCAGTGATGGTGATGATGACAGCAAGGAAGATGGAGAAAAGGATTAGCATGACAACACAGCCATGCTTAACTCCTGTCTTAACTAGAAAGGGGTTTGTTTCAGATCCATTGCTGACAATCAGCATAGACATATTGTCATGGAGGAATCAGAGGATGGCAACAAATTTTGGCAGGCATCCAAATTTAAGGAGAATTCTCTACAAAGCCCCAATGGATCGTGACCTTGATGTGGTGGAGCAACTTAATCATTCCCATGATTCTGAGAGTGATGCTATCTGGAGTTCACACTCCTGGCAGAGTCGCCCAAGGTGGGAAGGTTGAAGGTGAGGTTCCAGATGAACAGCAATCCATCACTGGAACACTGTGTCTAGTTCTAGTGTCTACACTTTTTAAAAATATATTGAGAAATTTGAGAGGATTCAGAAAAGATCTACAAGAAGAATTCAAGATTTGGAAATCTTGCCTTACCATGAGAGACGTACGAAGTTAAATTGACTAGAGGTGACTTGATGATCATCTACAAGAACTTGCATAGGAAGAATACTTCTGATAGTAGAGAGTTCTTTGATCTAGGAGGCAAAGGCATAACAAGATCATATGGCTGGAAGACAATGTAGACAAATTCAGATTCGATATTAGGTTCATATTTTAGAAGTGAGGATAATTAGCCATTAAAACAATTTACTAAGGGTACTGGTGGATTGTCCATTACTTGAAATCTTCAAATAAAGGTGAGATGTTTTTCTGAAAGATATGCACCAGCTAAACTACAAGTTCTGGGTTTGATGCAAGAATAACTGGGTGAAATTCATTCCTGTGTAATGCAGGACATCAGATTAGATGGCCATAATGGCCCCTTCTGGCCTTTACGTCTAGGAGTAATTAAATCTATAACTACTGCTGTGCATTTCACTCTTCATGTTGCGGGAAGCCCCGGGCCCTTTAAATCCCCACCGGAGCTCTCGCAGCCGGGCTCCCATGGTGATTTAAAGGGCTCGGAGCTCTGCGGCGGCCAGAGCCCCGGGCCCTTTAATTCGCCCCTGAGCTCTGGGGCTCCCAGCCGCCTCTGCAGCTGGTAGCTCCGGGGTGATTTAAAGGCCCTGGGGCTCCCAGCCACATCCGGAGCCCCAGGGCCTTTAAATCTTGAATGACCTCGCCTCTTCCGGTTGAGGCCCCACCTCTTCCGGTTGAGGCCACTCCCCCACTCTGGACTCTGGCTACCGGTAAGTCCTTTAAGTTACTTTCACCTCTGCTTTAGAGCATTCTTTCCATCAATAAAGAGATAAATTTCCCAATTTTTCCTGTGGCTATCAGTTAACTACTATGTATCTTTGAAAAACTAATTACTTTTGTTTAAAGAATCTCAAACTTCCATTTAAAAGTAACTCTCAGCTCCCAAGTACTATTCTTTTAAAATATATACTAATTTGCAATTGCTTGTATTAGCAGAATCAGCAAAACAGAAAAAATTGAGATAAGGTAGCACACTGAACTGTATGCCTTGTATTTGCCCCTGCACTGCATATTGAATATTTTGAACACCGCATATGACATTCAACAGCCCAGGGGAAGGTCTTTGTCAGAGCAATAGAGAATCTGACATTTTTTGTGCTCACCAATACTTACAGTCCAAAAGCCAGTTCACTATTGTATTTTGTCATCCGCGTGTCCTGACTGTTTAACCAAATACACATGTTGGATCATTGTGGCACACAATATATTACATCATGAAGTGCTCATTGACCCAAGTTACATCTCTACTATTATTAATAGCTATTACTGTTATTCACAGAGTACCATAGTTGTGTATAGTGCTTTACAAGCAATAAAAATTAAATGTCAAAGATCAATAATTTGGGAACGTTGAGCTTTATGGTGAAGTTCTCTATTAAAACACAGTTGTTCAAATGGTCAACTTCACTACAGATCATTTTCTCATGATCTGCAAATGTAAAGTGGATTCTTGATTCCTCTTCAAACAGCACAGAAATAACATTCTTAGACATGTGCACAGCTCTTAAAATCCTTAGTAAATCCATGTAAAATATATTTTGCCTTATTCTTATCTGGAAGGCTAGCTAATATTCCTATAAAGTTTCTAACTTGATTGAGATTTAAGTTCCTCATATTAGTCTGCACCTGAAAACCATAATATGGGTAATGCTTTCCCCAATATTTACCTGGCTTACTGTAGTAGCTCTGTTGCAGTAATAAGCATATGATATCCCTTCACCTTGTACATTATCACTTATTTTGGCATTATTATTCCTATATGTGCCTTTGTAACCCATGTACTCTTTGGAGCAGAGGACAAGCTGATATAGGATCATAAATTCTGTACATAATTGCATAGTCATCTAATCCTGGATGGTACATTTTTCCTCTCAGCAAAGAAAAACTTGCATTCATCATATGAACCTGCTGTTCCCTCCTAGCATCCTTGGATCCTCCTGGTCTTTTCAGAACACTGCATTGCATAATTTACTCACATAAATGCTAAATGCAGGTATCAGCTGGCCTAAATGCTAAATACAGAGAGACGATATAAATTAATTATCTTTCTTTTCTTCCATTTTACGCAGTTTCCTAGGCTTCCAAAGAAATAGCTTCACACATTCTCTTCATCATAATTTTCAACTTACGAACGGATTGAGATAGACATTTAATAGTACCTTCACAACCTCTGATAATACCACCTATCTGTCGTAGTAATTTTCATCTCTAGATCTCAAATCACTTTACAAAGAAGGCAAGTATCATTTTACAGATGAGGAAACTGAGGCACGGATAGGTGAAGTGGCTTGTCCAAGGTCACCCAGTAGGTCAATGGCAGAGCTGAGAATAGAACCTCAGTCTTCTAAACTCCAATCCAGTGGTCCATCTACTGGACAAAACTGCTTCTAGGTTAAACATCCAAGCAAACACTAAAAATAGACTACTCCTTCTGTATCCTTTAATGAGGGGACTTTAGCAGCAATAGCTACTTCACGGTGTATAGCCCATTTAATATCACAAATTGCCCATTTAGTGATTAAAAATGCACCCTATATGAGACCCTGTAACAAACCAGCCCAGTCTTTTCTTGCCCTAAAATGTCTGAGAGAATAGATGATTCTCGCAGTGTGACCTGAAAGTCAACAAATCCTGGATCAAGGATCGAGGAAGGAAAGAAGTTCCAGAGTTGCTCCTGGGAAATCCCCTGCCAGCAGCTTCCTAAGCCTGGCATCTGTTAGCTCAATCACATTAACTAATTACAGATACCACCGAAAATTTGGCCAAACTTTATATTAAAGTTCCATGTATAAATAGTTTATACAGAGTTAGTAAATGATTAATAGATATTATAAACATGTTACAAATATATATATATGTTATAGAGGATTATAAGCACATCAGTCTGTGCTAACCAAAAGGGACAGGAGACACAGAGATGGGTGTCATTAGCATACAGTCATTGTAGCCCAGGCCTCCTCATTAACCTGCCTATTAACCTCATAGGCATTTTAAACAGGATGAACAACACTTCAGAACCCTGTAGTACTCTGCATGGGAGAGCCCTCAGGACAGATGAGCAATTCTTAATACTACCCTGTCAGATTTCTCAGGAAGAAAGAATGGATCCATTTCACAGCAATGCCGTCTATCCCTGGGAGGTCTGCAGACATGACACTGAAACCTCATGATCAAGAATAATGAAGGAGGCTGACAGGTCTAAAAGAACCAGCAAGCAACAGCTAATGGTGCTTGGCTTGTGTACAATACCAAGGCTGAAACCAGACTGAGTGGGGTCAAGGAAAGCTGAAGATTCTGGATATTGCCAAAGTGGCCTCTCAACAGGGTCTGTTTAGTTGTCCCTGAGGAGAGCAGAAGGGAACATGTGATTGTCTGACTCTACTGCGTACCAATCTCACTCTATCCTCCCCGTGGTGTTTGTACTTCACTTTCTATTGCCATCAGAGTTATGTGACTACATAATAACTTCTTTATTCAACACTCTAGCTATGGGTAATGGGGGGTGATGGAAAGAATTGACTTCACTGCCTGTTTTTGGTATTACAAAATAGCAGAGAGTTCAGACTGATTAATGTGGAGGACTCTATTCTGAATTTACAAAGTGTTACTTTCTGCATGATGACATAAGCTCTGTAGTGTGCCATGCAGCATGGTGTAGAGTCAGAACATGGCTCATTTCACACACATCCAACTTGTACAAGCACAGTAGTGTTAAGGCTTCTCCATAGCAAGTGGTCTTTCATTTACATTGTGAGGAAATGGTCTTTCACACACACATTGCCTCTGATGACCCCAGAACATGTACTTACATCAAATCAGTTAAATATGCTCCTGCTCCATTGCTTCCTGGCCTTTGCAGACTGCCAGTCTCTGAATGTAGCTTCTAATCAGCTATTCTGTGGATTCTTGGAAACACATCAGCCTGAAATCTGCTGACAACTTTCATAACTGTCTTTAGCACTATCAGTAAGGTAGTAGTTTGTTCCTTCCAGGCTCCCATAATATATTGATTTTACATTGGGATAGATTCTGATCTACATCAGTGTAAATCTCGAGTAACTCCACAGAAGCCAACGTGGTAACAGGTCCAAATCTTGCCCAGTGACACTGCTCACTTGAATGCTGTTTTTGAGAGGATAGTAGACTATCATTCTTCCTTCTTGGTAGTTATTCTTGTGCTGATCAGTATCATCTTGTTATCTTGCACTTCCCCTCACCTATCTGTTGTATCCACCTGTTGTTTCTTGTCTTATACCTAGCGCATAAGTTCTCCACAGCCAAGAAACTGCCCCAGAAGAATAGCTACTTTTATGTCCCACTGCAAGAAGCTGGAAGAAAAGAGCATCTCTGAATAGATAAAGTTCCTATTGACTTCTTTGGAGTTGTGGGTGCTCAGTACCTCTGAATATTAGATCCATGGGCTCACCCACTATGAGCAGACACTTCTCAAAAGTTGGGTTCTACCCTCTTTTTGCTTGCGTTTTCCACTCTGTTGTGCCAGAAAGCTATACAAATACTTACCTGCCACACAGGAGTGAGGAGGCTTATTTTATTACTGATGCTGAAAGAGGGGCACTACAGCCCAGAAGTTCAAACTGTTATTAATATAGCATTAAAAGTGCACCTTCATGATTATCTTTGTTCACTGAATCACCACTTCTGGCTGATCTATGAGGTAGAGGCAATAGAGTCCAACTGAAGTGACTAGTAGTATTTCTACTGGGTTCAGTGGGCATTAATCAGGTCCAAATGGAAAAGGAAAAAGACTGGAAGAAATTTACAAGAACAGAAGACCTAAATAACCTGCAACTGAATGGGGAAATAGAAGCACACGAAAGACAACAGGCAGAGCTCATTAATGCTAATAGTTTCAGGTACAGCATTTATGTAAACTAATAGTTACTTCCTGCATTTCTGGACATTGTAAAATAACCCCCAGCATTTAGTTTGATGCTAGTGAAAAGCTTAATTGCTTCTAATATGTTCCTGTACCTATTTAAAAACATGACTAATGTCAACATCTTTCCAGCATATTCCGTTGTTAGAGCTGTGCTACTGTCACAGAAATACCAGCCCTCTTAGTGTCTTGAAATCCAGCCTGCATCCTACTCACCTCTTCTTACTCGAATTATTATCATTGCCATGAGTAGTATGCCTGAAGTTGGGCCAAATCCTGCTTCTGTGGAGGCAGTGGGAATTTTATCATTGGTTTCCATTGAAGCGGGATTGGGCCCTTAGCAGAAAAAAAATATAGCCAGATCCTATAAAAACAGTATAAACAGTCAAGTACAGTGGTATTTTTATGTGATGCTGAGTTTGAAATTACCTCTTTAAATTTCAGATTCTTCAGTTGATACAGATTTTCTTTTCAGGTAAATTGGCCTTAGCAGATAAAACTAAGATTCTCAAACAAAATACAATGGGCCAGAGCCTCGGTTGGCCTCAGTATAGCCTCATTGATTTCAATAGATCTGTGCCAGTGTACACCAGCAAAGGGTCTGTCCCTACATGCTTTCCTGGTCAGTAGGAGTGCAATGAGGAGGACAGTGTAGTGGGTAGAACTGGGCAGTAAAGCGGAAGAATCAATAGATATTTAATTCTTTGCAGACTTTATCAACTTCTTTAATTAAACAAATGTTCTCAATTAAAGAAAGATTTGTACATTTTCAGTGAAATACTCAGTAATAATAGTGTATGTTCTTATCATCAAGGTATCTCAGCAGGCAACCAGCGACTGTTTTGCACAAGCCCTTCAGCTGTGAAGTTTAAAAAAAAAAAAAAAAAGTCACCACTACTCAAGTACCCTAATTTTAAAACCAAGAGAAATAAAAATAATTCTAATCTCGCACCTGTGTAAAGTAGCAGCAACTCCATTGACACTAATGGAGTTATGGCATTGGAAAGCAAGAGTAAGTGTATTCAGAATCAGGCCCTTACTTCTTAATGCTTATCGAAGTTGTAATGAACTCTTGCATCCTCGTGCACCTGCATCCTGTCTCATGTTTCACTCCCTCAGTACATATGATTGAGCTCAGATGGGCCAGATTATCAGCTGGCCGAACACTCCATAGGTATGCTGAACTCAATGGGAGCTATGCCAGTTTACACCATTTGAGGATCTGGCCCACAAAAGCTGAAAGCCAAACTTGCATCTCCTATGGTAGGCAAGCACTGTAGTGCTTTACAAATATTTTGATGTCTCATTTCTCCTATATTCATCAATATTAGTCACAAAAATAGACCATACAAACATAGCTGTACTTAAAACAAAGTTTATCCACTTCTCAAATCTTTTGCATTAACACAATGTACAGGCTTTATTTTTAAATCTCACTTATAGCAGTAAATAGGAACCTGTACTTATTTTTTCCTTTGTTAGCATGTAAACTGAAAACACATCTATTGTTTCTATATTTGAAGTATGCACTACACCATTGCAAAACAAATTTAGTTGCACAGTAAAAACTAAGCTGTAGCCTAGTAGTGAAATAAAAATAAGTATTCGTCATCAAACTCAAATGCCTTGGGTGGAATTCTAACAGCTTCATTTTGAAATAACTTATACTAGCAGGATTGTCGCGTGTGCAATCATAGCCAAATTCTAATTTTTTATCCAACAGAAGCTGAAACATTGGGAAGCCTGGCTTCTTATTTTGTGCTTTTTGTAAAAAAAAATAAACACTGAAGAACATTCGTTGGCTTACTTTCTGTACAAGGGAACAGTTTACCCCTGCCATAGAAAATGGCCATTTGGCAATGCAATTGCATGATTATTCTTTAAAATAAGTGGGAAACCCATCTTCATTATCTTTCCACATGTTGTGCTCTGTGCTTTGATGCTTTGTAAGTGAGTTTTGAACAATTTAGACAGACATTTTTGTTATGAGAGAAGGGAATGTGATTATTTTGGTGGGAATTTATTGCATTCAGTATTATTTTTGAACAGACTGGATTACTTCACAGAACTACTTAGCAACTACTTTGAAAATTCTAATCAACTACTCTTTGATTAACCTAAAGAAGCCTCATTCATATGCATCCTAGTCCTTTTGATGTAATGGTGCAAGGGTGTGGTCTATGTTTTAATCTTTTTAGGTACAAGAAATGTAGTCTATGTAAATTAAATCTATCCAAAACAGAGAATTTTCCTAACGACATGGCTCTTAATCCTGAAAAACTAATCAGTTTTCCAAAATAAGAGTGTCAGTGTTGTTTAAAAATAATTAAAAGTAAGAGTTACCAATTGTTCTGCTAAGCAACCTATCAAGAAAACACGCAGGCACTGTGTGTGTGTGTGTGTGTGTGTGTGTGTGTGTGTGTGTGTGTGTGTGTGTGTGTGTGTGTGTGTGTGTGTGTGTGTGTGTGTGTGTGTGTGTGTGTGTGTGTGTGTAACACAAACATGTGCATGTCCTGTCATACCACTACTCCCCTTTTCTGGCTCTGTTCTTGAGGGTAGTCACAGTATTGAATTATACAAAAATTCCCTTCTTCCAGAGTAGGATTCTTGTATATTTCATTACCCTGACTGCTCACATGAACAGTCAGCAAACACAGCATTTTTACCATAGGTCGTGCTACAGTATGTACACCCACAAGTAAAAGCATGGTTGGTCTCTTTTTTCCCTGCCTGCAGCCTTGGCAGTGTTCCTTTAATAATTTAAATATTAATACTTCCAACACAATGGCAGATGGAATTTCAAAATCCACACATTGTATTAAGAATCTGCCTTTCATTTGAATGTACGTTGGAACCCTCTATATAGGCTTTTAGACGAGAGTCCAGCTAGCAAGACATCCTCAAAAGCTACAAGTTGATGACAAAATTAAAATCCACAAAAGCTAGGAAGGGTGGATATGGCATTTTATCTGCGTTTGAAATTAAATTGACCTTGCCCAATGGGAAAGACACCATAGCACTGTGGACTTTTCTGAAGGATGCTAATGTATTTTGTGTGTACTAATGCAGTCAAGTGGTTTAGAAAATCCCCTTGAGATTAGGGTGGGAGAGGAATATGGTTTGAACACAGGCATTATTTTGACAAATTGGAATAGGTAAAAGGGAAAGGCAATTAGATCAGTCCAGGAGAAAGTTGCAGTATCAAGATGAGAGAAGACATGGGAATGAAAATAGGTTTTGATAGCAGAGACAGCAAGGAAAAGATATTAAAAAGGAAGAAGCATTGGACCTTGTAAGAGACTGGAAATGGTTGGAAAAGGAGAGAAAGGGGGAGAGAGAGAGAGAGAAGATTACACTGAGACTATGGGAATGAAGTCAGGAAACATAATGGCAGTTGTCAAAAGGAAATAGTGAAAAGAGGCAGAGGAGAGCAAAAATTGGAAGGCAAGATGAGTAGTTCAATTTTAAAGAGATTGAATTTCAGATAGTGATAGGACTTCTAAGAAAACATGCCAAGAGGCAGCGATGTGAGCGTGGATGGAAGAGCCATAGTTGTGGTCTGTTTGGTTTTTTCAAACACAACAGGCTGTGGGCCATAGTCTCCTTTGGTGTATACTGGTATAAAGAGGCTGGCCAGCTCTATTCCCAGGTTTCAGCCTCAGAAAACCAGAAGATTCCTGACACAAAGGAAGGGAGAAAATTGTATTGCCTAGTTTCACACAGTCAGGTTTATGCTTCGTTTTCTTCAATGGAGTTGAACACTATGCTCATGTAGGAAAGAGAATAGAGTGTACCTAAAGTAGGCAAAACATGAGGCCCTGATAATATGGGGGGAGGGGAGGAGTGTGTACTGTACAGTACATTGCTCTAATGTGTACACTTCTTGTCAGAACCAGAGGTCCAGGTACACCATAAGAGTGTAGACTGCCTCTAAAAAAATCTTTGCTTATGAAAACTCCTTCTGGCCCCCATGTGTCAACCTCTAGTCCTGATGCAATTATTAAAATGGCTGACCCCTCCTGGTCCTCCGCTTCAGTCTCTTCCCAGGCATACGCAGTCACCCAATTCATATCCATATACACATAGAAACATTTCAAATACGTATTTCCAAATACTATTTTGAAATTTCAATGTTTCACTTTTATATTCTGAGTATCCTTTGTAGTCGTCTAAGACAGTGGCTCTCAAACTTTTTTACTGGTGATCCCTTTCACATAGCAAGCCTCTGAGTCTGACCCCCCCCCCATATAAATTAAAAACACTTTTTTATATATTGAACACTTTTATGTGTGCCTGAGGCAAAGCAGGATTTGGAGTGGAGATTGACAGCTCACAAACCCCCCATGTAATAACCTCGTGACCCCCTGAGGGGTCCCGACCCCAGTTTAAGAACCCCTGTTCTAAGACATCACAGCAGGCAAACCAGTGAACATTTCATGGGCATTTTTAACAGTTCACTCACTTCAGGAGAGATTCCAGAAGATTAGAAATTGGTAAACCTAGAAACAGAAGCGAGGAAGCAGAAGAAGTTGAGCCTTGTTAGCACCAAGACTTTGTCTGTTGAACTTCTTCCCTGAAGATGTCTGCTGAAGTACTGTCTGTGGGTGATTTAGAACAAGTAAATTTTCCTTTTATATATTCGTAGCTATTTAGCTTTTCCTCTTTCCTTCACTATGCAGGTCCAGTAGGGAGCGTTTTTTCAGGTGAGTCATTGGATCTCTTCTAGTTTTTAAACTTTGTGTTGGATTTTCAAGAAAGGCCCAGCACTCAGCTCACTGAGCACTGTTGAAAAACTGGTCCTGTATTTTTACCACACATTGCCCAGGTGTTTGGACAATTAGCTTTCTGTAAATTAAATCCAAAGATCAGAAATGAGTTACAAAGGAAGGTGATGGAAGCGAAATTCATGCGACACCTAAGATTATTTCTGAAGAAGAGAGGACTGTAAGTGATGGAGTGGAAAAAGCAGGAAGTTAGTACAATAATGAATTTTTAAAAGGCAAGCACGTTGGATCGGATAGTCTTTGTCTGTTTCCTTTGGCACCTTGTTCACAAGCCCTTTCCATCTCTCACAATATACTGGCACACAATGTGGGGCAAAAACTCAAAACGAAGGAGACACACAAAAGTAGTGCAAGTACTATAACTCACAGTAATGAAAGGCAGTTCTCCCAGTCCATGCCAGGAAGTCAGTCTGTTCCTCCCCATTGCACGTTGACGGGCTGTTTTGGTGTCACAGATTACTATTTAACAGCATCTGTCCACATACAGACAGATGTGGTCAAAAAAGAGGTGATTTCTTCTGCCCATTCTGGAAATCAGGATTTAGGTATGTAATATTCCAACCATATCCTGTTGGAAAGGTGATTTGTTTCCATGATTAGGCAGGCTGAATTATATGTAGTCTTGCTGAAATGTGAAGAGTTTTATATATGCTGTGTAGATCTGATTATCTGAATTGTGACAGCATGCACAGTGCTTTAATTATACACCAATGCCTGTTGACGTCATTGAACTGATAAAATTAATTTTTAAGGGTTGAACCTACAATTTCTTTGAGATTTGATCTACTACTTCTATAACAAATGATTTGCATGTTGTATTTTTTATGAATGAGCAAAATGTGCATGCTGTGTATACAGTATGTATCATCTCTGTTCGGCAGTCCATGTTATACAAATTTTGGAAACCACTCATATAGAAATTCAAGTGCTAATTCAAGAACATATATAGACATGACCTGTGCAGTTTCACTAATTACGTTTAACTGGTTATTTGCTCATGCAATCACTAATTGCATGCACAAATTCTGCATTCACATTTTAGCTTACAAAATTCTACAGATCTGTACCATTGTTTCCTGATCTAATACGAATGCTGTGTCCCCATATATGTGTTTAATCAAAAAGGATGTTATTTCATTTATGTCATTCCTCTTAACCTATATAGGTGAGAATACTGCTAAGATTATGAATCATCCACACCTGAAAGTTGAAAAGTACCGTTAAAAATGCATTTCCACAGATGTCATGGTTGCATTCCATTTCTTCTCTTAAAACATATTTAGTAACATTTTGATTCACCCAGTGTTAGCTTGTATGCCTATTGTATAGTCAAAGGAAGTAATGACACATGTAAAATTCTGACACTCTTAACTATAATACTTGTACAATGTACTTGTGCTTATAAAAGATAGGACAGCAAAGTAATTAGGTAATGTAGTTTTTAATAGAAATAACCATCTAGTTTTCCAAACCAAATATAATAAATTTAAAGTGCCAAATACAAGACTACCAAGACTGCTTTTTGCAGATGTTATACATTATTCATTGAAGAGTGAACTGATTGGAAATATGGAAAATAAGAAATGGAAGTAACAGATCTTTCTACTTAAACAGAAATTGTGTATTCTGGGAGAAAAACTAAAATATCATTTCCATTAATCACTAGTTGTCAGAATAATTTCTTAAGAAAAATTCCTATGAATTTCTGAAAGCTTACACTAAATGCAAGAAGATTTGTACAGCGCATTTTTCAACTGCTTTAGTAGAAATTAAAACCAATCATTTTAGAAAAAATATATGGTCAATTGTGCTGTTGGTGTTCACTGCACATTGACGGGAAATGGTGGAAGTTGTATCACGTGATGGGGAACAGATATGAAATTCATGTCCAAACTGAAGCACTGCTCTGCTTCTGTTGAATACATTTAGAGGGCAAAGCAGCACTCCGAAGGGGGTTGGCAAAATGATGGACATGAAGCCACTGGGGAAAGGGGGCCATGTTGAAAGGCCCAGTAATTGTGCTTAAGGCTATAACTCAACAGTGCACAAAGGGACAGCAGGGAGGGGTAGGCAGATATCTAGTCATATGTGTTGTGCATCATTTGGTGCCTTTTTTCGCGCTCTTGTTGCACATATATATTCGTGATACTCATGTCTGTCTCTCTGCTCCTATGTTGTACTGGAAGCAATTGTGTGTTGTGTGGACCACTTATAATATTCTCCATTGCTAGTGTGCTATTCCTTAGGAATAGAGTCCTCCTATTGGCCCTTCTTGTCTGTGTAAATATTTACAGTGCTCTATTGCTGAAGTATCTGAATACTTCCCAAATTTTAAAAAGAAAAAAAAATGGCCTCTTTCCTTCTCAGAGGTAGGATTGCACTTGAGTAGTTAGTAGAAATTTTGTTTGTGAGTTTATTATGGGAAAGCTAGGTTGAAAAAATATTCTGTATGTAATTATGAAAATTGTGAGGTCCTTTGTCATCTGTGTCTCCTGTGAGAGTGAGGTCCACAGTTCAGTCCTGTTAACGATCTGTCTTTTGTAATCAACCTTCTCTAATGGTTAACAGTTCCATTGTTCTGGTAGAACATAGCTGTTGCAAAGGTCATGGTAGCAAAGGGAGAGGTGATCTCCCAGATCAGTAGAGTCAGCCTGATAAATATTTTTGTGTATCAAGACAGAGATCTTGAATTGGACTTTGTACACAATGGGAAGATTACCAGTGTGATGTGATGTGTTCACAGCAACCTTGTTACTTAGCAAATGGGCTTCTCAATTTTGTACCAATTGGAGCTTGTCCAGGACACATGACTTCTTTCCTTGGTACAGTGTGCTGCAATAATCAAGGTCATGAATGTGTGGATGACTATGGCCAGGACTGTGTTCCATAATTTGCTACAACATTTTCTAACCAGCCACAGATAGGTTAGGTAGGGTAGGGTAGGTTTTTTTGCAGCTAGTGGGTAGGTTTTTTTGCAGCTAGTGTCATGTGGACATCTGGTAATATTAAATGCAACAGGATCCCAACGCTTCAAAGCAATTTAACTATCTGAGGGAAGATGTCCTTAAGATTGGACTTTATGGAAGAGGCTAGTTCTTCTAAGTGCTTTTTCTTTCCCTACAAATCACTTCCACCTTGCCTAGATCCCACTTTAGGCAGCTGCTCTTCATCATTGTACTTATATCAGCATGCGAAAGCTGGGAGAGGGTGCTGTTATATTCAGTGTGGAGGAGATGTTGATTCATCTGTTTCCCCAGTGGTTTTCTGTAGCTGTTAAATAAGATAGAAGATTGGAATGAGCCGTGATGGATTCCATGGCTGAGTGCAGTGGAGATGGAGGAACAATTTCCCATCACAGCCCTCTCAGCCTTAAGCTATCACGAGGTGTCTCCTACAATCCTACTGCCTCTTGGAGGTGGGACTGTAGTGTTTGGGGATCAGTACTACTAGATGCCATTGCGAGGTCCAACAGGATGACTATGGATGTACTGCCCCAGTCTATAGCCAGGCAAAAGTCATCTACCTGTACTATTCTCTGGCCTGAAGCCAGTGCAGTAGGGATACTGGCAGCTGACAGGTGGTACTGGAGAGTGTGTTTTTGCTAGTGCTGTGACATCATGTGGAAGGAAAAAAGAAAAGAATCGAATGTGTCTTTAAAAATCAATTTAAACTAAACTGGACCTCAAACAGTAAAATTTCTTAATCCTAACCATATGCTTATTGTTTGGTGTAATGCAGTGTAAGGTTGTTTGTGTATCCTAACAGTACAGTTCAATAACTTAAGATGTTTAGATTCCCCCTTGCCTCAAGTTTAACCTTAAATCTGAATTGTGTGGATTTATATTGCTTAGTTTGGGGAAACCTACAATAACCATGTAATGTATTTTAACAAATTACTAATATGTACTCTTGCCCTTTACTACATCTCAACATAATTTTAAGCTATGAATGGATAAAAATATGTGGGACTGGTTTTATATCTAACCTGGAAAAGCATTGGACACTTTTGTTTTATACCTTTTAAGAAACAGACCTCAGTTTCTGATAATGGGTGTTGCACTGTAGTTGTAATCTTTTTAACTCTAATGAATTATTTTCTATTTCCAAATGGATGTCTTTCCTTCAGGATTCTATTGATGCTGCACTAAATAGATTGATTTAAAACTGTGCATGTTCAGAGATAAACACACAGATTCAAATTGCTTGGAAAGTCCTGCATTTAATCTGTGTTCTTTTTCCCATAGTTGCCCATTAAAATGGGTAAATACCAGCTTTCCCCTTTCTAATCACTATCTCCTTTTGATGCTCAGTTCCTTCAATGATTTGATACACCCTATCAGATAAGTAATTGTGATGCCTAAAATATGCCTAAAACTGAAGCATCACTGAAAGACGCAGGTAGAAGTAGCAGGCTGCTTATATTCTTTTATTATTCATTGACGGCCATAAGTGTGCTCGGAGTGGCACAAGCATAACTGAAGACACAGTCGCTGCCCAAGAATGGACAAAGGTTTCTTGGAATTTATTACTGACAAGTATCATGGTCAGCAGTTTTTCAGCATGTTTTTTTTAATCATGCCATCAATTTTATGCATGGAAGAAAATGTAATTGTGCAAACAAATCAACATTATGCATGTGCAAAATGAATTAAATTGGACATTTTTGTAGTCTAAAGGGTAGTTAAGGAGCTAATAGTAGATATGTCCAGAAAGGAATAGGAGATAACTGTTAAACAGGTATTTAATTTTGGCGGGGGGAAGTGAAAATAAGCTGAGGGAAGTGGTACAGTGCACGTAAACATGCCGACTTTTCATCTCAGGGGACCAATAAAAATTGTTGCACTAACCCATTTAATTTTGTCTTTGTCTGTACCAGTACTGTTAACTTTCGCTTTATACATTTAGAGACCTGAATTGAGTTTGGTGTCAGATGCAAATCAGTTAGTTTCAGTTTAGTGTCAGTCACCAGAGACCACATTTTCAAAAATAAATGTGCTAAGTTCACATACACTGATGTATGTGCACAAATTTCAGTGCAAACACTGCATCCATAGAGAAATCTGACTTTGGGAGAGCTGACAAATATAAAAGGGCACACACAATGTTGCAAATGTGGCCCTCAATATTCAGGATGACCACACAATTTAGTACAATTTCTTTGTGAGACAGTTTCAGAGATGAAGTAGCTGGGGTTCCTATAGTTCAGGTAATAAGAGAACTGTCACTATCAGAACATACATACACACAGAATAGAGTGTTCAATGTGTAAAGAGTGCAGCAAAAGCTACTTTAGCTTTTTTCAGTGGGAGACAGCTGAGGAGGATGATAATATGGTCTCATTTTAGAAATGCAGTTTCAATGGTAACACACATTCTTTACTGATCCTAAGCCTCATATATTCCCAGAGTTAGCCATACTCAGAAAACACAGTTGTACATTATTACAGTTAAGATTCCTTCACAGGGAAAACATGAGTGTCTGCAAATGGGATTGCTATTAACATACCCAATGGGCCAGCAAAGTTCCTCTACATATACAGCCAGATTTGCTTGTGAGCATTCTTTGACAAATGAGGACATTTAGCTGTGATACATAAATGGAATATCAAACAGTATATGCAGGTAGGCCACATCAGCAGTCAGCCAGGGTCTATTGAGGATCTGATGGGACTGCAGGTGTAGAAAGGGGATTGGAGAGGTTTCTAAAAATGAGAATATGTTTGATCTGCTTGGCAAAATTTCTGTTTAGCCTGCTTAGAAATGCAATATCAGTTTATATTCACAATAGGGAACTGATTCTCATTTCTACTAAGGTCCCGGTAAACAGCCTCTGGCAGTGTAAAGGCACCTTAGTGTAACTGAGGATCAGGCCCTAAATGTTTTTCATGTCTGAATTGTTTTTCTTTCTAACAGCTAATGGTATCTCCTCTTTTTCTATTAGGTTGAGAGGATTGTTGACAAAAGGAAGAACAAAAAGGGCAAATGGGAATATCTTATCAGATGGAAAGGCTATGGAAGCAATGAGGACACTTGGGAACCTGAGCATCACCTATTGCATTGTGAGGAATTTATTGATGAGTTCAACGGACTACGTGTCACTAGAGAAAAGCGAGCAAAACATGGGAAACAGACCAGTGCGCCAAAATTTTTACGGGAAAGCCGAGGGTCGTCTGTTGAGAAAATATCACACAGACCTTCTGAATCTGGGAAGGCCAAAGGGTCAACACATAAAAGAAAGCGAATTAACCCATCTCTTCAAAAACAGAAACGAGGGTACACAGCAAAGCCGGCACCTGCTGGTGACAGGGCCGCTAAAACTGTGACTTACCGAACTACGCCTAGTGGTTTACAGATCATGCCATTGAAAAAGCCTCACAATGGCCTACAGAACGGAGATGCTGGTCACGAGAAAGATTCTAGACATTTTGGGAATGGCTCACAACAGCAAAACATGGATGTAAATGGCCACGAAGGAGAACATGATTTGCCCAGCATGTTGGAAGTTAATAATGATGTGCCTGTTGTGAATGGAATCGGTATGTGATTTAAACAGCAACAGTCCTTTCTGTTGGGTTTTAATTATGGCAATTGATAACAAAGAGCCCAATTCATGGAAAAGTTATTGTCATACTGCATGAGTAATAAGCACATGAAAAAGTCCAGACTCTGCACACAATTTTCCATCAATCCACTTCTTCACCTCCCTCCCTTTTCCTGATGAGTCATGTGAGGCAATGTGGACTGTGTCACTCACCTCTCTGGTGTGTTTTATTTACAGGTATTTGTGGGGGAGGGATGCCGAGGAATGGTGTGGGGGTGACAGTTGAGGTATATACAACTCTGAAATTCTGGCTATACCTCTTACCAATTTACTAATTGCTTCTCAATTCCACAAGTACCGGCCCAGCACTCCAGAAAAGGCAGGATCTTGGAAACTATCTTAGTATTAATTTGTTGCCTAAACTTTGTGATAAATGTGCCTGAATAATTTTACGGTACTTATTACTGCCACTAGTAACGTTTGTGAGGTAATTATTCAGGATTGCCATTCCAGATGAGCCCAGAAGTCAGTATCTCTTGACAGTGACTTGATTCATAGGAAGGTGCAAGGCAAACACTTCATTGAAAGGTACAAGGAATCCTGTAGTAGACAATTTATAATAACCTGCCCAGAGGGAACGTTTATTCCTTTCCCCAGTAGTTAGTGGTTGGCTTATGCCCTGGAGAATGGAGTTTATACCCCTTATAAAAAATCCTGTTTAACATAATCGTTAAATTGGGTTAATTGTGTGTTGTGTATTTCATTTGATCGATTTCTCCCTTTCAATGTCACTGAATATCCACTTGGTCCTATATTCTGTGAAAAGGTAAATAGGGCAACCAATTTATCATGCATCGCCTCAGTCAGCCAAGGAGTGCCAGGTCTTTTCAATCTCTCCCCCTATAGCAGTCTTTCCATGTTTCTAATTATTTTCATTGGCCTTCTGTGGCCCCTTCTGTTTCTGCTGTATATTTTTGGAGACAGTGTGAGCAGAACTGAACACAGTATTCCAGGTGAGGCTGTACTGCTGACTGATATAATAGCACTACACTGTTTTCAGTATTGTTTTCTATTCCTTTCCTTTTACTGCCTAACATTTTGTTTGGTTTTTTTGACTGCTGCTGCACAGCAAGCAGAGGTTTTCATTGAGGTGTTCACAATGATCCACCAATCTTTTTTCCCGAGTGATTACAGTTAATTTAGAATCCAGCAATGTGTATGAGTAGTTCAAATTCCTTCCATTGTGCATTTCATCTGCTATCATGTTGCCAATTCACATATCTTTGTTAGGACTCTCTCTCTCTGTCTCTCTCTAGTTCTTCACAATCTCTTCTAGTCTCCACTAACCAAATTTTGTTCACTGAAGATGTTTCTATCACTTCACTTCCTTTTCAGATCATTTACACCTCTACCCCGATATAACGCTGTCCTTGGGAGCCAAAAACATCTTACCGCGTTATAGGTGAAACGGCATTGTATTGAACTTGCTTTCATCCACTGGAGTGTGCAGCCTCGCTCCCCCGGAGCCCTGCTTTACCACGTTATAGCCATTTGTGTTATATCAGGTCACGTTATATCGGGGTAGAGGTGTCTATGTATATCAAACCAACCAGTCTTACTACAGGTCCTTAGGGCAGCCCACTGTTAATCATTTGCCATGATGGAACAAATGGTTTCTTTTCCACTCATTATTTTTATTAGCCAATTTCTAGTCCATGATAGTATTAGTTTCCTTAATAGCCTCTTGTGAATGACTGTCAAGGCTTTCTGAAATTTCACATAAACCATATTATATTACCCAGTTTTCCATTATCCACTACATTGTGGACACACATTCAAAGAACTCTAGTAGGTTAGAGAGGTGCAGTATTCTTTTACATAGCCATACTGGGTTGCCTCATCATGGCCATCAAGGTGTTTTTAATTCCTTAATTTCCATTTTGGTATTGTTTCAGTGACATGAGAGTATTCAGTATATTTCTTTGCTAATCCCATAACCTTGATTATTATAGTTACCCCAGCAGTTGCCACACTACACAACCATTGCTGTTATTTGGGTATTGCATAAGAAGTTCACACCTGGATTTTGGGAATTTAAAGCCTCACAAGTGAAACTCACCGAAATGTCCATTAACTTGAACCCTTTCAAGTGCGCCCACAGGCATTAATGCACCAATGTTCACATTAGCCAGTGAAGGCCTGAGGCTGAAAATAAGGCATCTATGTTCCAATCTGAGCATCCAAATGTCCTGTCCGGTCCAGAGAAAGCTCATCTTTAAGCATATGAGTAATCCCAAAGGCTTCAGTCAGGCAACTCTCATGCTTAAAGCTGAGAGCCTGGGCTTCTGTGCTTTGCTGGGTTTGGGTGAAGGAGTCTGTTTGAAAATTAAGCTTCAGCTGTGTTATGTGTATAACATTTGTTTTTTTCTTTTTTGTAGTTATAGGTTTTAATGAGTGAAGGTTTCTAATGCCTACTGCTCCTAATCCATTTTCATTTTCCAGTACACAATATATTTATTCAGAATGCAGTGGTTTTTACACATACCTTTCTTTTATATTTTAAGATCATTTTGTTAAAAGGGGAAAATAAAACGAGAACTCAAGGGGCAAATAAACTTTCATTTGTCCTCACTGGGAAAAAAAAAGGGTATCTCCCATTCCTTGTTGGAATAATACTCTTGACAAGTCTGTCCTGAAAAAAAAGCCCTTCCTCACCCTGAGCTCCCAGGTGTGCAGACACTTACGGATACGGCTTATGGCATAACAGCAGATGGCCCGAACTATCTGAGAACATTTCTTTATAATGATTTTTACATTGTCTCTCCCCAACTCATAGCTCAGTGGTTTGAGCATTGGCCTGCTAAACCCAGGGTTGTGAGTTCAGTCCTCAAGGGGGCCACTCAGGGATCTGGGGCAAAATCAGTACTTGGTCCTACTAGTGAAGGCAGGGGGCTGGACTTGATGACCTTTCAAGGTCCCTTCCAGTTCTATGAGATAGGTATATCTCCATCACTTCTATTCTTGTGCTTTACACTCTTGTCTTGCTCCCTTCACTCCATTCTGTTCTTCCTGCAACCAGAAGCAAAGTGAAGCTGAATTTTGATCTCTACATTTTGAGCTTAGATGCATCTCCTCCAAAAGTTCTGTCTACCAGCACTCCTGAGCTGATGATTCCATCCAGTCTCACTTTGCAGTGGCTAACATGCACAATGGAGGAGAGAAAAAGGGGACAAACTATGCAGCTAAAATAAGAGGGGAAGGGATAGAAAACAGGGGAGAGGAGGAGCAGGCAAGACTGATTAAAAGTAATGCTTTTTAAAGTTTTTTTGCTATAGGCTTTTGAAATTTCTTCCATTCCTTGTCAGGAAGAAATTAGAGAGTGTGACAGAAACCACAGGTAAATCAAAGAAATCTGCATTGCTATTCATATCCAGCCGAGACTAATATGTTCTCCCCTCAGTTTGCACACTTACAGGAAGGCTTATTAGCAGTAATACAGATGCCAGTTGTGATGAGGGCATATGTCCACTTAGTACTGGACTGACATCACCAACTCCTTTTACATAGGACAGCAGCTAAGTCTTCAGTCATCCCCAATCTTGGTTATAGTCCAACCCATAGCCTAGAAGTGAAAGGCCCCATATCCCATCCCCCTGAACCAAAAGTGTCTTTCATACTATAGCAATAATGAATAATTGAATTAACCTGATAATTAAATTTATGCCATAAGCTGAGTAACCCTATAATTAAATAACCTGTATTTTGTCTATAAAATACCACACATACTAATGGTGCTGTAGGAATAAAATATGTTCGGGGACTGAGATTCAATGGCTCCCTAAAGTGGCCTCCACTAATGCATGCCCCGCTTTGTACACATACACTTGGATGGGCTATCACCTGCACACCCCACAGATACAATTTTCACCAACAGACCCATAGTGTACTTGTAGATATGTGTATGTGGACATGCACACACATACCTGCATGCACATTACTGGAGGTTTGGACCACTGTCCAGCCATGTCAGACTCAGCAGAGCAGCTGGGATAGTCACAGACACAGCTTTTGCCTCTGCATCCCATGGACTTGCTTTCTTCTCAGGATCTGCCGGATTGGGAGACTACAGCTTTTGCCCACCATCTGCACTCTCCCTCCTTGAGGAGATAATTGCCTGGAAAAAATACTGCCTCTTTCATAGACTTCTCTGCCGAAGGGAAGAATCCAGCCCCAACCTTGAAAGCCCAGAACAAGTAGCGCTTACCATCTTCTCCTGTTATCTTTTAAGGGAATCAGCAGCTGGTGATAAAAGCTTCAAGCACCTCATAATGTACATTAATATCTATATCTTTAAAATTCTAATGTTCAACCCACCTTTAAATACATTTACCAAAATAAAACAAATTTCCATTCTGCATTCCTCCGCTTACTCTTAATTTTCCTTAATCACAAGTTTACTGTATTTTATTAGTTCTGTTACCTAGAATGGCAGAACAGAACCATGTAACAACTGACTCTATGAATACTTATATCTGCCTCCATTAGGGTAAAAGCTTTTTGCCTGGTGGACATTAGAGAACATAGATCAAAATGACCTGAGCCGCACTTGTTCTGTCCACTAGGGGGCTGCACTTGCCATATACACTAGCTAGTCCATTTCAACACGCAGCATTGTAATTCCCATGAAATAGCCACCTCTTCTCAGCTCTTCCCTGTCAGTAAGTGTAAGGGTGTGCTGCAGATTAATGTACGCTGCTCTCTTGTTTCCTTTGCATCTTGCCATAAACTCGGAACACCTGTTGTTTTGATGTTGCCGAGGAGATGCGTGCTGTTAGCCTTGCAGGTCTGGACTCTTGCATTGTGAATGACTGTAATAGGCCAGGCCATGAGGAAAAACAAACACTAGGTAAACTCTGTAACAGCTGTTCAAAAACTTTCTGTAGCTTGAAGCAGTATTCTGATGACATTTGTTGTCTTCTGTTATCCCATTTCTATCTGCTTCTTTCATGATACTGCAATTAAGAGTGATTGTTGTGTCAAATTCCTTGACAGCATCAAATTTTTCCTTTAAATAGTCTTCTTCCTGCCCTGCTCTAGTTCTGCACACCATCTGCTGAAGAATGCCTGCTTGTTATGTATCACTAACCTCTGTATCTTTCCACTATGAAAACCTTCATAGTGTCATGGTGTCCTTAATTTAAATACTCTTTATCAATCCAGTTTCCTGCTTTCTTTTTATTCCCCTTGTTCTGTTCATTATAGGAAACAGTAAAATGCAACCAAAAATACTCACTTTCTCAGTGTTGTTGTAGCCAAGTTGATCCCAGGATATTAGAGAGACAAGGTGGGTGAGGTAATATCTTTACTTGGACTAACTTCTGTTGGTGAGAAAGACAAGCTTTGGAGCTTTCAGGGCTCTTTTTCAGGTCTGGGAAACATACTCAAAGTGTCACAGCTAAACACAAGGTGGAACAGATTGTTTAGCATAAGTAGTTAACACATTTTAAGGAACCATTCAAGGTAAAGTGGCCTGTTAACACCCTTCCCATTGTGGGTGGAGAGGGGGAGGAAGGAAGGTGAGGGAGGCAGCTGGGGGTGGAGGGTTATGTGGGTGAAACCAGACAAATCACTATGCTCTCGAATGAACTCACAGGAAAAATTATAACAATAAAAACACATCACCTGTGGGTGAGCACTTTTTACAAAGTGATCTGACCTATCAGTCCTCATCCTTAAGGGAAACCTGCACAACAACACTTTCCAATGGACTGAATAGACACGTTGCAGTAATAAGCCATAAATACAATAATAATCCCAAACCCCTTAACTCCCACTGCCTTTTTCCTCTTTTCTTCGCCCACCTATAACTGGAGGGGTGTTAACATGCCTCTTCACCTTGAATGGCCCTTTGACATAAGAACGGCCATAGTGGATCAGACCAAAGGTCCATCCAGCCCACTATCCTGTCTACCAACAGTGACCAAAGCCAGGTGTCCCAGAGGGAGTGAACCTAACAGGTAATGATCAAGTGATCTCTCTCCTGCCATCCATCTCCACCCTCCAACAAACAGAGGCTAGGGACACCATTCCTTACCCATCCTGGCTAATAGCCATTAATGGACTTAACCTCCATTAAATTTATCTATTTCTCTTTTAAACCCTGTTATAGTCCTAGCCTTCACTGCCTCCTCAGGCAAGGAGCTCCACAGGTTGACTGTGCGCTGTGTGAAGAGGAACGTCCTTTTCTTTGTTTTAAACCTGCTGCCCGTTAATTTCATTTGGTGGCTCCTAGTTCTTATAGGAACAAGTAAATAACTTTTCCTTATTCACTTTCTCCATACCACTCATGATTTTATATACCTCCATCATATCCCGCCTTAGTCTCCTCTTTTCCAAGCTGAAAATTCCTAGCCTCTTTAATTTCTCCTCATATGGGACCCGTTCCAAACCCCTAATCATTTTAGTTGCCCTTCTCTGAATTTTTCTAATGCCAGTATATCTTTTTGAGATGAGACCACATCTGTATGCAGTATTCAAGATGTGGGCATACCATGGATTTATAAGGGCAATAAGATATTCTCCATCTTATTCTCTATCCCTTTTTGAATGATTCCCAACATCCTGTTTGCTTTTTTGATTGCCACTGCACACTGCGTGGACGTCTTCAGAGAACTATCCACAAAGACTCCAAGATCTCTTTCCTGATCAGTTGTAGCTAAATTAGCCCCCATCATATAGTATGTGTAGTTGGGGTTATTTTTTCCAATGTGCATTACTTTACATTTATCCACATTAAATTTCATTTGCCAATTATTTGCCATTCATGTGTGTTAACTGCTTATACTAAACAATCTGTTCCACCTTACTTAGCTGTGACACTCTGGTCCAATAAGAGATATTACCTCACCCACCTTGTCTTACTTTCTCAGTTCAGTCTGGATAGAAATGTGTTGATTTAAGGAACCCTGCAGATGCGTAATTGATTACATGGCTCTAAAACTATTACCAAAAAACACTCCTGAGAGTTTAATGCAACAGAACTGTCTCTGGGACATTCATACTTTCATTTTCTCTTCTGGAACATTCTTGCAATAAGTGAGTAACAAACTTGGTTAAAGTATGGGAGACTCATCATTAGGTCCCTACCAAATTCATGGTCCATTTTGGTCAATTTCACGGTCATAGGATTTTTAAAATGTCATGATTTCAGCTATTTAAATCTGAAATTTTAGTGTTGCAATTGTAGAGGTCCTGACCCAAAGGAGTTGTGGGGAGTTCACAAAGTTATTGTAGGGGCTAGGGGGTTGCAGTACTGCTACCCTTACTTCTGCACTGTTGCTGGCGGTGGTGCTGCCTTCACAGCTGGAGAGCGGTGGCTGCTGGCTGGGAACCCAGCTCCAGCTCTGAAGGCAGAGCAGCTGCCAGCAGCAGCACAGAAGTAAGGGTGGCATGGTATGGTACTGCCACTCTTACTTCTGCGTTGCTGCCTGCAGCTCTGAGCCCTTAGTCAGCATCCACCACTGTCCAGCCTCCCAGCTCTGAAGGCAGCAGTGCAGAAGTAAAGGGTCACATGGGATGGTATTGCCACCCTTATGTCTGTGCTGCTGCTGGTGGGGCGCTGCCTTCGGAGCTGGGCACCTGGCCAAGAGCCACTGCTCTCCGGCTGCCAAGCTCTGAAGGCAGCGCAGAAGTAAGGGTGGCAAATTGTGATTCTCCCCGCCCCCCCATAACGTTGTGACCCCCCTGCAGCTCCTTTTTGGGTCAGGACCCCCAATTTGGGCAACGCTGGTCTCCCCCATGAAATCTGTATAGTATAGGGTAAAAGCACACAAAAGATCAGATTTCACTGGAGGAGAACAGATTTCACAGTCTGTGACACGTTTTTCATGAATTTGGTAGGGCCCTACTCATCAATTCTTAGCTAACAGGGTAGCTAGAGAGACAGTGTGATCTAGTGCATAGGGCACTTGACTGGGTTCTGTTCCTGGCTCAGCACTGAACTGCTGTATGACCTTAAGTGTGTCACGTCTGTTTCCTTTCCCACCCTTTGTTTCATCTTTTTAGACAGTATGACTATCGGGACGAGTTTTGTACAGCACTTAGCATAATGTGGCCCTGAAGTCAGCTGGGATCTCTAGACTAATATAAATTTTGTTCCTTTGATGACTTTTACCAGCTCTTCTTCCCAATCTTTACATGGCTCTTACTCACACCTTCACAAGTTTTATTGCAGATTATTTATAACCCGATATTTAATTTATAGACCTAGGTAAATTAAGGAAACATTGTCTCATGCTCTCTTTCACATATAAACTGACAGCACCAAAAAGCTGAACTAAAATTTTCATCTCTGTGCTTAGGCTGGGAAACCAAGTTCAGAGGTAGCTAAAGCTTCCTGTGTTTCTTTGTGACATCTCTAATTTATTTCACATACATTATTCATTGTTTAGGGGATGGTTAGCTGTACTCCATGCCACAGTCATTTTTCATCTTGACATATTAAGGTGTTAACTGTTACCCTACCATGTACTAACCAGGTGAAAAAGTTAGGCACATTTTGGTTTAGGCTGAATGTTCAGGAGGAAGACGCATTATTTAATTATAGCTGCAAACGTTGATATTCACTGTCTTGGCCCATCTCAAAGTAGATAACTAAATTATGTTTAGGTTCCAACAACTAGAGATGAGAGTCTGCGTTCCATGCTGGAATACTGATATTGACAGACAGGCAACATTGTTCAGAATTTTGATACAGAATTGCACTATCATGAGACTATCAGACATTCCTCCCATAGATAATCCATGGATAGTTATTGGTATTTGTATCAGTTTTAGGTTTCATACAAAAACGACCAGACCTATTTTAGTTGCATTGGTGTAAATCTTTGCATGAAACCTAAAATTATAGGCAAAGTGTATGTCAGTTGACAGGATTTTAACCAACAGAAGGTCTACATGCAGTCTTCAGTGTCATTTGAGGAAAACATAAATTAGAAAACATAGGTGCCATTGTAGATTGCATGTAGACCTTCTGTTGGTTAAAATCCTGTCAGCTGACATACACTTTGCTTATAATAATTGCTGTGAGGTTAACAGTTTCTTTTGTCATATCTTTAACTTCCCCACTTGGCGCACTGTTTGAACAAAATGAGATGCAACAAATGATGATGATAAACTGATTGACGAGAGGCTTTTTGTTTTGATAGATTTCCCTTAAGAATTAAGCCCCCACCCTTCCCTTACCATCTGTACTTAGAACAGCTGTTGCTTATTCCTTAATAGTATGCAGATTACCAATGCAGTTAGCCCAAGGCTGCTTCCATCTCATGTCCATTCTTGCATCTAATTTCCTAAGTTATTTAGACTTTATTGCAAAATCTCCCTCTCCAGCAGGCTTGCAGATGGACCAAACAACATAGTGAGCACGAAGCAGAGCAAATAGTGCATAAATGTGGTATTGGAATCTTTGTTCCCTCCGCACCCACCCCCCCAAAAAAAGAAAGAGAATTATTCACAAGTCCAATTATTCATTCACATGAATGTTTGTACAAGAAATTTTGTTTGTTTATAAGAATGTTTGTGAAAAGTGAAATTGATGAATACCTAAGTATAAGTTTGCTTAAAGGTTCATACCAGAAGTTGTTCACGGATTTAAAGGCCAGAAGGAACAACTATGACTGTCATGTCTGACTTCTTTCCTAACAAGACCACCTATTCAAGTAGCCATCTTGAAATTTCTTTGCTTTCCCATTAGGGTTGCCAACTTTCTACTCACATAAAACCGAATACCCTTGTCCCACCTCATGCCCTGCACCTTCTGAGGCCCCGCCCCTGCTCACTCCATTCCCCCTTCCTCTCTCGCTCACTCTCCCCACCATCACTCACTCATTTTCACTGGGCTGGCTCAGGGGGTTGGGGTGCAGGAGAGGGTAAGTGCTCGAGCTGGGCTCTGGGGTGGGGCCATGGATGAGGGGGTTGGGGTGCAGGTGGGGGCTCCAAGTTGGGGGGTGGAGCCAAGGGGTTTGGAGTATGGGAGGGGGCTCTGGGCTGGGTGTGTGGGTTCCAGAGTGGGACCAGAAGTGAGCAGTTCAAAGTGTGGAGGGGGACTCTGGGCTAGGGCAGGGGTTTGGGGTACAGGGCTCTGGTGTGGGGCTGAGGATGATGGATTTGGGGTGCAGGAGGGGGCTCTGGGCTAGGGCTGAGGGGTTTGGAGTGTGGGAGGAGGATCAGGGCTGGGGCACAGGAGGGAGTCACTGTGCAGGCTCTGGGCTGTGCTTACCTCAAGCAGCTCCCAGAAGCAGCGGCATGTCCCCCCTCCGGCTCCTACACAGAGACACTGTCAGGTGGCTCTGCGTGCTGCCCCATCTGCAGGCGCTGCCACCGCAGCTCCCATT
The DNA here is from genome assembly GCF_025201925.1 of Gopherus flavomarginatus. NCBI lineage: Eukaryota > Metazoa > Chordata > Testudines > Testudinidae > Gopherus > Gopherus flavomarginatus. The sequence continues at coordinate 11,468,109 of NC_066630.1, read as the reverse complement.
GGCCAGGAACTACGGCCAATGGGAGCTGCAGAACTGGCACTTGTGGTGGGGCAGCATGTGGAGCCCCCTGGCTGCCCCTACACATAGGAGCCAGAGGGGGGACATGCCACTGCTTCCGGGAGCCATAGCAGGCAGGGAGCCTGCCTTAGCCCCTCTGCGTCGCTGACCAGACTTTTAACAGCCCAGTCAGCGGTGCTGACTGGAGCCACCAGAGTCCCTTTTTGACCAGGCATTCCAGTTGAAAACCGGACAGCTGGGGACCCTATTTCCCATCTATTGTTTGTAAAAAAGCTACAGTCCTCTAGTCAGGCACAAGAAACAGTACCATGCATCCTAGATGACATATACTGTTAGTGAACAGAAAATAGATGAAGACCTAGATAAAGGAAGTTGGTTGCAAACAATGACAGGCTGAAATGCCTTCACAAAGTATTTGTGAACAATTCTGAATGTTGTACAAATCTGTAAAAGCCAGTCAGTCACCAGTGCTGCAGACACTTCTACACTGCTTATCGTTAAGCACATTAATACTCCCACTGCCTTCCATGGAACTCCTCCTGAGTCTAAAGTTAAGCACATATGTGTTTGCAAGATTGAGACCTCAGTTTGCAAATAATTCATGAACAGAAAAAAAAGGAATAAGCTACCAGACAAGTCATTGTGCTCTAGTAATGAGTCACTATAAACAAGGAAGAAGCCAAAAGTGTACAATTTATAATTTTTAAAATTTCAAGCATTAAATGACATGTGTTGTTGGCTTGGGATTTTTACATTTGAAAATAATTCTTGTCAAAAAAAAAAAAAAACCAAACCCTAAAGGCTTCAAATATTCTTTCTAAACTAAGGAACTAATTTAAATTTAATGTTTCAATTAATAAACTGTTATTTAATTGAATATATCTGCTAGAGCTCTACTAGAGAGTGTTTATAATTTAACTGTAAAAAGAGTTTTATTGAATCCCTGAAAAAATAAAATTAACAAATATGTATATATTAAATCAGGCAAGACTTTATCAGCTGAATACTATTAGACATTTAATATAGTTTAGTACTAAATATAATAATTGCAGAGTATAAAGAGATATTTTACAGGACGTGAACATTTGCAGAGTCCAGGGTTTAGTGATGGCTAGTTATGTAGTTGAATTAGCTACTCAGACATCAAGTAATGGAAATACTAAGACTATCAAAGGAAGATGGCTGGCTCCTATTAGGGAATCTTTCATTATAAATTCATCATTACAGTCATCAGTAACAATGCGTTTTTAATTGGACAAAGAAGATCTAAGCTACAAAATTTACATCCATGTCCTAATTTCCATCCCTCCTCCTCAAAAAAACCCTTTAGCTTTTTAATACCAAAACCAGGAGGTTGGTTTACTTTGCTGTAGAAGTAAGAACAAAATTAAATACAGATTCAGGTTTGGATGCAGACTGTACTCCTCTTTTTCCTTCCTGGACATTTGGAGTATTTTGGGACCATCTCCCCCTCTTGTTTTTTTTTTTTTTTAAAATGGCCAATATATCAAGTAAATTAAGCAACTTTAACTTCTGCTTTTGTACAGTCTATATAAGAACTTAAGAATGGTCTGATCCAGTATGGCCAATGGTTCACTAGCCCAATATCCTGTCTTCCGACAGTGGCCAGTGCCAGATGCTTCAGAGGGAGTGCACAGAACAGGGAAATGTATCAAGTCATCTATCCCGTCATCCAGTCTCAATTTCTAGCAGTCAGAGGTTTAGGGACACTCTGACCGTCTTGACTAATAGCCATTGATGGACCTGTCCACCATGAACTTATCTAATTATTTTATTCACCCATCATTTTTAATGGTAATGACATTTAAAATATCTGTAACTGCAAAAAGGAGACTTACAGAAAGCATGTGTTTAGGATATTTTTATGACTCCATAACACAGCCTTTGGCCTACTTGTCTATTGTTACTAATGACAACATATTTCCTGAATATCCCATAGGAATTATAAATATGAACAAAGCAGGAGTTACAATTTGCTGCAAGCAGAACGCAGGATAAACTGTATGTTTCTCAGTAAGATGCTGTTTTGTTGTGGTGCTTTTGTTTTTAAAGAGGAAGCATGTATTTCTTGTCATTGATTTGGTGTTTTCCTATCAATATGTGTTCTGCAAAATGGCATCAGCATTAATACCTTTTTTGCAGTTTTATGTTAAAAGTACAGGTGATTAAAAAGTCAGTATTTACCTCTGTTACTACACAGTGGTATATGAGATACCACAGTTGTGTCCTAGTCCCCCTTTTGTGGGGAGGGGACTTTTATTAATGCAAAGTTACAAGAAGACATTAACCTACTTCGTTATATATTATTACTTATTAAGGATCAGCTTAATATTCAAAGAACCTGGCTAATGATTTCGGCTTCCTAGTTGGAGAGCCCTCATTCTCATAGTATGCTAAAAAGGGTGACCAAATTTTTAAAATGGCTATCCTCTTTTTGGCACTTCTCTTGGGTATATACGTGGTGTAATATGTCCTCTAATATGAGGACAGTATGTATTTTACTATTCCACAATTCCATTGAAGGAGAAGTAATATTTTCCCAATAATGTGCAATACAAGGTCTTGCTGCTAACAGTAAAAAAAAGTTAATTTGTCATCCTGTTTAAAATGTAGATCCTTTACTGGAGCATTAGGTAAGCAGATCAGGGGACCTCAAGGAAGCCAGCATTTTGTCATGAGATGACTGTTTCCTCCCAAAACTGTCTAATTCTTGGACACAAACTTCACATTTACAAATATGTTTGCCTTTCCCTGAAGCCTCTCCAATGGAGCACCTTGTATCGAGTTGTATCCTAATTTGAGCATAATCTCAGATACCACAGTGCGATAACAGTGGGTAAAATACTACCTTTAATGGTGACTGCTGGAATTCTAAGGAAGAGGAGTGTGATAGTGGAGTCAGCTTAGCTGTAAATGTTTGATATGAACTGCTCTATCTTGCTCTGAGTCCCTATAGAGATGTACAATTGAGGATCCTGTTCCTACATTAAAGTTGCCAAATGGAGTTGGCAATGGCTTTAGTTCTGTAAACAAGGAACAAATTGTATCTTAGGAAGAGATGATATGGACTAAGTCAATCATGCCGAGCTTTTCCAAAGAAAATTGAATTAGAATTTTCCCATGAACTTGAGGGTTACCCCAAATTCCCATAAAAGAGCAGGGTACAGCTGCTCTTATTTTCTACTACAGGCATATCTGTTGAGACCACCAGTTCCAAAATGCAATGATTGATCTAAATTGGAGTGGTCTTCTGCTCAGATCATGATAGAGCATTTCATGCTGGGATACACAGGCTGAACCGCTGTAGTAAAAATGAACAGTCAGAGGACACACTAGAATTCGTGGGCCACATTTGGTTGCTGGACACATTTTTGCCCACCCTTGGAATAGGATGATCTAGACATCAAGTGAAAGTCAAGTTAATGATACACTACACTGTTTTCTTTGGAGGGATAGATATGATAACATGTATCCATTTTGGTTGTTTGCATTTGAAAGGTTCCTCTCTGGCCAACGGAGGCCTGAATCTGCACAGCACTGTGAAAAGGAAACTGGATGGGGAGAAAGATTATGTCTTTGATAAGAGACTAAGGTACAGCGTGCGTCAAAATGAAAGTAACTGTCGCTTCAGGGACATTGTGGTCCGGAAAGAAGATGGTTTCACACACATTCTGCTCTCCAGCCAGACTTCAGATAACAATGCACTGACCCCAGAGGTAAGCATGTAGCCATAAAAGCAAAAGGAAGCCATCTTAATAGATGGGAATGTGGTTAACCTGAAAATTAAAGGCAACTCTTAATCTGTATTTTTAGAGGGTGGGGTACCCTATTGAATATCTTTTTAAAATTTATGGAGCTCAAATATTCCATCTTTCCATGCTTGGAATTTTATCCAGATGGATCCAATTGTTATATGCAATGGAAAATATTTTTTCAAATAATCTCTCCCAAAAGAAAAGATATGATCATGAATCTCTTCCTGCAGTTTTAAGAAATAGTTGTTCAAATATAAAAATTACTACCCTTAGTGGAAATCTGGCACAATATGTTTGATTAGTACTGCAATGATTTATACACAAATCAGGATCTTATCTCAGGATAAAAATTCAAAAAATTAAAAAAGTCATTCTAATCCTTCACTGCTTTTATTTAATTGTCCATTTGACATTTGGCATTGTATTCTTTACAAACTGAGGCCCCAACCCTGCACTCAAATGCACAGGGATTCAGTGTCTCTGTATAAGTGATGTTATTGATTTCCATTGAATCAGTCATTCTACATCTAGGATTTAGGATTGTTTTGTCTTGTTTATCATGACTTCTATTAAGTAACAAATGTGTCATTTTGAAATTAATTTCCAATAATTGAACACAGCTAAAAGCATTGCCAAGCACATTAGGCCTTAAATTTTATCTTCCCCCACCCCCTAAATAGTTAGGATCCAGTGGGAAATGTACTCTGTCTTTCATATTGGGGACACATACACAGAGACGTTAATACTGTTGGTACCATACAAAACTAGACACTTACCATCCACAGTTTTTGTAATATTTATAAGTAAGGACCTACCAAATTCATGGCCCATTTTGGTCAATTTCATGGTCATAGGATTTTAAAAATCATAAGTTTCAGGATTTCAGCTATTTTAATCTGAAATTTCACGGTGTTGTAATTTTTGACCCAAAAAGGAGTTGCAGTATTGCTATACGTAAGCCTGTGCTGCTGCTTCACAGCTGAGCAGTTGGAGAGCGGTGGCTGCAGGCCGGGAGCCCAGCTCTGAAGGCGGAGCCCCTGCCAGCAGCAGCGCAGATCTAAGGATGGTATGGTACGGTATTGCCACCCTTACTTCTGCACTGCTTCTTGCAAAGCTGGGCTCTCAGTCAGCAGCTGCCACTGTCCAGCTGCCCAGCTCTGAAGGCAGCAGCACAGAAGAAAGGGTGGCATGGGATGGTATTGCCACCCTTACTGCTGTGCTGCTGCTGGCGGGGCGCAACCTTCAGATCCGGGCACCCGGCCAACAGCCGCCACTCTCCAGCCACCATGCTGCAACCCCCCTAAAATAACCTGTGACCCCTCTGCAACTTCCTTTTGGGTCAGGACCCCCAATTTGAGAAACGCTGGTCTCACCCATGAAATCTGTATAGCATAGCATAAAAGCACACAAAAGATCAGATTTCACAGATGTCTTCTGAAAGTGGCCAATGCCAGATGCTTCTGAGAGAATGAACAAAACAGGGCAATTATCAGGTGATCCATCCCATGATGTCCAGTCCCAGCATCTGGCAGTCAGAGGCTTAGGGACATCCCGAGCATGGGGTTGTGTCCCTGACCATCTTGGCTAATAGCTATTAATAGACCTATCCCTCCATGAACTTTGTTTTTTAACCCAGTTATAGTTTCTCATGGCCATGAATTTGGTAGGGCCCAAATGATAAGGAATACTATAGTAAAGGTAAATCCTATCAAGCACCAAACACACTATACTTATAAAAATTACATTAAATCCATCATTCCTATAGAATCCATTACTTCGTTATGAGGCAAACAACTTTATGTATAAGTATGAGACTGCTGTACTATAAATGACTGCTGACTGAGGCAAACCAAAGACTTGCCATGTTAACTTTAGACAGACATAGCTTTGTGTTGCTGGCCCTGAGAGCTCATCCCCCAGATCACCAAGAGGAGTTCAAGTTCATTGAGCAGTGTGGCTAGAGCCCAAAATTCTCCAGAGAAGCCATACCTGGCCTACTCCTTTGAATCTTTTCTGTAACCCAGCAGCCCACCTCTGTGCACGAACCACACAAACAGTTATGGTGGGCTCCTTCTCTCAGATCCGCAGCATTGACAGTATTCCCGGTGCTGGGCTGAAGTCATTGCTGAAGCTGGAAACGTGGAAATAAATAGCCTTTTTCTTTCTAAAGCTGCATTAATATCTAAGGTCTGCATGGTCGGGGCTTAGTAACAGGGTATCTAGCTTTTCACATCTAGCTTGCGTGTTTAAAAGCCACAATTTCGGCAAAGAGACCAAGGGCCATGCAGTATGGAGCAAATCTCTGGTCCCTGGTGTGTGGTTCCCCTAGGCGGCTTGAGACAATATTCTGTGGGTGAACACAGAGCTTCAGTCCCCAGGGATGTCAGTTTGACACCTTTTACCAGAGCTAACCACACACATGCAGAACACTTATAGACAGTGGAGAAGAGGATTTGGTTTTGTTAAAAGTTACTATAATCATTTCAGACTCTATTAGAAACATAGGAAAAAATGTTTGCTCAAATCTGCTCAGAGCAGGTCTAGCTGACGTGGAAGTTAAAACTTGAGCTGGAGCTGCCATGATTGCTACCATCAGTGGAGTAAGTAGACAAGGCAGCAAGGCTTGTGCAGCCCAGAATCATCAAACTATACATTACACAAAGGCCCACTCTCTCCTTAGCTTCTCTGCTTTCCATTGTGATTCCTCCTGACCCAGCCACAGCTGGATTTCCTCTGGGCTTTAGCTGTTTTGTTAAACTAGTGATTTACTCTGTTTATCCCCACTTAAAGATGTCTAAAAACCCAAAGGTTATATTATAGAGTTTTCTGCACGTGTCAAAGCAGAGCCAAGCAAACATTTGCCTGACAAAAGATTAACCTCAACTATGGTATGCAATTCAAGTTATTATCACTAGGCTTGTTGATATCACGAGTAAAGGGAGATAAGCTAACACTAAATGGAACTTCATAATTCATGCTAGTAACTACATCACAGTTGAAGTTCATGCAGTTGGTTTTAGCATAAAACATGCTTATGTTCCTTTCTTTTAGGATCTGCATTGATTGTAATTGGCTCAGTGCCATTGTGGTTTTCGAAAAAAGATTCAGATTACTAATGGAATTATTTCCTTTTATCTTTAACTAGACATTGCTCATTTTGAAAAATTATAATTTTGCTTTGGTATTTTATTTCATTTTTTAAAGAGAGTCATGCAAATTTTCAACATAAATTCTACCAATGGGTTATTTAACTTCACAGGTCACTTGCTAATTTTGAAGATTTGATTCAAACTTTTTTGAAAGTCTATTACCTAAATATATAGAAAACCTCTGTTATTGTTTTTTAAACTCAACAGCTTTTGGTAATCCAAAATCTGTTTCAAACCCAGGAACATGGTTAATTCATTGTTTTCATTCTTCCTAGTTAGGGTAAAAATACTTCTGGGGATTAATAATTTACTGAGTTAAAAAGCAGAAGAGTAAATGAGAAAATAAATTCTAGATTGTTGATGGCTTTAGTAAAGCTTGACCGAACTACTCCATATGCATTATGAGTCAAAACTGAAAGTGGAGGTACACACATGAAATACCAATATTCATTCTTCTAGACATGAAAAAAATGCAGTGCTTGTAGTGTTATAGATATATGTCACATCACTGGTTTACTTGCACTCTTCTTCTCATGAAATATGGCAGGTTCAAGCTGACAGCTATCTGTATTATTATTCTCCTAGCAGACAGATTGCTTCTCATGGCGACTTCAATCACAAGTATTGCCCTATCATTCCAGTAGGATTTATCATCCCCATATAATTTATCAGATATCCTTGTACTGGAAAGGACTCTGTGCTTACAGGAGTGCCGATTGTATCAATAAATAATAGAATTACATGTATAATTAACAAGGCTGTCCAAAGTAATCACTGCAGAATAGTTATAAAAATGCTACCAAGGGTTGCTCATTGTAACATTTTTAGAGAATGTTTCTCTTTTTATATTTATATATGCAAATGGACCGTTAGCGTTTCAAATAAATACATGAAATTTAATTTTTTAAACCTAGTACTTCTATTGATTTATACAGGTTATGTGTAGGCGAGTTTAGGGATAAATTCCCGATTCACTGAGACTTTCTGAATATAAGCAAAGTTCAGAGAGAAGTCTTTGAAAACACCCATTTGTAAGAAGGGGAGGGGGGAGGAGAAATAACTCAACTAAGTTCTTAGAAAGATAGTGGTCTATTTTTTTTAGCAGTTTACGTACTTTTTATATCAGTTTATAAAAGGGAAATCTTGCCAGACAAACCTGATTGCTAATTTTGTAGTCCTATTTAAAAAAAAAAATCAATCTAGAGAAAGCAGTAGTTTTAATATATTTGGATTTCAGCAAAGCAGTAGATGCAGGACCGAGCCTCAGCTGGCCTAAATTGGTGATTTGGCTGATTTACACCAGCTGAGGATCTGGTCATGTGAATTTTTGTTTATAACGTTAAATCATTAATTCAAATAGGACTTGGGTAGGAATAATCTCCTGTCAAATGAAAACTGGTTGAAGGGTCATAAAAGAAAATTAAATGATAAACAGCAATGTATTGAGTTGGGGAAGATATCTACTGGGATCCTGCAGGAATCAGTGCTGGATCTGGTCTGGAAGACAAAATAAACTACATTTTAATGAATTTCACAAATTATATTAAGTGGCAGGAAGGTGAAAATACCAGAGAAGCCAATACCAAACAGGCCAGAGAAATAGTACATGGGACCCTACAGAGAGTCTGGAAACAGACAGAATATATTATATGGAGTTCAGTAGGGAGTTCTGCTTAAAAAAAACAATGACATGAACTGGACCAAAATGATATTCATTTTGGAACATTGCTAGCAAATACGTAGTTCTGTAGTCCGAGAAGTAGATTTTGTGCTCGTCCTGTATGATTATCAATAAGTATGCTACGTCTATTTATGTATGTTTGTTTTCCTACAGATGTTTAATCTAAAACACAGATATTCAATGAGATGTGTGGGAAACTATAATGCCAAAAGAGGCTTAAAAGAGTCTGATAGCGAACTGCAAGCTAGAGACAAATGTGCACCATGGAATAGTAGAAAGGCCAATAGCATTTTAGGCTGCACAGGCATCATATCACAGAACCAGGGAATTCTGGTAATCCAAGTATACTCTGTTCAGCTTCTGAGCACATCTTTGCTAAAGTAGTACTGACAAATTTAGAGAGGAGCAACAAAAATTATCAGGAGTCTGGAAGGGCTAACCTTCGATAGGCTTTCTGGGGTTTTTTTTCCTTTCTAATTTTGGGTGTTTATATTAATATGAATTATGTCCCATCTGTAGGGGAGAAAATAAGTTCTCATTTATATTTTTAAAATGTTTTCCCTGAATGTCAGAAATTTGGCCTCCTCTGATTCACCTTGATCCCAGGGATCAGTTCCCAGGGACAGACTTTTAAAGTCCTTCGGCTCCCTCTGCAAACAAACAAACAAACAAACTTCAGCACTAGGGAGGGGGGATGAGAAAAATTGAGATGGGGAGGAGTGTTGTGTACATTTAATAAAACCTTTTCTCAAATTGCTGCTTCTGTGTGGTTTTACACATCAAAACAGATATTTGTTCTGAGGTCCAGGAGGTGGTGGGAGGCAGACCAGTTGAGAGTCTCTGGGTAAAAAGATAAAAAGGGTAAAAAATAGGGTGACATCACGGTAGGGGTCTACTGTAGACCACCAAATAAGGAAGGGGAGCTGGATAAGGCATTTCTAGAACAAATAACAGAAATATCCAAAACACAGGACCTGGTAGTAATGGGGGACTTGAACTGTCCAGACATCTGTTGGAAAAGTAATTTGGCAAAACACAAAATTTCCATTAAGTTCTTGGAATGTGTAGGGGACAACTTTTTGTCCCAGAAAGTGGAGGAAGTAACCTGAGGGACAACCATCTTAGACCTGATTCTGACCAACATGGTGGAATTGGAAGTGAATCTGAAGGTGGAAGACATTTTGGGTGATTTCATGATTTTAAGGAAAGGAAGGAGTGAGAGCAACAGAATAAGGATAATGGAATTCAACAAACTTGTAGAACTGGTAGGTAAGGTCCCATGGGAAGAAAATCTAAGGAAAAAAGGAGTTCAGGAGAACTGTTAGTTTCTCAAGTAAACAATATTAAAGGAACAATTGCAAACTATCCTGATGTGAAGGAAAGATAGGAAACATAGTAGGAGGCCAATATGGCTCTATCAGGAGCTTTTTAATGACCTGAAAAATCAAAATGAAATCCTACAAAAAGTGGAAATGAGGACGAATTGCTTAGGAGGCGTATAAAAGAATAGCACAATCATGTAGGAATAAAGTAAGAATGACTAAGGCATACCTAGCAAGGGACGTAAAAGGCAATAAGAAGAGGTACTTTAAACACATTAGGAGCAAGAGAATGACTAAGGAAAATGTAGATCCTCTGCTTATCGGGAGAAAGAGCTAATAACTGATTACATCAAAAAAGCGGAGGTGTTTAATGCCTATTTTGCTTCAGTCTTCACCAGGGAAAGTTAAATGGTAACCAGATACTCAACACATTTAATATTAAACAACAAGGGGGAAAGAATGCAAGCCAAAATAGGGAAAGATCAGGTTAAAGAATACTTAAGTAAATTAGATGTATTCAGTTTGGCAGGACCAGATGAAATTCATTATAGGGTACTTAAGGAACTAGCTGAAGCAATCTCAGAACCATTAGTAATTATCTTTGAGAACTTCTGGAGGACGGGTCAGGTCCCCAAAGACTGGAGAAGGGCAAATATAGTATCTTTGAAAGGGGAGGAAAAAGAGTTCCCAGGAAATTATAGACCGGTCAGCCTAATTTCAACACCTGGAAAGATAGTGGAGTAAATTATTAAACAGTCAGTTGGCAAGCAGCTGGATGATAATAGGGTTATAAAGGAATAACTAGCATATATTTATCATGAACAAATCTTGCCAAACCAACCTAATTTCCTTCTTTGACAGAGTTACTGACCTAGTGGACACGGGAAAGCAGCAGATGTGTTATACCCTGATTTTAGTAAGGCTTTTCACACAGTCCCACATGACATTCACATAATGAAACTAGGGAAACATGGTCTAAAATGAAATTACTATAAGGCAGCTGCACAAATGGGGTAAAAGACCTTACTCAAAAAGTAGTTATCAATGATTCGCTGTCAAACTCTCAGGTGAAATTTGGGGGGTCACCCAGGGGTCAGTTCTGGGGCTGGTACTATTCAGTATTTTCATTAACAACTTGAATAATGGAGTGGAGAGTATGCTTATAAAATCTGCAGATGACACCATGCTGGGAGGGGTTGCAAGTAGTTTGGAGGACAGGCTTAGAATTCAAAGTGACCTTGACAAACTGGAGAATTGGTCTGAATACAACAAGATGTGAAATTCACTAAATCCAAGAGCAAAGTACTTCGCTTAGGAAGGAAAGATCTGCACAACTACAAAATGGGGAATAAACTGGCTAGGCACTAGTACTGCTGGAAAGGATCTGGGGGTTGTAATGAAACACAAGTTGAATGAGTCAGCAATGTGATGCAGCTGCAAAGAGGGCTAATATTCTACAGTGTAGAAACAGGAGATCGTATGTAAGACTCAGGAGGTAACTATCCTACTCTGCTTGGCACTGGTGAGGCCTCAGCTGCAGTACGGTGTCCAGTTCTGGGCACTACACTTTAGGAGAGATGTGAACAAATTGGAGAGGGTCCAGAGGAGAGCAACAAAAATGATTAAAGGTCTAGAAAACCTGACCTATGAGGAAAGGTTAAAAAAACTGAGCATGTTTAGACTTGAGAAAAGAAGACTGATGGGGGGACCTGATAACAGTCTTCAGATGTTAAGGGCTGCTTTGAAGGGGACTGTGATCAACTGTTCACTGAAGGTCAGACAAGAAGTAATGGGCTTAATCTGTAGCAAGGTGATTTAGCTCAGATATTAGGGAAAATTTTCTAACTCTAAGGGTAATTAAGCTCCCAAAGAAGGCTGTGGAATCCCCATCTCTGGAGGTTTTTAAAGCAGCTTGGACAAACACCTGTCAGGGACCGTCTAGGTTTAACTGGTCCTGCCACCGCGCAGGGGCTGGACTTGACTTTTCAAAGTCCCTTCAAGCCCTTCATTTCTATGATTTGATCCATTTAAACCTAAGTCCAGAAATGTTATTGTGGGAAAATGAAGAGATCCAGATATACATGTGGGCTAAGAGCAAAACAAGTATTTGAAGGATGATAACATCAAGGAAGAGAGAAATTGTAGATGTGCATATAAACATATGGGGATGGGAACATTGCAGTCGAATATCAGGAGGAACTAACTGACAGGAGAGTCATATTCTATCATCATATTTGAAGCAAAGCCCCCCATTATGATCAACAGGAAGTTTTGCTTCTAATTTGGCCACACAAAATATTGCCCAAACATGTTGAATACAGTATAGAATCTGCCAAGGAAATAGTGGAAGTCCCAGTGTTAGGGAGACATAAAACATTAGAAAAACAGAGTGATGAGAGCAATCTTATAATAGCAGGGAGTTGGACTAGTCAATCCAATAGATCTCTGCCTTACACAGTTCTGTATCTTCTGAAATAAATGTTTAGCTTTGATCAGGTCTAAAATCACATGCAAAACTTTGAGTAAGATTGTTCTCACTTCACAGCTACAACAAAATTTGCATATGCTGTTCTACCCAGCTGCATTTTTGCATGAGTGTGGGTTAATATTCTCAAAAGGACTGAGGCTGTGCCTCCATGATTTGGGTTAAGTTGCCCTCACAAAATCAGTGCTGCCATTTTTGTACATGAATTCTAGCTACAGAGCTGAGAGAACTTCTGCCTATAACTACCTGATTTTCACACACAGTCAGGATTGTAAACACTCGAATGTGCACCTACAAAAGAGTTTTTATCTTCTGAAAACTTACCCTTCCATTTCTCATGTGCAAGTTTTATACATGCTAGAATTCAGATCTTTGTGTTTGCACATGCAAATCAGGTAGATACCACGCTACATGATTTGCTCAAGCAAATGCAAGCTTGTTCCCATAAATCAGTGTTTCCCAAACTTGGGACGCCGCTTGTGTAGGGAAAGCAGTACGGGCTGAGGGATGTACTGGCCACCACTTCAAGCAGCTCCCATTGGCCTGGAGCAGCAAACCGCGGCCAGTGGGAGCCACGATTGGCTGGACCTGTGGATGCGGCAGGTAAACAAACCGGCACGGCCTGCCAGGGGCTTTCCCTATACAAGCGGCATCACAAGCTTGGGAAACACTGCCATAAATCATAGAATTTGTGTGTGCAAAGCCTGTCCAGGAAGAATGGCATGCATAAAATTGCACCTGTACATTTAGTGACATTTTTTAAAACTGATTTGGATTAGTACATATCTGTACAGCACTTCAGAGATGTAAAGCACTTTGCAAGCATTAAGTAGTGAAAAGTAGTAGTTGCCACCTGAAGGTCTTATTTCTCTACATCTGTAACTCATCAAGCCAAATTTTGCGGTCTTTGAAAATTTCCCTGTACATCAAATCTTTCAGCATAAATGAGCGCAAAGTTTGGCCCATCATGCTTTAGGTCTTGAATTGAGAAGGCACTTAAATATGTACAAAAGTTTAAGCAAATGCATAGTCTTGCTAAATGAAATCCTAGTCCCACTGGAGTCGATAAGAAAACTCCCATTGATTTAAATCGGCAGGATTTCACACATAAAAGTCAACAAGAGTAGTCAGTCAACAGGGCTACTCACATGCTTAAAGTTACATATGCGTGTACATGCCTTGCTCAGTCAGGGCCGGAATGAAAACTACCTGCAGAAATGTATGAAATATTATTCCCCTTCTTAAAATGATTAGAAAAAATGTTGTGCTTGCAATAATAATAGTCTCTTATTTCAACACCAGTACATCAAGGTCTTAAAGATTTTGACTAGTGTTTATGAATAATTTGATCTAATAGTAAATCAAGCGGTAAATTAGTCACCTTTCTACTGGCTTTTATTACGATTTGCATTTGTAGACTTTAAAAATGTCACTGACCATAGTACTATAAACAATAAATTAGCCATAAGTCTGTGCATTTAAAGTTGTATTGTTCCACCTGACTGATACAGACTGCTCTAACTGAACTGGTGGAAGAACCGAAGGCCAGGGTTTATATATTTCACTCAAACACAGAGCTTACCCGGCTATTGCTGTGGTAACAACTTTGATGGTACAATGATGTATATCCGTTTATTTTTTAAAAAGTCATAGGAGCAAAACAAGAGCCAAGAAACAAGAAATCTGTTAAATATCAATAGAATAACAATATCTGATAAATATCAATAGGTAACCAGAATTTACCCCAAAGGATAAGCGAAGAAATGCCACCTTGTCAAAAGTGGATCTGAATTACTGCATGTGCGCAAAGCACTTCAAAGATGTAAGGGCTTTGTAAACACTATTATAATTCAAAGTACTTAAGTTACAATGGCCAAAATATACATCTCTAACAACAAGTACAATTTTATAAAGCAAGAGAAATTATCTTGCAAAGGCATGCATGTCGAATTGTTTACTTTTCTTTATCCACAGATCATGAAGGAAGTTCGGAGAGCATTGTGCAATGCATCAGCTGATGACAGTAAACTCTTACTTCTCAGCGCAGTGGGAAGTGTATTCTGTAGTGGCCTAGATTACTCATATTTAATTGGCAGGTTATCCAATGACAGAAGAAAAGAAAGCACTAGGATTGCAGAAGCTATAAGGTGACCCAAGCTTACATATGATCTCTAAATTATGAAATGCAGTGTGTGATTATAAAAAAATATTTGTCAGGTCCAAGAGTGTTATATATTTAAGTGTTGATTGTACGTTAATTTTAGTCCTACAAATTCATTTAACAAGAAAAAGGAATGAGTTTGCTGTAGCTTTTTCTTATGAGATAGAACTCTTATTTCCAGTACAATGTGTTAAGATTTATTTAGTTCCACTACCTCAGTGTATTTCAAAATTCTTCCTCAAGTCTCAAATTCAGATTGAGATGTAACTTTGTTTTTTAAATTAGCTGTGGCTTCATGTTTTAACATTGTTCCTCAAAGCCAGATATTTTACTTGTTTCAGTTTTCATCATTTTAATGAGTTTCAGTACAAATGGGGATCTATGACTTAGTCGTGTTATATTAATGCAGCAGGCATCTAATGTATTTCAGAACCTTCTTAGAAAGGTTTCTGATATTTTTCTTACATTTAAATCATGTAATTTATATGTAAATGTAGTTCTATTTTCATACCTAAAATGTGGTTTTGTTTAAAATAGATTATTTTAATAGAAATCCAGGGTTTATGAAGTGCTGTCTATAAATCAGTCTACACTATAAACCATCAAATGTTCCCATTATCCACAGTGGTATAAATAGATGACCAGATCTTCAGCTGGTGTATATCAGTGTTACTCCATTTAGAGTCAATAGAACTACATCTTTTTACACCAGCTGAGGACTTGGCTCAGACTTCTTATTTCCTACAAATATGTATTCCTTTTGAGAGAGTTTTCAAGTTTTATGCAGTACATTCTGACATTATTATGAAGGAATCCAACTAAAGGAGATGGTTTGCTATAGATCTGGACTTCAGCTATATTAGGACAACTTGTTTTATTGTTTCATGATATAAATCAACAGAATTATCTAACGGAAGCCAAGCCATTTTAGTAATGACCTCAGTCTGTTCATTACCAGTGTCTTAGGGCAGGTCCAGACTAGAGCTTTAAATCGATTTTAAGAGCTCTAAATCGATTTAAAGCTGTAACCGTCCACACTACAGAGTGCATAAAATCGATTTTAAGGGTCCCTAAAATCGATTTTGGAACTCCATCTAAACGAGAGGAGTAACCCCAAAATCGATTTCTTAAAATAGATTTTATGATAGTGTGGACGGACATCGAAGTTAATGGCCTCCGGGACGTATCCCACAGTGCTCTAGTGGCCGCTCTACACAGGTAAAGGTACTCTTCTGCTGGCCAGGTAAACAGGAAAAGCCCCGGGAACTTTGAAATTCCATTTCCTGCTTGCACAGCGTGGTTTGCTCTCGCGTTCCCCGGACCACCCAGCAAACCGCAGGGAAGGAGACCTGCTTGTTCGGGGAACGCAGAGCAAACCGGGGAAGGAGACCAGCTTCGCCGCGGTTTGCTCTCGCGTTCCCCGGACCACCCAGCAAACCGCAGGGAAGGAGACCTGCTTGTTCGGGGAACGCGAGAGCAAACCGGGGAAGGAGACCAGCTTCGCAGCGGTTTACTCTCGCGTTCCCCGGACCCCCCTGCAAACAGCAGGGAAAGAGACCTGCTTGCTCGGGGTTCGGGGAACGCGAGAGCAAACCGGGGAAGGAGACCAGCTTCGCCGCGGTTTGCTCTCGCGTTCCCCGGACCCCCCTGCAAACAGCAGGGAAAGAGACCTGCTTGCTCGGGGTTCGGGGAACGCGAGAGCAAACCGGGGAAGGAGACCTGCTTGTTCGGGGAACGCAGAGCAAACCGGGGAAGGAGACCAGCTTCGCCGCGGTTTGCTCTCGCGTTCCCCGGACCACCCAGCAAACCGCAGGGAAGGAGACCTGCTTGCTCGGGGAACGCGAGAGCAAACCGGGAAAGGAGACCAGCTTTGCCGCAGTTTGCTCTCGCGTTCCCCGAACCACCCAGCGCGAACTGACTGTGTGCCGTTTACAGGAAGGGGGGGGGGTGAAGCTGTACCCAGAACCACCCAGGACGGGGACTTTGATCCCATCATGCACTGGGCTAGTAACCCATAATTCCAAAGGGCAGGGACCCGTGCAGGAACTGTGGGATAGGTACCCAGAGTGCAACGCTCAAGCAAAAGATGGACGCCAGGGAAAATGGACGCTCAACATCGATGTAAGTACCTCTAGTGTGGATGCACAAAATCGATTTTATAAAACCTGCTTTATAAAATCGATTTTAAGCACATCGATTTTAGGCTGTAGTCTGGACGTGGGCTTGGTTACTGCAGTGACTATTGTCAGTTTCAGGGCAATTGCACCTGTATTTCTTAGGGTCCCAGCAGTCACCTCCCTTGGACAGAGATCCCGCATCGCACGCCATCCTGACTGGGCGTTCTTTAAGGTTATACAGTTCCTTGCCTACACTGTGATCTCCCCAGCAAGCTAGACTGCCAAAAAAGCTAGTGTTGGTGCTTTACTTTCTCCCTGGGGGCTGCCACCTGTGTATTGCCATCAGTTATAAGTTATCACACAGCTCATTCTAAGCAAGCACATGTATTCTTAAGATAAAAGCATTACAGGGAAAACATTAAAAACAATAAAAGAATCTACATGCATGCTAAAAAGCTTACCAGAGCTCACCCCAGCTCCAACCGTGAGCCCTGGTCAGTCCTTCAAAACCCACAACTGGGTTTTCCCTGTGGTAATATGTTCATAACTGTCTCAAATTCAGAAGCAGAATCTCAACTGCAGTACAACTATTTCTTTATACAGCTTGGGCATGTGATCTGCAGTCTCTTGGAACAGATAATCAGCAGACAATTACCCATTCCTCAGGGCATAGTTTCAAAAGGCTGAGTTTTTGCATAATTGGAAGTGGGGAATTTGAACTTACCTCTCCCTAAGTAGATTTCCTGAGGAATACCTCACATTTAATGTCCCAAAATCCATTCTTCTCTGACACATTTTCAATTTAGACCTTTGAACTCCCTGGCCTCACATCACATCTGCCTCCTGGAGAGGTTACATACAGTCCCTGCTCACCAAAATATATAAGATTTGCATTGAATACAATGGACCCCAAAGACACTTCAACTTAATTCAGTACGGTCTCCCAAGAATACACAGGAAATTGCCGTATCTGTCACAACTATTACAGTACAATTTGGATAATTCTAGTAGATAT
The DNA here is from genome assembly GCF_025201925.1 of Gopherus flavomarginatus. Lineage (NCBI taxonomy): Eukaryota > Metazoa > Chordata > Testudines > Testudinidae > Gopherus > Gopherus flavomarginatus. The sequence goes on along the minus strand of NC_066630.1, from coordinate 11,450,385 downwards.
TTCTGAAACTTAAAGTAGAGAAAAATGAATGTCTTGTAAATTTAATTATATAATATTATGGCTTAAATTTTCAGAAGTGTCTTGTGAGGCTGAGGACTCCTGAAAGAGGCCTAATTTTTATGGGATGGATGTTCAGCACTTTCTGAAAAGCAGGCACCTTCAAAGTGTATCAAAATCACTAGTTATGTATGAAATTGTGTGTGTGTGTATGGGTATACATATATACACAATCAATATGTAAATACTTGTTTAATGTTTATTTTATAAATATGAATGACTAAATAAACATATTTATACACACAGAAATCCTATAGATGTATAGAGTCATACATATCCATTCAACATTTAAACAAGTATGGACCAGACTGCGATACTCTGACTCACATTGGTAGTGCCTTACTCCAGTCGCACTGAATAGTAGCTTACAATCTATGGAAGGAAGGGTATTGCAATATGGCCCCGTATAAACTCAATGAAATCTGGTATGTCCCTCATATAGGGCCTGACAACAAGCAGTGAAGTCAATTGGATTCTTATTTAAAAGGGATGTGGATCAAGTCCATTTTGCTACCCTTTCTTATGTTAAAATCAGTAGTAGTCTCAGAACAACATCATTCCTCTCAGCAAGAATGTCAGATTCTGGCCCAGTCAGATTAGATTTCATGAGCATGGAAATACAATATTCATAAACTTTTAACTTAACTGTCAATGCTTTTCTGTTGCTCAATCATTCCCTGAAAAGGGAGAAGCAGTTAACTGACTGACACAAAATAACACTGTAGAGAGAGAGAAAATGTTGCTTTGTCAGTAGTTAGGGTGCTCCAGTGTATAGTAACTTACCCGTGTCCATTCTCTGTATCAGCTGAGAATGGAATGTGTTCATATCAATATTATGAGATGAAAAGAAGAATTCTCACAGTGTATTCCTTCTGTCTGTGCTATAGCTCTCATATGTTGATCATAGCCTAAAACAATAGGATTGCAGTTCGTTTGTTTCACAGGCTCTTTAACAGACTAGAAGCCCTGATCCTGCAATGAGAGTGCTGTGTCCATGCCAAGCTCATTGCAAGATTCAAAAGTGCACATGAAGACCATATTTTCACGTCTCCTCTAGTAAAAACAAAAGCCTTCCAAACATAACATTTTCCCTTTTCACTGTAATAAGTTCCACTGTGCAACAGTATTTACAACTTCCAGTGCAATTCTAAGAATGTCCCCTCACATTCTGTTCTCCTCTCCTGGGGTCCCCCTTTCTCCTTATAAGGCTGTCTTGTTTCTGCCAGGCTGCAGATTGTCTCCCCATGCAGCATGTTTAGCTGCTGCCTCTGATCTGTGAAGGCAGCTGCAGGAGCAAAGGGAGTTCCCTCTGCCTTCTGCACCTAGCAGTCTGGGAGTCTTGATTTTCCTCTGCATTAGGCTTTTCCAGTTTCTGATCTGTACCAAAAATCAATAGGCTTGTGCCCATTGGTGCCCAGAATACTCTGAAATTTTGAAATTGATCAAGCTTGTCACATTACAGGCAGAGAAATGCGTTGAGTTAATCATTGGGCCTTGCTTTGGTCAGCGAAGCGTGATATAATTCCCCTTAGTCCCCTCCTTTTCCAGTAATACATCTCTGCCTTCTGAGCCCATCGATACAGTACTCCTCCTTACTCTACTTGCCTTGTCTAGTAACCTGTTCTGTCTTATTGTCTGTTGTATGGGGTGGAGCTCTTGACCTCCCTCTTCACTCCTTATTTCTCATGTTCAGACTCAGGCCTCTTAATATTGATCATACTACCTCTTTGAAAAAACACATCACTGTCACTGTCAGTCCCTTTCATACATTGTAAACGCTAATATTGGGTCATCTCGAAGTCGCCTCTTTTTTTATTTTGTTGTTGTTGAAAATAAACCCCTTTCTCTTATATCCCAATCCATAGTCACAGTGACTTCCGTGGGGCTAGTCACATGGTTAAAGTTAAGCATATACCTGTGCTTTGCTAAAATCAGTGCCTTAATCTTTCCATGAGATCTGTTATCATCTCCAGCATCCCAATCCTGCTCTCACATGCACAAGCATAGGTCCCATTGATCTCAACAGGAAAGCACATCCAAGGACAAATGTCTTTAAAGGAATCACGTTCTTCCACAACATACTCCATATGAGACTTGGGCAGTAACAGTATCACCTCTTGCTTTGCGTTTTCCTTCTGCTAATATCATTCAGTATTTTGTTTGCCTTCTCTCTTGCTGTGCACTGGTTTGATGGAACCCATAATTTGTCCATAAATACACCCACACTTTTCCTGATCAGTGTGCAGACTGTTCCGTTTCACACAGATTCCATACCCCCTTGTTCTTAGAAGGCAGGTGACTTATTTCAAAGCTCTTATTGCACTAAATTTACCGTTTTCTATCCCTCACCTAAATAAGCCAACCCATTTTGCATTTGACTGCATTATTTCCACTTCCCCTCTTTATTCCCCTCCCCCCATCAGTTCAAATTTGTTGTAAGAGGTGGGACATGGAGGTCTTTGTTATACCTTAATCTAAATCACTTCTAACAAAGATCCAGCATGTGACCTCTGGATACCACTCTAATAATCTCATTTCAACGTAGTTTTTTTCCAGTCTGTAGCTCCCCTTTGTGTCTTTCTCTTTCAGCTTGTGTGTACTCTTTAGATCACCCTGTTTTATCTCTGTTCCATGGCTCAGGAGGATACCTTACCATTAATCTTGATGCAGAGCCTCGGGTTCTTTAACAGAAGTATACAACAGTGCACCCATTGAGTTTCCCTCCTCTTTCATTCTGCAATATGTTTAAAGGATTCCATCAAGTTAGCTAAGCAAGACCACCTGAGTCCATGCTGGCCTTCCTTGAATAGAGTGAGAGCCACTAAGTATACAACCCATCACTTACTGGTCCAGAAATAATACTAGTCCTAACCATACCGAAAAAAGGTACCATGTTCCAGGCATTCCAGTTACTGTACACAAACCAAATACAATTTAAGAGAAATCATTTTCTATGCCATAGTATTCTTATAGATTAATTACAGACAAATCAGCTGAAGTGTTCATCTGGGGAAAGGCCCAGTAGAAGGCATAAAAACTGAGCAAAGCATTTGACATTCAGATCTGTTTTCAGATACATAGTTTAAACTCAAGAACTAATTTAAGTGTTTCCCTATTCAAGAACTTCCTTTTTTTTTATTTTAGGGATTTTGTAAAAGCTTTTATTCAATTTAAGAAGCCAATTGTAGTTGCTATCAATGGCCCAGCTCTTGGGTTGGGAGCATCTATCTTACCACTGTGTGATATCGTTTGGGCAAGCGAGAAGGCTTGGTTTCAGACCCCATATGCAACGATCCGACTCACTCCAGCTGGCTGCTCATCATATACATTCCCACAAATACTGGGTGTTGCTCTGGTAAGGCACTTTTCTCCTAGAATTGCTCAGCGGGCTTGGTTAATTCCATACTGTTTTGCACTGTTTTTATGACTGTCACAGAATTTGACACATTTTACAGTCTCTGGTTAAGAGAGACCCAAGGGACATGAGAAGAGGGGCCACTTTCAAGGATATGTCAGGAAAGGGACAAATTGCTTTGGCAAAGCTAATGTGGGAGGTTTCAAAGTATCTTTCTGCACCATGCTAGACTCATGCAACAGCTAATAGTTAATGCGGTACACTGGGGCTTTATACTGCTGTCTGCTTCACAAGTGTAAATCTGGAGTAATTCCATTAGTCACTTAGTTTACCCCAGTGTAAAAAAAGATCAGAATTTGACCCCCATAATAGCTTATACTTGTTGTCATGGATCAGTGTCCTATCATTGCCTATATACTGACAGTTACTCTTGTAAAAATCACTGACATCAATATGCTGATATGAACAGCTAATGTATTTTTTTAATTTGTCCATACAATGCTTAGATGTCACTGCCAAAAACACTTTATAAGTACTTCTCAGTAAGGAGAAGGATGAAAATATTTGCAAGTCTTAGTTGACCATAGCACCAGGCATATGTGGTCTAGGACAGAAGGAAATCACCACCCAGGAGCTTGAGTGAGCCTTTTCTTTTGCAGGCAAATGAAATGTTGTTCTGCGGGAGAAAGCTAACAGCACAGGAAGCCTGCAGCAGAGGACTTGTGTCACAAGTATTTTGGCCAACAACATTCAGTCAAGAAGTGATGCTGAGAGTAAAAGAAATGGCATCTTGCAGCGCAGTGGTAAGAACTCTATCAGTTTTTGTTTCTATCTGCTAGACTACAACTCGTATTAAGGAATTAAATAGAAACCTGTTCAGTTATAGGCAAAAGGAATTTATAAGTATAACTTCACTGAAAACAGGGAACGTGTGCTACAAGGGCTAGTCATGTACTAGAGAACTAGATTCTCAACTCCTGTAGTAAAACCTCTGGAGGGGAGGGCTAATAGAAGGAGGTCTGTGCAAGGATTGCTCATGGATTTCTTCCCAGGTTGTTTCACTTCCCAATATGGAATGGATTGTAGGGCTCACTGATGAACCAGAGGGATCCATACACAGAGTCAGCAGGAGACCTGCACCTCTGTGCAGACTCTCTGTCCCTCCCTGAAGCTTCTCTCTGCTCCCTGCAGCACAGCTCCAATGGAGTTGCATTTGTCACAGCCTTTAAAAAAGGGACACCCCCTTAGCCCCAGTGAAGGGGAGCCAGTGGAAGGGATGGGAAAATGTATGTCCACAGCTCCTACTTTCATCCAATCACCAGACTGCCAACTCCCTCCCTCCCTCTTCCCCTCCTCCCATAGTTTCTGACCTCACAGAGCATTCTCTTGAGGTCCATGTGGGAGAGGTGAGATCCATACAAGGATCTTGGGAGCCAAATCGGTCCAAGGAGTTATTACTTCCCTGTTTTCTGATTGCAGCGTGGCTGTTAAAACCCCTGCATAGCCCTCACTTTCCAAGGCCCTCTTCCTTGAGGCATGTATATTCTTGCATCAGCCCTATCTAAGGCCACGTCCAGACTAGGAAATAAAATCGATTTTAGATACGCAACTTCAGCTACGAGAATAACGTAGCTGAAGTCGAATTTCTAAAATCGAGGTACTCACCAGTCTGGACGGGGCGGCATCGATGTCCGCGGCTCTCCGCGTCGATTCCGGAACTCCGTTCGGATTGATGGAGTTCCGGAATCGATGTAAGCGCGCTCGGGGATCGATACACCGCGTCCAGACTAGACGCGATATATCGATCCCCGAGCAATCGATTTTAACCCGCCGATGCCGCGGGTTAGTCTGGACGAGGGCAAAGCTTTTAAAAGAAATGTAATGTAAACGGTAACAATGAAAACCACAGCCTCCCTAAAAAAGCACTGACAAAATGAAAGCAACTGGTAGCCATTTGTACTTAATTTTTCAGTTATACTGCATGCCCCTGGCATTCTTAGGGCTTGTCTACACTTACATTTTATAGCTCTCTAACTTGCTGGCTCAGGGAGGTGAAAAATCACCCCCTTGAGTGCAGCAAGTCTGTGCGCTTTAAAGTGCTAGTGTAGACAGGCTCCAAGCACTGGGAGCCACATTCCCAGCACTCGGAGCTAATCCCCTCGTGGAGGTGGATTACCCATCACTCGCACATGACCACACTCGCACTTCAAAGCGCTGCCATGGGAGTGTTCCCGTGACAGCGCTTTGAAGTTTCCAGTGTAGCCATGCCCTTAGCATTCCTTGACTTCACTTAGAAGACTTGTCATTCAAGACACAGTAGAGGCACAGAAGATTTTTAATTAAATCAGGTGTAGATTACATCTCAGAAAAGACACTCAGAACTAAACCCACCATGAATTGGTCTTTGGAAATGCAGCATAAGCTTATCGGATCAGGCTGATACATCCTATATTATATGAAATGGGAACTGCTCTGAATCTCATCCTGCATTCTTCATTCCCCCACACATGGATCAGGTGTACAATAGCATCTTCTACTGAAGTCTGCTAGATTGAAGGAAGGACTAGATGACCTCCTGAGGTCTCTTCCCACCCTACTTCTATAATATGACCAAGCATGAGCTACCTATCAAAAGGTTTAAAAGTTATAAAAGAGTTAGGAGTCTAGTAGAACAAATATAATGGTCTCATTCTAGCTCATTGTGGACAGTTGTGCATAAAAATACAAAACAAACAGAAAAAAAAACAGTAACCCTGCTGCTTATAATTGACCTGTTTACAGTCTATTGAGAAGAAACACAGTTCTGGAATAGTAACGAGTTACAGTCCAAAACTGAGAGGATACCTTAGTCTAGGACTCAGTTGTTTGGTAGAGCTTGCTCCATTTTGTCTCCCTTTTCTACAAACACTAACATCTTGTATTAACCCCCTGCCCTTAGAACACAGTGAAGCATGGAACATATCCCAATTTCATTTAACTAATAGAGTTCCTTTTGGGGTTTGTATGTAAAAAAAATGTAAAGAGAGACAACCTAATTTGGCTTAAGACAGTTTCTAAATTAAGGTGGCCTAAGTAAGGCCCGCAATAATGGAAGCACCTGAAATCACTATTTACTTTTGAAAATCATGGTACTAGAGCATAAATACAAATCTCTGTGCTGAGTATCAGCAACCTCCACTGACTTCAGGTGGAGTGGTGGCTGCTTAATACTTCTGAAAAATCAGGTCCAACTTCTCTACACCACAGAGATAATTATTTAAGTGTTAAAACACTATTAATACTGCTGTCCGTAATAGGTCGAGCAGATCAAAAATTAAATTAAAAAAATAACTGCTAATATTTTAACTTTAGGTATTAGAAGAGTCTAAATGCCTGGTGCGGAGCTTCCTGAAATCTGGACTTGAAGATGTGAATGAAAAAGAGTGTCAGATGTTAAAACAGCTGTGGAGTTCTTCCAAAGGACTGGATTCATTATTCAGCTACTTGCAAGACAAAATCTATGAAGTCTGAAGTCACAGTTTAACTTGGAGAGAAAACATTCCAAGTGTAAACAGAGTTCAACCATTACCTGTGTTTGAAAAGCGGAGGGAATGCATCCTTGAGATGAATTTGTGACAGTGTATCTTAATACATATGGTTGTGTCAATTTCCTTGTGAGTTAAATTGAGAAGTTACACAGCTGCTTCTAGCTGGTTTGATTTTGTGTAATCAAGATGGAGGCAGGCTTGGTCAGCGCACATAAATTCAACTGAGCGCTGCATCATTCACATGCTCATCCAGTTAGAAGTGTACATTCCACGTGCTGAAAAGCACTACTGTGGCCCAGTAAGGCACACCATCTGTAATGATTTATTTTGTCTGTCCTTTTTTTAACTTATTCTTGCTTTGCAACAAGTGTCTGTGCTGACACTGAGGGCTCAATCTGAAAATCAGGTCACAGTAACACTCTGCAGACCGAGATTATTATACTTCAGAAATCTTTTAATTATTTTTTTAAGTTCTAACAATGTAATGGAAAAACCTGATAATTTATATGTATAATATGTAAAGTTAGTTTTGAAAAAAAAAACCTACTAGGATTTTTTTCTTTCATTGAATTTATTTAACTTATTTATTTTATGTTTGTATGCAACTGTTTATTGATCATATAGATATTATTTTCATACTTCCCTTGACTGGATTAATGGTTTCACATGAGAATGTAAGTAGCCCAGTGCATTTTTAACAGTGAGCTGTGTATACAATAAAGAACATACAGAAATCACCAAATGTCTGGCCACTAAAAGTGACAGCCATGTACATGTTCCTTTATGTGTGAAATTGTACAAAGATGTATTGAAGTCAAGTCATAGTTTGTAAACTTGTTAAGGAAAATCAGTGGAAGCTGCAATAGTGAGTCCCACACAAGTCTCTCTTCACTTCCTGCCTTCTTGAGGAGCACTGAAGGGCTTGCCAACAAAATGCTTTAAGATTACTATTTTCTTATTAGCTGGACATTAATAACAGGGTGTGTGGTGCCCTTATGTGGCATCATAGTGTTCTTCAGGTTTAAACATCTCTTTTTGGTCTGAAGTCTACAAACCGACCCTTGTGAGCCTTAGTCTATCTGCCTGATTGCTCAGTTGTGGGATAATTAATACTTGGAGGCGTCTGGGTCTGGGATAGGAGTTTTATAAAAAGGTGCTAGGTTTTGAAATGGGTGGAAACAGTTTTTGTGTTGCTTTTCCAATACTCCATTGCTGGCCATCCCATAATCTGGTTATGGGGAAGCAAAAAAAAAAATAAAATAAAATAAAATAAAAAAATCTATGGCTGTCCATAAAAACAGTCCATGTTAAGTGGGAAAAAAAGAAATCTAATTTGCTCTTTTAAAATGTGACCCTAATACTTTTCAGCGATACTGAATTTGAACCCTGGATTCAAAAGTCTAGCAGGCAGTTAGGGAGGAAATAACATGAACATGTTCAGTGAATCGAACTGCCATGTTAGTATGCCCAAATCAAAATCTCTCAAAGCAGAAAATTTGCACCTTTGTTTCTTTAGTGATTTGTGCACTTGCTCTCCATCCTTGAGCTCACTGACCAGATTACAGTTTAAAAGAACCACAAGTGAGCTGAGGGGTTTGTTCATTTTTTCCTTACAATCTTTCAAAAAAGAGTCTCAAAGTCTGTGAGAGATTGCAAGCCAGCAATTCTAGTGAGCAGTAGGTTTCCACAGAGTCCATCCATCTTTTCGGTTTTCATAGTTAAAAGTAAAATACCTTCCATTTACATTCTATTTATGCTCCTAGGGCCAAATTGTGCCGTTGATTTTTTTTTTTTAAAGCAGAGCACTATGTTGAAGTCTGAACTCCCCTCCCCCCTTCTGCTTAAAATAAAAAAAAAATGGCAGAATCTGACCCATAGTTAGACTTTGTTTAAATGTCTTCGAAATGCAACATTGTATGTGATTATGGAGTGACTCTTATTTTTCAGTGGTCTAAAATAAAGTGTAATTCTTTCAGTAAAAATATGAAAATGGTTGATACAGCACTTGTTATATGTTAAGGGTTGCTTACTTCTTAGGCCCCCCTAGCAAAATTTAAATATGTGATCAGGTTACGCACATGCTTAAAGGCTTTGCTGGATCAGGGCCATAGAACCCAATCATATAAGCATGCACACAAGTCACTTACTTCAGTAGTTCCACTGACTTCAATGGGATTAGTCACGTGCATAAGTGTTTGTACAATCAGGCTTCCAGTATGAGACTTTAGAAAAAATCAAGAAAAGTATCATGATGCCCCAACTTTCATTTTTCCTTATACTGGTTCAGAGAGGTACAACTCCAGGTCATGTAAAATGTGTCAGTAAAATACTAGAAAGTTTATTTCAATACTGTGCTTGTTACATGTTGATATATCTAGGAAAATTGCTCTCTGCGGTATGAAGATGTGTTTTATCACAGAAGGTTTTAGAACAAAAAAGAATCATAATTCAATCAACTTTTTAAATGCACCATTTCAATTGCATTTTCAAATATTCATATTAATATTTTGTTTGACAAAGGAATGGTTGAAATATGTTTTTTCATAAAAGGCGCTAATCATATTTAATGTTTAATTATTCACGTCTAAACAATTACAATCTAGTTTCCATAGAATTTGTTTTACTTTCAGAAAAAGGCTAATAATTTCAAAAGCTTCCTTTTTGAGTATTTAAGGCTCAGAATTGATTTTTTTCTTCTGTTTCAGTCTTTACTTGCTATTCAGATACATAGATGTACTGTACATATTAGTCTGGGTACCTTTACTAATATTCACAGTATTTAAAAAAATAAATGCAATTTGTTGTTAAGTATGTTATTTTATTCTTGTGTAAATTGTTTTGTACAATCTTTAAGAATCTGCAGTTTTGCATTTGTAGATATTCAAGGTAAGCAATTTATTTTGTGTTGTCTTGCATGTATATTTTTTGCTGTAGATAAGTGTTGTTTAGTTTACTACTTCAGTACATTTCTGTTTAAATGAATAAGCTTACAAACTTTAATACAGTATATATTTTCAGAATATAAACTTTTATATTTCTGTGGTAGGTTAGGGTATGCGTTTTAGGCAATCTTTTTCACTACTATTAATTGTTCTTTTAATCTATAGTATACAGGTTTTGTGCCAATAGTTTTTCACTAGGATAAAATGCTCTTTTAATGTTAGGGATATACAGACAGGTTTGCTGGGGGTGGTGCACAGGTCTTCTGTTTTGTTTTGTTTTTTGCCAGCCTTGAAGTAACTAAGTTTAAAGTATAATTTGTAAATTTATTGCATTTGTGAATAAGCCTTACCATTAGGTACAACAAATCTTAAAACTTCACAACGGCATATGTAGTATTAAGGACTTCCCCAAATAATCTCTGCAAAACAGTTGGCAAAATCAGAGTACAGGGCCTTAGGTTTTTCTTGTGAAAAGGATAATACGGGTTGTTTGTTTGGTTTTTTTTTTTAACAACATAGTTAGAGACTTGTCAGTTTGGGCTTTATTCTATATAAACCGTGCATATTGTTCTCCCAACCACAGTAGTTAATCTCAGGCTTTTTGTGGCTGGGTCTATAAAAGTCAAATCTGGCTAAAGCCAGCACTCTTTAGGAGACACTAAAGAAGTTTACATAAGAGACATATAGACAATCTTAATCATAGTACATTTAAGTATTCGGTATCCTGGATGTGGTATCTGTGTCTACCCAGTTAACTGTATGTTTTAAGCCATATTAAATCTCTTTACCACTACTTTAATACTACACTGAAAGTCATTCCCTAACTTATCTACAGGTTGACAGGATTGTGATTTCTAGTGAATAAAAATATTATGCCTTCCATAAAAACAAAGGACCAAAGAACTACATTATTCTAACAAAGCATTAGTTACTTAGCAAATCAACTAGTCTGACATTTATAGTGACGATCAAATGGTCTCTTCCTGCTACAAACATTTCATTCTCATTCATTTTAAGCATAAGGGGGGAAAATGTATCCACTAGACTATTGGGAAATGAGCAATGTTCTGCTAAGCTGGCATGTCTATTGGTAAGGCTTATTACCAAACCTCTGAGATGAAGCAAAGAACCAAAAATTCACAAAATCTGTCTATGTAAATTTATTTGATTTCAAACTAGTAACTTGCACAAGAAATTAAAGGTAGAACTTTGCAAATTAGGCCCTTACGTTATTTTGTCAGAATGTTATGGAACAGACTAAAACCGTTTCTAATATTTGTAATGATGAGTACATAATATAATATTATAAGGGTACAGGCACCCCTTCATCACAGTGTTGTAAATATTTTCTGAAACTGGTACAGTACAGAGGGACTTGTATCTTGATATATCAAATATTGACTGTCTACATCAAATTGTACACAATATATTTGTTGATGGTCCTGTAACTAGTGTATGGACACATTTCTGGGTGCCTTAGAAGTTGTATTTTTCATGTGTGTTAATATGCAGTATTTATACATTGTGAAAAGCTGCTTTGAATAAAAACATTGAAACTTCATTGCAATTTAGTGATTTTCAAATTTTACAGGAATCAAAATGATTTTGGTAAATAGATGCCATACAGAAAAGGGGGTATTATAAAGTGATATGGTAAAAACATTGAATAGGCTCCTATATTTTATAAGAAATTAGGCATACCGAGGTTTTTATTATGAGAAGACATTAAATTTAAAACTAATCATCCATCCAAAAATTGCAAAGATCACAGCAACAAGAACTGCTGTTAGTAATGTAATGAGTCTGACTTCATTCTACCTGACCTTCTGTTCACATCCAAGAAAATTAGCAAAGAATCATTGTCTTCAATATAATTTTCTAAGACTACTTCTACTCCACCATTGCTACCACCCTTGCTTTGACATATGCGAGTCATACGAAATATGACACAATATGGCTCATGCTGCTCTAGCGCCTAGGACTGCCAGCAATGATGCAGTTCTAAATACAGGGGTGGCTGTGCTAAGAGGTCTGGCTTTGGAAGAGTGATTCTGCACACAGGACTGTACTGTGCAAGAGGCACAGAGCCCTGTGCTGCAGCCAGCGTGGAGCAGCACCATCCCAGTGGAATTTCAAAAGGGGCACAATCCTGTGGATTCGTCTATGCATAGAGCTGATGTGCAGGCTGTGCCATGCTTAGCGCCTCCTCTCTGACCTCTCTATGACCTCGGGGTCATAGAGAGGGAGCAGTCGGTTAGTTCCCCCTAAGCAGAACAGCAATACAAGAAACCTCTTGTGATGAGGCCTGGCTTACCGGTGGTGCTGCGTAGTGGTAAGGTCACTGGGTCCCAACTCTCCCGCGTCTCCAGCATCCCTCACCACCTTTTGGTAGGTAGTGACTCGGCCCTCTGGCTGGGTTGACAATTGAGTTCACCCCCTTCCAGGGTAACAGAGTCCAACAAAACATAGAGGCCAGTAGCCTCACAAAAGAAAGGGTCTTCAGCCTACCTGCGGGCCCCCATATGTGGCATACCCTTAACACAGGGCTTACAATGTCTTTAGCCTCTCCTCTGCCAGGGATAGGGGGATTTATGCCCCCTCCACAAGTTCCCAGGCCCTCCCTCTCCATCAGTCTCTAACCGAGGGTGCTAAGACACCCTGGAGTGCTTCAGAGCTGCCTCCCTGGGCTGCTTCCCACTACTGGCTTCCCCACAAGGCCTCAAAGTCTTGCACTTAAAGTCCAACCAAAAATAGCACAAACAACTGAATCTTCAGCCCACCTGGGCTCAGCTGCTTGCTGTCTTCTTCCAGGCTAGCTCAGTTTCACACTAGCCCAAGTTTCACTCCCACTACCTGAGGCTGTCACACTCTCCCTCTGCCCACAGCTTCAGGCAGGCTGCAGTCCCTGATCAGCCTCTGTCTTGTCAAGCTTCCAACTCAGGACTCTGCCTCTCAGGCTTCTCTCAGCCCAAGAGAGAAAACTCCCAGCTGCCTCACACCTGGGTCTCCTCTCTGGCCCCTACTCTAAGGCTTAGAGTAGCTACCATTTGCAGGATTCACCCTTACTCAGGCACTCCTAAGATAGGTCTCTCCTCTGCCATTTAATCTTCCTCCCCTCCCCACCTTGTTAATCTCCTTCATCAGCTGCAGCAGGCTTTACAGGTGTGGTGGGGTGGAGTCACCTAAACCCAGAATCACTTCTTAGCCCCTTCTGGCCTAGTGTGGGGTTTATATACTCCATCACACCCCCTGGCATGGGGCATACAAAGGAGGGAGTTTTTTGCATAAGGACCACAAACAATATGGAGTCAACCCTAAAAGCAAATCTCTGCACCCACACAAACTCCCCTTAACTCTTGATGTACTTGGAGACTTGCAGTGTCAGGGCCTTGATCGTTACTATTCTTTAACTGCACACATTATCTAACTTCCACAATCTGTGCAACACTAACTCACCTCACAGACTGGCAACTCTTGGGCTGAAAGGGATGAAACATACATGCCCCTTCCAAAACTGGAAAACCTATTGTTTTTTGTCTACAAACACTGAGACAAAAGTGACTAAAAGTGCAAATGTATTGACAGAGATTTGCCTTAGGGGAATGGGGAAACAGTTTCTAGCCTTTACGGTTTTGGAGAAAAGTTTGAAAACATGACCTAAAAGCAATCTGAAGGCTAAAAAAAAAAGAACCCAAATATTATTTTTTTTAAATACCTCATGCTTTTTGAAGAGTTGGGGTTGGCAATACTGGTTTGTATATTTACAATTTATTTTGTCTAAATGCATGGAAGCATGTACTGTACACTAGTATTAGAGAAACAAACATTATTTACTCAGAGGCAACAGTAACATCATAAAGAAAAGATTGAAAATGCTGAAATTCACTTTAATGGAAAGCTGCATAGGATAAATCGTGTGTACACTTCCAAAGGCATCCAAACACTTTTTTACACTAGTGCTTACTTCCATTAAATTATCATTTTAACACAGAAGCTAAATTTAAACAAAAGAACTAGAAAACAGTCATATGCTATCACACAAAAAACGTGCTTAGCTTTACAGTTATAGACACTGGTAGGTAGTGGGGTCAGCCATCTATAGCAAGGGACTGGGAGCCAGGATTCTTGGGTTCTATTCCTGGCTTTGATTGGACTTGCTACATGACTTCATGGCAGCCCAGAGGTGGGCAAACTACGGCCCACAGGCAACATCCGACCCACGATACCGTCCTGCCCGGCCCTTGTGTCCTCACTGGGGAGGCTGCTCCCAGCCCCTCCCCTGCTGTCCCCTCTCTGGGTGGCGGGGCTGTGCGCTCCAGCAGGGCAGCGTGTCTGGCACCAGCCGGGTGGCGCGGCTGCCAGACATGCTGCTTTGAGCAGCATAGTAAGGAGGTGGAGGGTTGGGGGGGGTTGGATAAGGGGCGGGAAGCAGAGGGGTGGTTGGATAGGGTGGAGGCTCGGGGGGATGGTCAGGGGATGGGGAACAGGGGGGTTGGATAGATGGAGTCCAAGGGGGCCTGTCGGGGGGCGGGAGGGTGGATAGGGGTCGGGGCAGTCAGGGGACAGGGAGCAGGGGAGGTTGGATAGGGGATGGGGTCCTGAGGGATTGGTTAGGGTCGGGAAGGTCTCAGGAGGGGGCAGTCAGGGGACAAGGACCAGGGGGGGTTGGATGGGTTGGAGGTTCTAGGGGGGCAGTCAGGGGGTGGGAAGTGGGAGGGGGTAGAGAGGGGGTAGGGGCCAGGCTGTTTGGGGAGGCACAGCCTTCCCTATCTGGCCCTCCATACAGATCTGCAACCCCGATGTGGCTCTCAGGCCAAAAAGTTTGCCCATCCCTGTGCCACTTAAATTTTTATACCTCAGTCTAACCAGCTTTAAGAGAATGAAATAATACTTGTCTCCTTCACAAGAGTGTTATGAGACCTAATCAATGTTTAACACTCGGAGGCCTAATTGATGTTTGTAATGCTCTGTGGTTGCATTTATATAGAACTTTTCCTCTGAGGCCACTTATAATATCATCCTCGGAGGACTTGAACACATATAATTTAATCTTGTTTAACCAGCACCATAGGCCAACAATTATTGATTTATATTTAGTAGTGAAATACTGTACTCTTGTCATGGGGTAACACATTGCAGTTTCCCTTGAAAGACAATCATTTCCACACGGTCTGCAAGCTAGTTCCTAAATATGGTGTTTATGCAGTGTTAACGACACTGTCAACTTTAAAAAACGTATGTTGTACACAAACACGGTCCTTCATTAACAATACTAAAACCCCCTCAGATTATTACAGGGGAAAAATCTAGTTTACATAGCACTACTTATGTTCCTTGTTTCCTTTCAGCATTTCTCCCACCGGGAACAATGGAAATCAACAAAGTCAATTTTACTTCTGTTTTCACTCAGGGCTGCCTACACTGCATCTGTGCTATTGTAGTGTAGACACTTCCTACATAGGTGGAAGCGAGTTTCCCTTAGATGTAGATAATCCACCTCTCCGAGAGGTGGTACCTAGATTGACGGAAGAGGTCTTCTGTCGCCCTAGCTGCACCTATAGTGGTGGTTAGGTTGACCTAACATAACTATGTCACACAAGGCATAACATTTTTCACAGACCTGAGCAACATAGCTAGGTCAACCTAAGCTTCAGGTGTAGACCATGCCTCAGTTTGACATGTCAGCTTTCAGTGCTGCAATTTATATATTGTGAGCAGTTGCTTTGGATAAAAAACACTGACACTTCATTTCTTTGTATTTTCAAAAACTGCAGAGGAGTGCTTATTACTTTAACAGCTCCCTTTTTAATTGGAATTTTTTTTAATTGGGTACCAGTCCTTTTGAGCTTTCGCTTATAATAACTTCCCTTTACAAAATGTAACGTTGCATCCAAATTGTCTAGATAGTGCCCTATAATGTATACAGGGAAGAAAGAAAGGGAGAGAGTATTATTTTCATTTTTAAATATTTATGAAATGCTAAGATATTATAGTCATAGAAATAACAGGTAAAATTTTCAAAAGTGCCTAAATGTCATGACTGAGATGTGGTCAATCTGATCTAGTGGCTAGAGAAGGACTCGGAGCCAGGCCAGGTCAGTTTGGATACCAGTAGATCAAAGTCTGAGATATGCCAGAGGGCAAAAAAAGAGTCAGGTGCCAGGGTTCAAAAAAGAACTAGATAAATTCATGGCAAATAGCTCCATCCATGGCTATTAGCCAGAATGGGCAGGGATGGTGTCCCTAGCCACTGTTTGCCAGAAGCCGGGAATTGGCAACGGGGATGGATCACTTGATGATGACCTGTTCTGTTCATTCCCTCTGAAGCACCTAGCATTGGTCACTGTCAGAAGACAGGATACTGGGTTAGATGGACCTTTGGTTTGACCAAGTATGGCTGTTCTTATGTAGGAAGCAGGCAGGATCAGGCTATCAGCAGATCAGTGACAGCAAGTAGGAGCAGGCAGCACAAGGGAGGCTGTCCTAAGCAAGGGAAACTGAGTTGCATGGACATCTTCCTGTTCCTGTGCTCAGTTTAAATACAAGCAGGGAACCGGTCAAGACCCCCACCATTCTGCCAATCAGATCTGAGGACCTGAGTCCTCTGTCAGAGTATAGCTTCTAGCTCTGGCAACTGTGAGTAAGAGCCTTTAGACAAGGGTTTGAGACCTACAGTTCCTGACATCACCCCCTCACTAAGGGGTGCCGTAGGGTGAAGTGGGACTTTCGGGGGTGATTCCTATGGAACACTTGTGCAGAGTGAAGTGTATATTTTCCACTGGCTCCAAGGTACGCTCCACAGGACCATGCTCCTTCCAGACAGTAAGCTACCAGAACCCGCCATGTTTACATTTAGAGTCCAGGATCTTGTGAACCATGTATTCCTCATGGTCTTGTACCTGTACTGCTGGAGGAGGTGGCTGGCTTCTGTGAGAGAAAGGGTTTTCCATGTAGGATTTCAAAAGTGATATGTGCACAGATAAGTCTTCAGAGAGTGGGGTAGCTGAAGTTCAAAAGTGACTGGATTAACCTGTCACAGGATGTTAAAAGAGCCAAGGAACCACAAGTTGCAAGCAGGTCTGTCTGTGTGGAGATGCTCCCTGGAGAGATACTTTTTCTCCCATTGGGTAGGTTTGGCCTTGCTGTCAATGCTGGTCTGCATACCATTTATAGTCTGGTCTTGCTTTTTCCAGGTGATCCTTCGCTTCTTCCTGGGCCGGATGAATCCACTCCTGGCAGCGATCCTTCCGATTCCAGGGGCAGCCGCACAGGACAGGAGGAGCTGCCGCAGCCCTGCAGGTCCCCCGCCCTGAGATGCCGCACTTCACCATGGTGCCAGCGGCGGTGGCGGACAAGCAGCGGGGGGGACTATGACACAGCCTGGAAGGGCTGAGCAGAGGTGGACTCTGGAGACCTGGGTTGGGCATGGGGCCCCACGGACCCCTACAACACGGCCAGCTCCAAGGGTGAGTCGGGCAAAGTTCCACCAAATTCACCGGCCGGCCTCTCCACTCCTGTGGGGGCGAGAAATGCCCCTTGGCTCCCAGGACATCAGCAATTGTGGGGGGGTTCTTCTGGGCGCCTGCAGGCAGGCGTGGTGGCTGTGCCCCCTCGGCACACTGGGATCAATGGGGCACCAGTTTAATAATGCTGTGTAGGGCCCCATAAATCCTAAGAATGGCCCTGGATTCCAGCATCATTATTCCTTTTCTATGGGGGGTGAGTTGTCAACAGGATACATCCACATGCATCAGCTCGGTGGGATGCACTGATCAACAGGTAACAGAACAGAGGTTAGGAGAGTTGCAAGACACTTCTTTTTTCCTCCTTCATTCCTGTAACCGGTTGTCTGCACGGACGATGAGAGCCACAAAGCCATCCAAACTCACAGGCATCTCCATCTGGACCAATTCATCTTTAATTTCTTCTCACAGGCCTCACCGGAACTGGTACATTGCACTGCCTTATTGCAATCTGTATCAGCCATGAGGCTGCAGAACTGAGCTGCATAGATGGCTATGGTGCCCTGCCCATTGGAGCATCCTTAGGGCAGCCTCCACCATTCAAGCTCAGTGTAGATCATCAAATAGCACCACCATGGCTTGCAGAAAGACCTCCCAGCTTGACAGTATCAAGTTGTCACACTTCAAGAAGAGGGAGGCCCAGTCTAATGCTTCCTTGGACAGCAGGCTGATGACCAGGCTCAACTTTCATAGAATCATAGAACTGGAAAGTACCTCGAGAGGTCATCTAGTCCTGTCCCCGGCACTCAAGGCAGGACTAAGTATTATATAAATCATTCCCTGACAGGTGTTTGTCCAACCTGTCCTTAAAACTCCCCAATGATGGAGATTCCACAACCTCCCTAGACAATTTATTCCAGTGCTTAACCACTCTGACAGTTAGGAAGTTTTTCCTAACATCCAATCTAAACTGCCCTTGCTGCAATTTAAGCCCATTTCTCCTTGTCCTATCCTCAGGGATTAAGAAGAACAATTTTTATCCCTCCTCCTTGTAACAACCTTTTATGTACCTGAAAACTATTATCATGTCCCCTCTCAGTCTTCTCTTCTCCAGACTAAACAAAACCAATTTTTCAATCTTCCCTCATAGGTCATGTTTTCTAGACCTTTAATCATTTTTCTTGCTCTTCTCTGGACTTTCTCTAATTTGTCCACATCTTTCCTGAAATGTGACGCCCAGAACTGGATACAATACTCCAGTTGAGGCCTAGTCAGCGCAGAGTGGAGCAGAAGAACTTCTCGTGTCTTGCTTACAATATTCCTGCTAATACATCCCAGAATGATGTTTGCTTTTTTTGCAAAAGTGTTACACTGTTGACTAATATTTAGCTTGTGATCCACTATGACCCCTCAGATCCCTTTTCTCAGTACTCCTTCCTAGGCAGTCATTTTCTATTTTGTATGTGTGCAACTGATTACTCCACTTAGGAAGGAACACTTTGCATTCGTCTTTATTGAATTTCATCGTATTTACTTCAGACCATTTCTCCAGTTTGTCCAGAGCATTTTGAATTTTAATCCTATCCTCCAAAATAACCCCTCCCAGCTTGATATCGTCCGCAAACTTTATAAGTGTACTCTCTATACCATTATCTAAATCACTGATGAAGATATTGAACAGAACTGGACCCAGAACCGATCCCTGCAGGACCCCACTCATTATGCACCTTCCAGCCTGACTGTGAACCACTGATAACTACTCTCTGGGAACAGTTTTTCAACCAGTTATGCACTCACCTTATAGTAGCTCCATCTAGGTTGTATTTCCCTAGGTGTTTATGAGAAGGTCATGTCAGACATATCGAAAGCTTTACTAAAGTCAAAATACACCACATTTACTGCTTCCCCCGTATTCACAAGGCTGTCAAAGAAAGTTATCGGGTTGGTTTGACACAATTTGTTCTTGACAAATCCATGCTGACTGTTACTTATCACTTCATTATCTTCTAGGTGTTTTTCAAATTGATTTCTTAATTATTTGCTCCATTATCTTTCCGGGTACAGAAGTTAAGCTGGCTGGTCTGTAAATCCCCTTGTTGTCCTTATTTCCCTTTTTATAGATTGGCACTATATTTGCCCTTTTCCTTTGCACCATCAGTAGTATCAGACTGAGGATGCATCATGAACAGGCAGTGACATTGCTTTATAAAACCTCGGACTTGCTGTATCGGGGAACAGAACTCTGCGAGCATGCCTGGAGTGCAGCATTTTTTACTTGCTCCTGCAATAGTTGGTTTCCTGAGCTCAGCTGCACAACCCAAGCCTGCAGGGCTTGGTTGTTTGCCTGAAAGCAGGCAGCTCTCTTGAGCATGTCCAATGCTCCCAAATAATTAACCAGATCCATTCTGCCGGCCCTGGGCCCACTTCTGTGCCCTAACTGGTCCATGCAAACTCTCACGCCTGGGACATGGACACTCTGACTTAATGGACTGAGTGGGAGCTGGGAACCAGGCCGGGTTGGAAACCAAGAGATCAGAGTCTGGGACTAAAGGACTTATGGAAATGTCTGCACTTCAAGCTGGGGGTATGATTCCCTGCTTGAGGAGACATACCCTCATGAGCTATAATCAAGCTACCACACTAAAAATATAAGTGAAGCTGCAGTGACACAAGCAGCAGGAGGGGTTAGCTGCCCTGAGTACATACTCATCCAAAACACTAGGCATGTACTTGGGGTGGCTGGCCCCTCCTATAGCTTGTGCTGCCACAGCTACACATTCTAGCATGCTAGGTTGATCAGAGCTTAAATAATAATATATGGAGATATACCTATCTCATAGAACTGGAAGAGACCCTGAAAGGTCATTGAGTCCAGCCCCCTGCCTTTGCTAGGCAGGACTAAATACTGATTTTGTCCCAGATCCCTAAGTGGCCCCCTTAAGGATTGAACTTACAACCTTGGGTTTAGGAGGCCAAGGCTCAAATCATTGAGCTATCCCATCCCTTGCATGGATATGTCTCCTTGAACTGGGAATTAACCCTCCACTAGTTCCCTGATTGAGCCTAAATTCCACCTTCAATAGTGACTTAGGCACTTGGGAGCCTACATCCAAATGATTTTCAATGAAACTTAGGCTCCTTGGCACCTATCTGAGTAACTTTTGACTTAAGTGCTTTTGGAAAAATGCCCCTCATTTACTAATGATATTTTAAAAAATTTTATCTCAGGTGTATCCTGTTTAGTCCTCAGAAGAAACTGCAGCTGGATAGGATGAATTTCTTAGAAGTCTAAAGATGAAATGTGCTCTTTAGAAGGAAAGAACCCTGTAGCAACTTTGGGTGAATTGACAGAGATGAGTTTGACCATCTACAGTGTCTTCCCTGAACGTACAGTTGAAAAGAATAAATCACCTGTGGAGCATGGGGTGGTGGTATAGGTTAATGTACTAGCAAGTTACAGGGAAGAGGAACTCACCAAACCCAATGCCTGTAAAGATCCTCCCTTTAGAGAAAAGTAGACAAAAGAACACATTCTGTTTGAGATACCAGAAAGAAAATATCCAGGCAATAAATCAATGTTTTCAAACAAAGGCAGCATTAAAAAAACAACCCAAAGCACTATCTCACTATGACAAACCCTTTCTGGTGTTGAGCCCTAGTCCTTAGACAGGGACAATACTACATGTGGGAGGAGCAAGGAGAGGCTTGGAAGAAAACGAGGGAACAGCTCATGAGAGGACTTCATGGACACCATGGGAAAGCATTTTCACACGCAAATTGGGTGATCATCTAAATGAGCGGAGACTCCATAACATGGAAGAATGGGAGGTTAGGACAATGAAGAGGAGAACACCAAGGTGAAATTGTGGTTCCATTGAAAAGTTGATGGCAAAACTCCTCCTGAGTTCAGTGAGACCAGGATTTCACCCCCCGTTCCTCCCAGTGTCTTGCTACTGTTGAGAAGACTCTCACAGGGTCGACTGAGCTTAAGAAAGTGTGACACAGTCCTGAGTATGTCTTTCAAGTCTGATTTCTCCATCTTAAAAGTCAAAAAGCTCTCCAATCACAGCCCGGAGAGGGTTTCAAGTTACCAGTAAAGCTGGAGAGACAGCCAGTGCTAGCATTTATACCATTTGCACTGAGCTTGGAACATTTTGCTTTAATTCATACTGTTCTTTCTTTTAGTTTTACAAATTTGCTAATTACTGATTTATCATAAAAATAGAATACTTCAGAGCCGTGTTGGATTCCAATTATTGTGTCCGTCTGGCCTGACATGGTAATTTTCACCTGGAGCAGTCGAAGTGTATTTTTTCAGTAAGAATGGAATTTCTCATTTAAATAAAAAGAAAGAAGCAGTTTGTCATTTAGCAGGGAACAAATTAATTGCCAGACAAGGACTGTGAGGGAAAGACACAGGGACACAGAAGAAAAGAGGAAATAATTTTTGTAGAGGAAAGTCTGTATTGACGAGGATAAGCACTGAAGATGGGTGTGCTAAAATATCTACATAAATGCATACAACATCCCTTTTTCTCCTATAAACATTTTTGAGTTTACATTTTATCATATGCTAGGCTCAGTTGTTTGAATGACCTTAAACTGGACACATCATTTTTGTATAGAAACTCATTTGCAGAATGCCATTTTACTGGTTTCTGTGAAGCTCCCAGCACAAAAATAATAAACAACAATTATGCTGCTTACTGTAGCAGATACAACCCTGGAGGGGACTATAATCCTACCTGTCCTGCAGGCAACTTCCATGGAATAACATGAAGTTCCTGTAAAGCAAACACTCCCTTTCCTGCAGGACAGGAAGGATGATAACACTCCAGAATTATACATAGTACATACACTACCTCCAATGTCTCCTCATGCATCAAGTACATCAACAATGGAGTGCCAGGATTCCAGTGCCAGGATTCTTTCTCACTCCCTGGCTTTATAGATCATGGAGATCCTCGGCTGCTCTCACAATTTGCCTCTACCTCTCTGTCAAGGGCACGTTTTCCCCACTGATGGTAATTCACTCTAAGAGCTCTTAGATCTTGCTCCATATTATCCCGCCATCTTCTCTGAACTCCACTGCACCTCCCTTTAGCAAACTATAGCAGAGGCCAGCAATGAAGACGGTGACTTGAAAACTCCTGAGCCAAGCAATTCAGTCTTTTCTACTGCACTCAAGTTTTTATTCACTCCTTACTCAGGTAAAAATATCATTTGCGTCAGTGGGAGTTTTGCAGAGTAAAGACAGCAGAATTTAGCCCCCTGACTCTCGTCAGTTTAAGTCAGCCTTTTAGTATTTATTAAATCAGTATATTATTATTGTGATTTTTGTTGTGCTCAGCCCCCAGAATAATACTTCCCAAAATTCTCAAAGCCAAGCTTCAAAAACCTACTTTCAGGGGATCAGCTGTGGGTTTGCCACAAACCCTGAGTAAAAGGCCATGTGTGGCTGTATTGCTATTAGAACCAGACCAGTAACCAACTCTTGGAGAGAGATGTCTGGTCTCTGGTTGCCCCCTTGCTCCATGGGTGAAATAATCTGCACCATCCCTATATCTGGATCAGTGGAGTTGGCTGGTATGTTGTGGGGGAGAGAGCTAATGCTTCACTTATTCATCGTAACACCAACACCCCGTCCATTTACACAAGAGGAGAAATAGTGGCTTTGTAGAGCCTGCTGTCCCCTCACCATACTGCTACCCATGATATGTCCCCTTACTCCCATGCACAGGCAAATAACTGCCAACTGATGTGCCAAGACTACTTCTGCCCCTGCTTTCCCTGCCAGCTCTGAACTCCAGCACCCTGTGTTGCTAAGCCAGACATGCCGGTCTGCTCCAACACAGACTCAGGGTCTGAATTACTTGCCCCAAAGCTGCAGACTTAACTGAAAGCAACTTAGAGAAGTGTCTTTGTCTTTAACACTCAGATGCCCAACTCCCAATGGAGTCTAAAACCCAAATAAATCCATTTTACCCTGTATAAAGCTTATACAGGGTAAACTCATAAATTGTTCACCCTCTATAACACTGAGAGAGAAATGCACAGCTGTTTGCACGCACACACACCACAGGTATTAATACATACTCTGGGTTAATTAATAAGTAAAAAGTGATTTTATTGAATACAGAAGGTAGGATTTAAGTGGTTCCAAGTAGTAACAGACAGAACAAAGTGAATTTCCAAGTAAAATAAAACAAAACACGCAAATCTAAGCTTAATACGGTAAGAAAAAATACAGATAAGAACCTCACTCTTAGAGGAATTCCAGTAAACTTCCTTTTATAAACTAGTCTCCTTCTAGTCTGGGTCCAGCAATCACTCATACCCCCTGTAGTTACTGTCCTTTGTTCCAGTTCCTTTCAGGTATCCTTGGGGGTGAAGAGGCTCTCTCTTTAGCCAGCTGAAAACCAAATGGAGGGGTCTCCCAGGGGTTTAAATAGATTTTCTCTTGTGGGTGGAGACCACCTCCTCACTCCTATGCAAAGTCTAGCTCCAAGATGGAGTTTTGGAGCCACATGGGCAAGTCACATGTCCATGCATGACTCAGAACTACAGGTAGCAGCCATGGTTCACATGCTACCTTGAACGTCCTCAAGTAGACTTCTTATGTGGATCGGAGCATTCCAAGATCCATTGTTCCTTAAGTGCTTCTTGATTGGGCACTTAACTTTGCAAATTCCTGTCTAAAGAAGCTGACCAAATGCCTTACAAATCTTACTTAGAAATCAAGCAAGTATACAGCCAATATTCATAACTTCAAGTACAAAAATGATATATGTATACAAACAGGATGAATAGATTCAGTAGACCATAACCTTTACAGAGATAACTTACATGGCACATGTAGCGTAAAACATATTCCAGTTATGTCATATTCCCATAAAGCATTATGGGATACATCGTCACACATGGTATGACCACATCTTGAATACTATGTACCAGATGTGGTTGCCCATATCAAAAAAGATATACTGGAATTGGAAAAGGTTCAGAAAAGAGAACAAAAATTATTAGGAATATGGAACAGCATCCGTATGAGGAGAGATTAATAAGATTCGGACTTTTCAGCTTGGAAAAGAGATGATTAAGGGGGGATATGATAGAGGTCTATAAAATCATGACTGATGTGGAGAAAGTAAATAAGGAAGTGTTATTTACTCCTTCTCATAACACCAGAACTAGGGGTCACCAAATGAAATAGGCAGCAGGTTTAAAACAAACAAAAGGAAGTATTTCTTCATACAATGCACAGTCAACTTGTGGAACTCTTTGCCAGAGGATGTTGTGAAGGCTAAGACTATAATAAGGTTCAAAAAAGAACTAGATAAATTCATGGAGGATAGGTCCATCAATGGCTATTAGCCAAGATTGGCAGGGATGGTGTCCCTAGCCTGATGGTTCTGCTTTGAGCATGGGGTTGAACTAGATGACCTCCTGAGGTCTCTTCCAACCCTAATCTTCTATGATTCTAGCTTCTGTTTTCTAGAAGCTGGAAATGGGTGACAGAGGATGGATCACTCGATGATTACCTGTTCTGTTCATTCCCTCTGGGGCACCTGGCATTGGCCACTGTTGGAAGACAAGATACTGGGCTAGATGGAACTTTGGTCTGACCCAGTATGGCCGGTCTCATGTTTTTATGTAAGGGATGTACTTGGAATGAGGCTATTCAGCTAATGTTACCTATTTGAGATGTTAGATAAACAGCAGCATCTAGCATAAGAGTTTCTATCATGAAACAAATTATTTGAGTACTATGAACCAGCGATCTTGACATCTTAGAATTAAGTTAATTACCATCTTCTAAAAGTAAGTTATTCACAGTCAACCAGATGTGATTTTGATGTGTCTCCAAATAAGGGATATATTCTCAGCTACACCAAAAAGATCAGCAATTTGATACGGCTGTGTCTTTCTAGCCTTCTGGTTAGTGATTACATATGCTGCCTCCAAGCTCTAGGGTATTCACTTTCTACAAGAGGTTCATTAAATGGTAAAGGCATTCATGTAAAGCTCTTCCCATGCCTAATTATTCAAGATCTGTACTATCTTAGCCCCTCATTTGTTTATTCTGTATGCAGCTACAGGAAGCTGCTTGTTAGGGATTCAGATTCTGGCAAACAATCTCATCGAAGTCCACGGTTTGGTCATTAGGCTCATAATGAATAAGCCAAAAATCTTGCCAACTGAGCCACCAGGGACTTTTCACGCTTCTTCAAGGTTAGGGGTCAAACGAACACTGCTCCCTTGAGAGGCAGCAACGTTTACTTGTCAGAGGGAAGAAGGTAGAATCAGCAATTCCTCAGTTCTAATCCCAGCTTTATCGCTGAAAGCAAAGCTGCTATAATGCCTAGGTTCCAGCCCTCTAAGGATTCACCTAATGCAGTGGTTCCCAAACTTGTTCCGCTGCTTGTGCAGGGAAAGCCCCTGGTGGGTCAGGCCAGTTTGTGTACCTGCCGTGTCCACAGGTTCAGCTGATCGTGGCTCCCAGTGGCCATGGTTCACTGCTTCAGATCAATGAGAGCTGCTGGAAGCGGCGGCTCGGCCGCTGAGCACAGAGTGGTTTCATGACAGCTGTTTCATTGGGAGCTATGGCATTGCACACTGTCCATACGTACAGAAGGGTTCACATGTTAATGAGGAACATATCACTCAAATGGTCTGTGATACTCCCAGTACAAAGAGGGGTTTCTATGTGAGTGGCTTTACTTCATAGGTTTCCGGTCTTGTGTTTTATACATATGATGGCGTCGCAAGATTTGAAAAAGGATCATTATTACTGAATCCCTTTTAAAACATGCTGCATTGCAGGGTGTTTCTTGTACAGTTCTGTTTCTCAGAGATTCTTCTATTGTGACAGGAAAAACTAGAAGGGCCCAATTCTCCACTCCTTCACTCCTTGCACAGCCATTTACACCAGTGCAAAGTGGGTGTAAAACATTACCAGATCAGTGGGACAGCATACCCCATGCCATATCTCCCCCTTAGTCATCTCTTTTCTAAGTTGAACAACCCTAATCATTTTTGTCTCCCTTCGTATGGAAGCCTTTCTATACCCTTGATCATCTTTGCTGCCCTCTCTGAACCTTTTCCAATTCCACTATATACTTTTTGAGATGGGGTGATCAGAACTAGACACCCTACAGGAGTATAATGGATTTATACAGTGGCATTATGATATTTTCTGTCTTATTTTCTATCCCTTTCCTAACAATTCCTAATATTCTGAGAGGCTTTTTTTTTTTTACCGCTGCTGCACACTGAGCTGAAGTTTTCAGAGTACTATCCACAGTGACTCCAAGATTTCTTTCTTGAGTGGTAACAGATAATTTAGAACTCATCATTATATATTTGTAGTTTGGATTATTTATTTCCAATGTGCATTATTTTGCACATATCAACATGGAATTTCATCTACCATTTTGTTGTCCAGTTGTCCATTGTG
This sequence comes from Gopherus flavomarginatus, assembly GCF_025201925.1. Taxonomy (NCBI): domain Eukaryota; kingdom Metazoa; phylum Chordata; order Testudines; family Testudinidae; genus Gopherus; species Gopherus flavomarginatus. Next base: position 11,423,584 of record NC_066630.1, on the reverse strand, counting down.
TGAATTCCCCCATAACTCATCATAGTTGGCTTTGGACTTAACTACCTTGAATAATTTTATATCATCTGCAAACTTTGCCACTTCACTGTTCATTTCCTTTTCCAGATCATTAATGAATATGTTGAATAGCACTGGTCCCCATACAGATCCTTGGGGGACTCCACTGTTCCATTTATTCCGACCCTTTGTTGCCCATCTTTTAATCAGTTACTGATCCATGAGAGAACCTTTCCTCTTATCCCATGACTACTTAGTTTGCTTAAGAGCCTCTGGTGAGGGACCTTGTCAAAGGCTTTCTGAAAATCCAAGTACACTATCAAGTGGATCACCCTAACCCACATACTTTTTGACACCCTCAAAGAATTCTAATAGATTGGTGACGCATGATTTCCTGTTATTAAATATGTGTTGACTCTTTTCCAAAAAGTCATGCTTATCTATCAGCTAGTGTCCAATCATTCTTTTCTTTATTCTAGTATCTATCAATTTGTCCTGCACTGGAGCTAGGCAAATTGACCTGTAATTGCCAGGATAATCTCTGGATCCTTTTAAAAAATCCATGTTACATTAGCTACCTTCCAGTCATCTGGTGCCTAGTCTTGCTTTAGCAGTAGTTTACATACTACAGTTGTGAACTTGGAGGTGACTCTGCTCAGGAGTGGAGATGGATTTCTAGCAAACAACAGAAGAACAAGTTCTATCTTAGTGCTCAGTCCTGCAAACACATCCACATGTGAGTCACTTTACTCACTCACGCTGTCCCAATGAAGTCAATGGCCTGTACTGCCTCCTATTGCAAGACAACCCATGGATGAGGGGCTATAAGGGAGGAACCCTCCCCCCATGTTACTGCATTAGGATTTAAGAGTTTGTCCCCCTATGGAATAGATCTGGAGCCTGTCTAAAATCTAGAGCAGTGTTTCTCAAACAGGGGGTCTTCGCTTCTGTAGGGAAAGCCCCTGGCGAGCCGGGCCGGTGTGTTTACCTGCCCCATCCGCAGGGCCGGCCGATCGCGGCTCACACTGGCTGCAGATAGCTGCTTCGGCCCAATAGGAGTTGTTTGAAGCAGCAGCCAGTACATTCCTCGGCCCGTGCCACTTCCAGCAGCTCCCATTGGCCCAGAGCAGCAATCCGCGGCCAGTGGGAGCCGCGATCGGCCGGACCTGCAGATGGGGCAGGTAAACACACCGGCCTGGCCCACCAGGGGCTTTCCCCACAGAAGTGGTGACCCCTGTTTCAGAAACCGTGATCTAGAGGGATGCACAGCAGGCCGAGGACATATGTATGGAGACACTACAACACTCTATTGGCTCTAGTCACAGCTAGGTCCCCATTCCTCTCTGCAGCTAGTTCTAGGACTCCACTGATCTGCTCATTCCTCACTCCAAGTCTCCACTATCATGCACGAGGAGGGGGAAAGGGATGGGGCTGAGCAGGCTACAACACTTCTGAGATTTACTTTATATGACCTGATCCTGCAATCCTTGTGCATCCCATTGCAATCAAGGACTTTGGAATGTGTAAGGAATAACTGCTTAGTTAGCTGAGGAAATGTATTAAATTATGTTAACATGACCAAGGATCCATTTTGATTGGCCTTGTGTGTGTGGTAATGTCAGGGCCAGGGAATGGGTGGCCTGGTCTAGAAGTTAGTGTTGAGCACAGGTTGCAGGACAAGGAGCCCGTTACTGGGAATTAGACTGAGTTTGAACCCAGGAGATCAGAACTGAGACACAAATTGAAGGACAGGGATCAAGAGTTACCAAGACTCAGGCCAAGTAAGGATACAAGGAGGTCAGGTTCAGATGACCAAATCAGAAGGCAGGAACCAGGGGGCAGTACCAGGTTCAGGCTGAGTCGGGATATCAGGAGGTCAGGATCAGGAGGCAGGCAGAGGTAAACATCAGACAAGCAGTCCAGGACAGGATGAAGCTCATTTATGGACAACTTCCTCTGGCTTAAATAGGGGCTGGAGCCCAATCAGGAGCAGTGGAGCTCTCCCAGTCTGAGCACAGGGGTGGGAGTTGGGCCATAGCTGGGTTTCTTGGACCCTGGTCCCAGCAGCTTCCTGGATTTGAGACCTGCAGAGCCTGACAGATATACAGATATACAATTTTAGTTTATATATTGTATGCCCAGGGTGTATGCACCATTGAGAGAGCTGATGTGATTCACAGGGCCCGATTCTCCTCTCACTTACATGAGCAACTCCACTGACTTCAGTGGAGTGACTCCTGAGAGCAGAATCAGGACCTGTAAGTTTTTACAACTTCTGTTTCAAGCACAGATTTTCATGTAAACTTGTTAACTACTCAAGTGGAACCAGATTCCTCTTTTGCACATGGAAAATGATTTTCAACTTACATCAGTGAGACTGGTTTCAGAGTGGTAGCCGTGTTAGTCTGTATCAGCAAAAACAATGAGGAGTCCTTGTGGCACTTTAGAGACTAACAAATTTATTTGGGCATAAGCTTTAGTGGGCTAAAACCCACTTCATCAGATGCATGGAGTGAAAAATACAGTAAGCATGTGTACATATTGCAGCACATGAAAAGATGGGAGTTGCCTTAGCAAGTGTGGGGCAGGTCAGTGATAACGAGCCAAATCAATTAAGGTAGAAGTGGCCTATTCTCAACAGTTGACAAGAAGGGTGAATACCAAGGGAGGGAAAATTACTTTTGTAGTGCTAATGAGGCCAATGCCATCAAGGTGACCCATTTCCAACAGTTGACAAGAAGGTGTGAGTATCAGCAGAGGGAAAATTACTTTTTGTAGTGACCCATCCACTCCCTGGACACTCAATAACAGACTTAAAAGTGGCAATTCTTCAACAAATAAACTTCAAAAACAGACTCCAATGAGAAACTGCAGAACTGGAATTAATTTGAAAACTGGACACCATCAAATTAGGCCTGAATAAAGATGGAGAGTGGACGGGAATGAACAGAACAAGTAATCATCAAGTAATCCCTTCCCTGTCACTCATTCGCAGTTTTTGGCAAACCGAGGCTAGGGACACCATTCCTGCCATCCCGGTTAATAGCCATTGATGGACCTGTCCTCCATCCATTTATTTTTTGAATGCTGTTATTGTCTTGGCCTTCACAACATACTCTGGCAAAGAGTTCCACAGGTTGACTGTGCATTGTATGAAGAAATGCTTCCTTTTGTTTGTTTTAAACCTGCTGCCTATTAATTTCATTTGGTGACCCCTCTGACGTAATCAGCCCTTATCCCAGTCTCTCAAATGGTGAGACAGCTTTCATTAAGAGAGTCATGTGACAATGGTAACCGAATGTAACCAAAGGCTGAATTTTGTCCAGAGAATCTTTATTACTGGTGAGGAAAAATAAGAAGGAAACAATGAGTCCCTCATCCCAGGATAAGTGTGCAGGCAGGCATTTAAAAAAGACATCTTTGCACAGTATTTGTAAGCTGAGCTCTTTGAGGTGGAAATTACATGGAGCCCCAACAAGCCTTTTTTACACAGTCAATTTTCAGACGAACCATATTTTAAAATACAGTGTTGCTTAACACTTGCAACCAAATGTACCAAGGAACTTGACTTCTGCTGCCTCTCTAACCTCTGTTTGCCCTCTAGCCCTTTGTATGTCTTGTCTATTTAGACTGTAAGCTCCTAGGAGCAGGGACTGTCTATCACTATATGTACATACAGCATCCAGCATAATGGGCTGCCAATTTTGGTTGGAATCACCTGCCACTGCCATAATACAAAATAATAAATATAATAACTAACAGTCACACATCAAAGATCCCGTGTACTCATAAAAAAACAAAAAGAGACTTGGTGGAAGAGAACAAGATCATGTCTAACTACCCAAAACAACTTGTACATTACAGTCTACTACAACATTCCCCTTATGAAACACTTACAGGATCGGACATATACTGTACTTGCAACATATTGAACACATCAGAAGCAGCAGAGATCAAACAAAAATGCTAGAGACTTGTAGTTGACACTCATGTTAATTTAGCAACACTGTCATGGCAAAGGGTCTGTTTTGATGGCTTTACATCTTGTCTGTTTTAATTCCCCTGGGGCTGAAGTTTGGCACACAGGTTTCCAGCCCAGATGGAAACGTTAATTATTGTATAAAATTTGATTTGAATGAGTTCAGCTATTTTTATGCAGAGAGCATCAGAAAATAATATTTTAGATTATTTCAGATATACTTTGCTAAGTAAGTGGCTTAGTTTAAAATATTACAATACCTTATGAATTGGGGTACATTTAATTAGGATGGCTGCTTTCCCAGAAACCAGTCTCAATTTGGTGATGGTAAACGGCAATGACTGTTGTTTAAATGGTAAAGAATTAGCAACAACTTTTATTCTAATGAGGACGCATTTGGTCAGTGCCAGTGTTGAGCAGGGGTTAAATCCAATCAGAGTAAAAAAAATTGACCCTGATTCTATCCTCAGTTGCATCCATCTATCCCCAATAACATCAATGGCTTATGCTAATCTAAATGAGGGCAAAATGGACTACAGCATCCATTGTCCACGTGCACTTCGGGGTAGGATTGGCAGAGATATACTTTTATGGGGTATCATCCTTCAGCTAAATTGTTCCCATTGCGGGTTAGAGAAGTAGAAGAGAATTAGAGGATTTAAATGTCCATACCAATGATTTGTAAACTGAGCTATTTGAGGGGGAAATTGCTAAGGGACAATAAATGTGGAGCCCCACCGAGCCTTCTTACAGAGTCAACAGACAAACACCTGTCAGGAATGGTCTGGTTATTACTTAGTTCTACCCTGAGCACAAGGGACTGGACTAGAAGACCTATTGAGGTCCCTTCCAGTCCTACACTTCTGTGATTTTATTATTCTATTTTAAGGATTATTTGCAATTATCAGTGCTGAGTGTTCCCTCTCAGATGGATCAAACTTCCAATACTACTGAAAATATCCATTCTGTTTATACTCCCAATGCACAAACAATGAGCGGATAGAGTAGCAACGGGTCCAGCAGCCTCTTCAACGGGAGTCCTAAGGAATACTAACAAACACCTGCTGGAAAAAAGGAAAGGAGTGCCAAGTGTAAGTGTGCAGACTCACCCGGTGGCACCTCCTGCTGGTTATCCACGGGAATTAGCTTCCAGCCTCCAGAGCACGCTCTGCTGGCCAGTGATCCACATTACCGCTGGCCCCCATGTCCCTCCCAGGACTCCCATGCCCCTTTTACTGGGTGCTGCCCCCTGGCAGTACCCCCACAGGTCTGGGTCTCCCCCTCCCAGGGGAACCCCCACCCACTATCCCCACTTCGCCTCAGTCTTGGCTACTCAGGCCAGTTGGCCTCAGTCTCCATCTAGCCCCCATTCACTGGGGCTGACTGCAGCATAAGTCACTCATCACAGGCAAAGGGCTTCGGACCTGCTGCCTCTGCCTCTCCATGGGCTGCCCCATTGCAACCCTGCACCTATTCAGCCTATAGTCAGGCCTGCAGCCTGGGGCTCTCCAAGCCTCTTATAGGGGATAGCTGGGCCTGACTGGGGCATGGCCACAGCTGAGCCTACTTTCCCCAATCAGCCCAGGCTTCTTGCTCCAGAGACAGCCCTCTCCTGGGCTGTCTCAAGCCCCGCAGGGAAGGAGCGGGTAACCACCCCGCTACACAAGGCATGCACATTGTATGTTATTCAGAGCAGTGAAAGATGCAGCAGAAAATAAAAGCCTCCAAATATTACACCGTAAAAGGCAAAGTTTCCTAGCCAAAAGATAAAGAAATCCCATTTCCAACTTTGGTTGACAAAACATGTATGTACAGAATACCACAGGAGAGGGTGATGCTAGCTTTGTGGGGAAAACCAAGAAAGAGTGGCACATAACAAACTAACATACAGCAGGTACTGGCAAAGGCTCAGCCAACTTTCAAGTAAGAAAACATGTCACACCATAAACACAGGAGCTGGAAAACTCACATCCCAACAGAAAATTGAAAAACTGAATAAGGAAAGAAAAAGTATGTATATTCAGCAAAAGAAATTACATAATCAGGATATCTGTATTTGGCATTGCTGCGACTACTGCTGCTATATGGCGTTCAGATCCAGTGTTCACAATTAAAGAAGGATATTGATAAATTGAAGAGGATTCAGAAAAGAGCTATGAGAATGATTAAAGGAGGATTGGAAAACATGCCTCATAGTGATAGACTCATGGAATTCAATCTATCTGAGGGAATTATAGGCCAGTCAGCTTGACTTTGGAACCTAGAAAGATAATCGAGCAAATAATCAATTAATCTGTTAGCACCTAGAAGAAAATAACACCATAAGTAACAGGCAACATGGATTTTTCAAGAAAAATCATGTCAAACCAACCTAGTATCCTTCTTTGACAGCATAACAAGACTTTTGGATGGAGGGAAGTAGCAGATGAGTTATATCATGACTTTAGTAAGGCTTCTGATATTGTCTCACATGGCCTTCTCATACACAAACTAGAGAAATATTATAGTAGACAAACCTACTATAAGATGGGTGCACAGCTGGTTGGAAAAGCGTACTTAGAATAATTTGTTCGTAGGTAATTTGTTCACAGAAAAAGGGCTAAAAAGAGCCTGGAAATTCTCCTCATTTTTGCAATACAGAGATAGACTCATAGACTCATAGACTCTAGGACTGGAAGGGACCTCAAGAGGTCATCGAGTCCAGTCCCCTGCCCTCATGGCAGGACCAAATACTGTCTAGACCATCCCTGATAGAAGCAGGTCAGGTTCTAGGATGCCTGGAGTGACATCACTATTTGGTTCTCCAAAGATCTTGCCATGAACAGAGAAATGAGGACCTTAGACATCTAATACAAAAATCAAGTAGGGGAAAAAAAACTTTTTTTTTTAAAGGGAGACAGGCTTTCTACATTGTTAAGAATTAGCAAAGGGAGAAACCAAATCTCTTTTACCATATGGTTCACTTTTAAAAATACTATAGTGTTCTGGTAATAATCCCTAAAACTACAGATGACAACTGCTTGGATACTAAAATGTTTGATATTGTGACTATATATTATTGAAATGTTGCCATTAAGAGGTTTACTAGAACTACCATTAATAATAAATAATACTTAGCTCTTACTAAACATATGTGTTTGTGTATGAGATATACAGTAGATACGTTTAGTGTGCAATATGTACATATAGGAGCAAATGAAAATATCTTTAAATACACCCATTAATATTGTTAACAATTAATATTTCATAAGCAGGGACTTTGTGATTAATGTTAACATTTTCCAATTTCCTGGTCTCCTCCTAGAATCTGTTTTACAGGATATTGCCTGCGCTTACGAAATAAGAATTGGTTTATTAATATTAAATTGGAACTGTGCCAGGACTGAAATATGCACTTTTTACCCATTGGGTAATAGACAACTATCTGCCTTCCATTAGAATTAAGTAGTAGGAGTAGCAGTGAACAAATAATGTCTGATCCGAAACTATCCAGAAGCATCAAAGTGGTAAAATCAGTGATATTATAACACTTATTTCAAGGGGGGTTTGCAGTTCTGACTGAATTAAATAATGGACCCAATCCTGAATTCAGTAGGAACATGCCAGTGTTTCTAGAGTGTTTTGAAAACCTTCGATGAAAGTTGCTGTTATGGTAATTAAATATTATTAATATTGTTTATGAAAGTTATATGTGTCTGATAAAGGGGAATTAGATCTGTTTGTTTCCATTCTCCAGTAAATCAGGAAATGAGGAAAGATATTTACAAAGATGCACCTCTTTTTATTACCTTCCAAAATGTTGTGTACCCTTCTCTTCACTTTGACCCTGAAGGTACTGGAGGTGCGTCTTTGATTACATTTGCTGTTGCACTAAATAGAAAACATGGAAAACAAACTGCCGTGCACATTGCATAATATGTAAGGGAAGCAGTGGATGGAACATGGTGACTGAGGAAATAGTGTTGAGCAAAACCAAGATGCAGAATTAGATTGCTTCAGCTGCTGCTCTTGTTTCTTGGCAGCGACCAACGCTCAGCAATCTCCAAGGTCTACAACATGGTAAAATGGGTTCTCTGAATCCAAAGGAAAAAGAAGGTACCTGGCTTGTATCACAAGGGAAGATTCTTTCTTGGTCATGCCATCAAAAAGTAGAATGTTTAACCTCTTGGAGATAATAGTCATGTGGTACCAATATATCCTTTCTTTAGCCAGGCCAACCCTGCACTCCTTGCATAACCAAAACTCCAAGGAAATAGATTTTGCTGGCAGCTTAGAAAAACCCATCATTCTAATGTTAAAGATTAGAAACTGACTAGCTTCAGAGTACTAGCTGAACTTATAGGACCATATACTCCGCTGGTGAAAACGGGTGCCACTTCTTTGACTTCATTAGACCTCTGCCCTTCTGCAGCAGCTGAGGATCTGGCCCATTTTTAACTCCCAGATATGATCATAGGCTAATGTTGCTCCTTGTTCAGTAACATGACTCCAGCCCTTTAGAGTATTTAAGAATCAAATATTTTATGAAACATTCTGGATAATTAACATTTGCAAAGCGAGATTACTCAATACCTTCATAATGGTCTCTTAATTAACATATTGGTATCAACAGCATGATGGTTGATAAAATTCATCTGAAAAGTCTCCATACAAGGTGTTGCTGGCATGATTATAAGGGCACACAGAACATGGAAGAAAAATTCCCATGAAGACACAGATGCTTTTAAAAAAATCCCACTATGAATTAATAGAGTACTTTAAACCTGAGAGGATTCCTTTACTGCAACCAAATGTGTTCCCATTAGTCCACAGGTCTCCTTCCTACAAGCAGCTGAAAATATGGGTGAAAGACATATGAGAAAGCTATGATGCAGAAAACTAATGCATTAGCCTTTCAGCAGTAAATATCTGGGTTTAAATTTGGTATAGGACAGAAGTGGAAAGCAGTTTGCTTGCTTCAGTCTTTTATTACATGCATTTATAAAATATCTATCCTAATCCTTGGGTGCACTTTATATAGATTTGATTTAAGATCAAACAGTGTTTTCCTGGAAATAGGAAATGTACTCTCTCTGACCCAACATATCACCAAATTAACTCACCTTACATATCAGTGACTAGATCCTAGAGGATGTTGTGTATCGCAGACTTTACTGCAGTTTGGCATGGTTGGGTGTCTCTGGGCAGTGTTGCGAACTCTTGTGATTTTATCTAGGAATATCTAGGAATATTTGGTGTTTTTTGTAGAGCCCGCACTCTTGAAGTCAAGTGCTTATGTTAAAATCTTTACTAACATTTTTTTTAAAGAAAACAAGTTTCTATCTTTCATAATTGTGGAGAACAGCTTAAAACATGATCCAAACTACCCAAAAGGCTGGGAAAACAGAACGCAAATAAAAAGATCCTCAAATGTATGAATTAAAATGTATGCTTAAAAATCATGACTTTTTTTTTTAACAATCTCATTATTCTGGGGGGGGCTGATTCGTGGTTTTTGAATGCGTAGGGCTGACAAAGCTGGCAGAGGCTAAGGTCAGCACTTTGGCTGATAAGGGTTAAAGCGTGTTGGCAGAGCTGATAACGGGTATGGCTGTATTTCAGTCACCGGGTGTAATTGCAGCTTGAGCAGGCATACCAGAGCTAGCCTTTTACCTTATTAGCTCAGGTCCCAGAACACTTAGCCACAGCAGTGCGAGCTTCAGCAAGGACTATAACTCTCAAGGAATTACCTAGGGTTCCAGGTGGGTTTGTACAGCCTGTGTTGTAGCTCGCTGTCAGCTCCAGCTGCAATCTAGACATACCCAGGAGGGGAGTGTTCACAACGCTAGTTTTCACCTTCCATCACTTCGATCCTGCTGCCAGCCCTTCACTTGAAGCAGCAATCTTCTGTTTCAAAAAACATGCAGGATGATGCATATGATGCTGGTAAAGGCAGGTTTTGCCTTTTCTTCTCAAGGTGGCTAGGGCATTTCCTATATACTTTAGAACTTCCTTGATGTTTAAAGATGTAGAGGCATCTAAATGCATATGGTCTCTTCCCTTGGTAATTCATACCTAAAATTGCATCCCTTTTAAACTGTATGTCTGTTTGCTTGGACCTGCTGGTACTGACTTGGGATTGTGCTCCCGCTTACCTACCAGATTTGCAGCTGCACCCTGGAATGCTGTGGTTTGGTCTCTCTGGTTTAAGTGCCCCTGAGGCTTACCGTGTTGAGGAAGCAGCACTTTTGGGTCACTCGTTTTACATCACACTTGGTTGATGCACACAAAGTACTACTGTCACTACGAAAGGGAACTCTGACAGTAGCACGACACAAAGTCATACTATGCTGGTTGTTACAGGGCTGTCGTCTTGCGTAATGTGTGTTCTAGATTTCTCTCTCTTCGGTGTAGTTTGTTTTGTGCAATTCTGTGGGGATGGGAGGGATTTTTCCTTCACTCTGGTATCTTCTTGCTCTATGTATTTGTTATCGTCTTCAATTCAAATTCTTTGCTATGTTCTTACAGTAGAAATCCATCCTCGATTCATAGATTCCAAGGCTGACAGGGACCATTGTGATCATCTAGTCTAACCTCCTGTATAACACAGGCCACAAAACTTTCCCAAAATAATTCCTAGGGTGTATCTTTTAGAAAAACATCCAATATTGATTTCAAAATTGCCAGTGATGAAGAATCCACCACGACCCTTGGTAAGTTGTTCCTATGGTTTGATGCTGCATTTCCAGTCTGAATTTGTCTTGCTTCAACTTCCAGGCATTGGATTGTGTTATACCTTTCTCTGCTAGATGAAGAGCCCATTATCAATTATTTTTCACCTTTATAGAATGTAATCAAGTCACCCGTTAACCTTCTCTTTGTTAAGGAGCTCTCTAAACCTTAGAAATCTTAGAAATGTAGGATTGAAAGGGACCCCCACAGGTCATCTAGTCCAGTCCCTTGCACTGAGGAAGGACTAAGTATTATCTTGACTATCTCTGACAAGTGCTGGTCTAACCTATTCTTAAAAACCTCCATGGATGGTGATTCCACAACCTTCATAGGTAATTTGTATGAAAAAGGGACCTCACTGGGGAAGAGCTAAGAGGGCAGGGACAAAAGGGAGACACAGATTAGAGGAATGGAGTAAAGAGATGGGGGTGTTTGCAGAGGGCATGTCAGGAGACAAGGGGTCTGAATGTGTCCCCATTGAATATTAAAAATATTCAGGCAACTGTAAATTGGATTTAAGGCAGATAAGAAGCTTTGCATAATTTCAGAAAGGTAGACTGATTTTGCTGAAAATGTAAACACAATCATTCTTCCAAGCTTGAGAAATTTCAGCCAAATAGGAAAAAAAATTTCTTAGCATATGAGAAGAGCGAGTTATAATGCTAGCTAGTTTCAGCATAACCATAACTATACTATTTACTACCCAGAAGACTTTATACTATAGGACACATTGTACTCTGAAAACGTTTCTTCTAAAAGAAACAACTTTGTTCATCCAGACAGCAGTATGAAGCATCAAGGTTTTGCTTTTTCCCCCCCTCCATCAGGCTATTTTCAATGATGCTTTGAAAATCCAGAGGGGTTATGACATGAGCTACCATTAAAGTAGCACTTAAGCAGAAGACACTTGAGAATGCCAACAGCATGAATTAAACCATTTGATTATCTCTGAACCCTATTTCCAACACTCAAGGTGCTGCTTTGTTTATTGAGCAGCGTTTCTTCCATCACTGTGCATGCTCAAGAATGGTAAGACTGGGGGTGTTTTAATGGCAGCTAGTGTAACAGTCAGTGTGAAAGTTCACAATGCTAGCTTGTAAAACAAGGGGCAAACATTTGTAACAGGGTGCTTGCTGGAATAGCTTTGAACTTCAAGTCCACTGCACAGCACCTGAGATCACTATGAACAATCCCAGTGGATACCTGTACTTGCAAGACCACATTTTCCCCAGGCTTCAAATCCTCTGATTTTTGTCACTTATAAAAAGGTGCACACAAATGTTTGCACCTGCAGAATTGCATGCACATCTGCATAACGGTGCCTGTGAACCAGCTGGTAGAAGGGCTCAATTCCCCAGTTCATACGCAACAAGAGGAATGCCCATGAAGAAAATGAGTTAATGAGTAATTTTGCAGGCACAAAAAATTGTACAACTTGCACATTTTTGCAAGTATACAGATGAAGGCCACAGCTGGAAGTCTGCCCCAGAAATGGGGAATGTGAACAGTCAACTATAAGATGACAGCTGAGATTAACACGCCCTAAGTAAAAATATCGAACCCCATAAGCAGATATATATTGGACCTGGTCACTTCTAACATGTCCTTTACACTCTCTCTTTTGCATGCCAAATTTTTGCCACTGTGGGGCCCTTGTCAGTGATTAACAACGGCTCATACTGCCCCTCTCCTACACACACAAGTGAACTCAGTTGAATTATTGTCCAATAAAGACATCTGTCCACTTATTATTTCCTCTCTGTGGATCCAGTGCAAATATTATAGATCATATCTATTAACAGTATAATATAAATTGTTTTAGTGTAGCTAAAGGTTCATATATAAAAAGTTGTCTATACAAACAGCATAGTGTCATCAAATATTGTCTCTAAACAAACTGTCCCATTTCTTTGAGTACCCGGAAAAATATATAATCCCTGAGTAGCTGAGCCTTACAATTTATTTCCACCTGCTCACATCTCTGCTTTAGATCAGCTCTCACTGTCATGTGTAAAAGCTTCCTCGGGTCTGCTTGTGATTTAAATGCACATTATTACAAACACCAGTGTTACTGCATTGGACTCCTCTCTCCAGGGGAGCGTCAGGAGGTGAGGAGAGTCATGTTAGAGATTTAACTAAACAACATTTCAGGCTTTAAAGTTGTGTCTACATTACGGAGGCTATACTTGCATAGCTATGCCAGCAGAAACCTGTGGTACAGACACAACCTACACCTACAGAAGAGATTTTTCCATCAGTGTAAGATCTCCATCTCTCCGAAGTTAGTTACAGCTGCGTCTACACTTGGGGTTAGGTCAGCATAGCTACATTGGTCAGGGATGTGATTTTTTTCACAGCCGTGACCAATGTAGCTATGTTGACCTAACTTTTTATTAAGGTAAAGTTACAATAAGACTTTATCATATTACATAGTACAGACCAAGACTAAGTAACCTCCTGGCTACAGCTGACAAGATCAAAATGTTGTGTCTGCATGTACACGTGGTTAACCTTTTCCATCTTGAATCATAGCCACATGCTTTCTACAACATAAAACTGACAGTCTCATAGTGATGCAATACATCACCATATGAGGAGATATTTGGATAGCAAGTTACTGAATATAGACAACTTGTGAAAAGCCCTATGCTCCTTCTAGGTTCCTGTGAGGCACTGAGAGCTCTCAGTCACGACTAGGAGCTGAGGGCACCTAGCGCCTGCAGGATCAGGTACTAACTTTAAATGAATCTCCCTTTCCCCCATTCCCCTCTCTAAAGAGGTACCTAATTAATGTTTGGCTGCCATTGTAAACAGGCCCAAGTAACAGAAGTTCAAAAATGGACAGCTTATATTTTATTCTTCTCTATCTTTATCTTATCTTTACAGAATTTATTAAGCCCAATATAATTTGACAGACTAAACAAGCTTTAAGCCCCTGACTAAATATGCCTTTGGGATGCATGGCAAATCAACACTCTGCATTAGTACAACCACATCCATGCTCTGGTAAACATTAAATATTTAATATTTTATTAAACCTTAATTAAACTATCAGGATTTGGTTTGTGTCTCTTTCTCCGTCTTTCCTAATCACCTAGTACTACTGTGTAAACAGATACTCTCCTATCTGACTTCAGCCTGCCTTACTGAGTGACGCTGTACACCTCACAGCTGTTTTCATGATAATGCATTATGATGTCACAAATGATGGATGGTGACATCGCTGAACAAATCCAGGAAGGTGGAGTTAGCTGGTGAGAAGAGGCAGAAATAGAGCCCAGGAGGTGAATGGAGTTATTAAAAAAACTGTTTTCTTTGCATGTGGCTGAGGGTGTCCCTGAAGGGCTACACCTAAGCCCATATATAACAAGCTATATCAGTAAAAGCAACAAAGAGTCCTGTGGCACCTTATAGACTAACAGACGTTTTGGAGCATGAGCTTTCGTGGGTGAATACCCACTTCGTCAGATGCATGTCAGCTATATCAGTGCACTGACATCCTAGTTCTCAGAAAGGGTAGAAAGGTGGACTTCTTGCACAAAACATAAGAGGTCTCTACCGCTTGATCTAAAAAGAGAACTTCTTTAACTCTGAGTAAGTAGCTGGCTGTTCTAATAACAAGACCAGGCACCAGAATGAGCTATGATCTCACATATTAAGCCAGTGTATTACACACATACTGTCACACAAAAAATAATATGAGCCATATTAGGTTACACTGCTTCTTCTCACAAAAAGCACCCAGACTGGGAGTTTACATTATACTTCTAGTCAATAAAGCTTTAAAGAGTTAACTAAGCATCCCTTACAAAAACTGCAGTATTTTATGGTAAATGCCTAATAAACCGGAGTAATGGTAATTTGTAACCTGCATTGTTTTGGACCATTATTATAATATATTTCTATAAGGGATCTTGCTCTCCACAAATATTTGAGTCAGCAACGCAAATAGCACAGAAGCAACTTCAAAGCCAGCAATAAGGACTTCAGCTTTCCAAGGACAGGTACATAAATGTGGATTCGCAGGGAACAAATTAGGGATCCATCTACTGCAAGAAGGGTGCTGAAGTTGAACATTTTGTTGTATTGGCAGCAACCTTCCCCTTCCTTCTGCTATATAGTTATATGGGTTTTCAGGATAACAGCGTTCTACTGTCATTTCATTTGGCTATACAGTGGGTGAAAGCTAAAGAAAGGCTCTTTCTGCCTCAGAAAAAAGGCTGGGCACAGGCAAAAGCTTGTTTCTCCCCCTCCCCCATTTTTTTAAGGCATTGAAAGCCTAACAACGACTTTTAAATAGGTTCAGTCTATACATGCCCTAACGGTCATTGATCCTATCAACACACATCAAGGACCTGCAATAAGTGTTTTTGCCACTGCTGAAAGGAGGAGGGAGGAGCACAGGATACAATGGAAAGAGAGAATGTGTAAGTGTGCGTGCTAAACAGCAGCCCAGGATGCATTTTTCTCTCTCTTTTACACACACACACATGCACACACAGAATTATAGCATGCTTTTACTTTCACTTTTGCACTGACATACCCTAGATTCTAGAACTTCCTGTATTCTGATCACTGGACTGCTGCTGCAGTCCCAGATGGAAACCCAAAAGCCCCATTGCTACAGTCACTGCATTCTATCTAGTAAAATGCTCTAATATAATATCTGGAATAGAAACATTGACAAGTATCTGGATCGCAGTTGTGGCATTTACGTAACAATATTCAGATTCAATTCAACAGACTCATTTCATTCCATTTTTCTTTCCACATCAGAAAATGAGAGCGGGATAACTGAAAAGATCACTCCTTTGAGAATCACTACAATAGTTTATCAAGATAACATATTTTAATACAAGGAAAGGCAAATGCACAGCCTATTTCCAAATGGATAAATGAAATAAATCCTTCTAAACCAATTTCTTGTTGTTTACTGATTTGGGGAAACTATGCTACATTTTACCAGTCTGTATCATCTACTATAAACAGTACTAATCTACCCAAACATATTGAGAGTCAATATCCATTTCCAGTTATGAATGAACACAGCAGGAAGCTGAGAAAACATCAATGATTCAAACTGGGTTTGAGTGTTAAAATGAGATACATGATCCAGGCTATATCTTCGGTGATTTTCATAGGGAGTGCAATGTGTGAAGATCAAATTTTATGCCAGGATTTGCTATTACTCCTTTTACATGCTGTTCAAATGGAATTTTTCTGTTAATAAAGATAACAATAAAAAAAGATTTATTGGTTCCCTAATTTCTTCTAAAATTATTCTTTGAGACTGAGAAAAATCCTCATTGCTTCAAATATGGTAAACCACATTTGGGGCCAGATCCTCAGCTGGTATAAAGTCACCTTTTCTCCAGCTAAATCAATGGAGCTACACCGATTTACACCTGCTGAGAATCTAACCTACTATCTACTTGTATTAAAGCACCTTGTCTTTTTGTCCAGGAGGTGATTCAACAACAAATTCTAGCACATTTTCATTTCACAGATTTCTCTTGTGTGTGCAGAAGTTACTGAACCTTGACAAAACAGAACAGCCAGAAGAAATTGTGTAGCTAATTTCACAACATGTAACAGATTTTTATCAGATTTTTATAACTATTCTACTCTCTGATCATAAAATATCAACGTGCTTTCAGAAATGCTAGCAAGAAATCCTCCAACACCAAGCAGTGTGATCGATACAGCTTTAGTAGAAGATATTTTCCTCCCTTTCTTTTCTTTCTTTTTTTTTTTTTTTTTTTTTTTTTTTTTTTGGATGCATTGGTTTCTGCTGTACTAGAAAATCATTTCTCCAAGAGAAAGTATTACTTTCCAAGCTCTGTGCTATTGGCATTTTACAGTAGCTTTTCTGGAAGAAGATGATCTAAGAAAATGTTAATCTTTCACCTGGTTTATATTGGTCTTCAGTTGCAAAGCTTGGATTAACACTGAGCACTGCCGAAATGCTTTTTATGTGCTGTGTGTACTAAACTCTAGTAATGACACTTTACAAATCGTAGGCACTTTCATTTAACATTGTGACACTGAATGGGGGGGGTGGGTATAATAGGTGAGGGAAGGGTCTGTCTCCCCTGGCTGCAGCTGCTGCCGCGAGACACTGGGCAGGGGCTGCTCTGGCCCCGGGGCAGGACAGCATGCCTGGGGCTGCTCTGGCCCGGGGCTCCTCCGGCAGTGAGAGGGGAAACGGGGAGCTTAGGGCTCCGGGATTCATGGAGAGGGCCTCATGCGGGATTCGGGGAGAGGGCCTCAGGGCCACGGGGCTAGCCTCCTCAAAGGGGGTGAGGGGTCCACCCTCCACCCATGTGTCACTGGTTTGTTTCCTAACACGAACAAGAATTCAAAGTTTTAAAAGTATATAATATGCTTCTACAGTTGATGCCAGAATAATGAAACAAACATCCCTTTAAAAAAAGCAAACGGAGCAAGTGTCTTTTCCTGGTAGTGTGAAAAAGTCATGGTGCTCACCAGGGCATCCATAAAGATGGCAAACAACCACTACTGCAGAGTGTAAGGGAGTAGCAGAGACGGTAAAGTTTTGCCTGAGTGGATCTGTGCTATAGACAGACTCACTAGCAACAGCCCTGGCCAATCCACAATCCCTCCAACCCCTGCCATGAGCTGGAGGCACCTCTTGCAGAAATCTTCAGTGTGCAAGAAGCTGTAGAGTTCCTCTCTGCAGTGGTTCTACTCCTCGCCCAGCTGACACACACTTTGTACACTCCTTTTGCAATTTACGGACCCCCACAGGAGTGGCCTAGGGGCTAGCCTATTTTGAATTTCAAACATCAAAAATAATCAATTGGGATCTAATTGGTAGCAGCTGATCCTCACAGATGGTACCACAGGGGCAGAGAGAGTAGATGGGGCAACCTTCACAAAGGTTCGGTTCAATAAGAAAATAAAAGTTCCAAAGGTTATTCCAAATGGTAGAACTTTGGAAATAACCAGGAATTTCCCATCAAACTGATTTTCTCACGAAAATGCAGTTTCTGAAAAATCAAAACTTCGGTGAGAAAATCTTGTCTTTACTTAAAAAAAAAAAAAGTTTTCCATTGGGAAAACAAAATTAAATATTTTCGCTTTTGGCTTGGTTTGACCCCGATCTGAATATTTCATTTTGATGAACTGACCAGAAATGTTTTCATTTCAATCAGATCAACCAAACATTAAATGGCAGTTCCTTGTTAGGCACATTGTCTTATGGGAGATGTAGTTCGAGTCCCCATTCCCTCCTATGGGTGAACTTCCTGGAATACTACACATCCCGTAAGGCAACACTGATTTCCTTCTGACCAACCTCTGCATGGTGCATCATGGGAGTCACAATTCTGGGTGCAGCAGGGAGCCTGGTTGTTAGGGCAAAACAGGGGCATCCATCTTCTGAATTACAACTCCCATAAGGGAATGCACCACAATGAGAGAATACAATTCAAAGTTTAACTTAGTTGAAATGAAGCATTTAATGTTATAGCAACAAATCAAAACAAAACATTAATATTTTGGGAATGTTGGGGAAAAACTGCTTGAAAGCTCTGGAACAAAATGTTTTGACATTTCTGAGCCCTCATTTTTCAGAATTTCCATTCCATGAAAGAAATCGAAATTTAAAATCTTCCTCCCAATTTGAGCCAAAAACAAATGTTGAAATACCTGAATTTGCCACAGGATGGGAATTCCAAATTGCACTCAGCTCTACAGAGCTTCTTGTTTCTCCTAGATTGCAAGCTCTTTGGGGTAACAACTGTTGTTTATTATATTTGTGTACAGGCTCAACTTAGTTAAGGCCTTTAGCTGCTACTATATTATACATAAATAGTAATATTAAATAATATCTGCAAAAAAATTGCTGGAAAACTTGTGATAATGGGCTTTCTGCTCTTAGAACACTTTCTCTCATGGTATATTGGTATAAGCAGGTTCTGATCTTGGCCACAAAATGGACATGAATGGACACTTAACTAAACATTTTAGAACTTCAACAAGAATCGATTCTAATACAGGGCAAAGGTTCAGGTTTGTGTGATTTTATTTTCTCTAAAATGGCTTTCTGATTCAGAAACCTAACCCAATAGTTTTTAGCCAGCTAGCACCAGACACCAGACTGCTGTTCCTCTGATCTCTAGAGTCTGAGAGACTGTTCCCAACAAGTTTAAATGAAGAACTTAGTAAAGGAGATGTCCCAAAGGACTTTAAATGTGCATGCTCAAAGCCTTAAGTATTGGCTGGTGAAGACTAATTACAGCTGGAGATGCTTTTTCTTTTCCGTTCCCACTTTGTAGGGATGTGATTTTAGCTGATACAAAATATTGTACAAGGAAATATTAGTTTAGCCAAAATATGCAAAAAGCAGGTAATGCACAGAGCATACTGAGCTACCTCAGACAGTAATGAACCCTTGCATTAAACTAACACTTCTCATATGGAATAGTAAGTATACTAGTCCCAACCCTTCTCTTATTAGCTTAATGAGGGATAACCCAAGCTTCTGTCCAGGGAATAAAAAGTGGTAAGTTAAGAAAAGGAAAATATTAGATTTAGATAATTAGATATATAGAAACAAGTCGACAGAGATTTTCCATCTACCCCAGGTCAACTTCTCCTTCAAGGACAATCAAGGATGACCTGGGGTAGATGGAAAGTCTCTGTCAACTAGACTAAACTAGACCAATGCATAGGATTGGATTCAGTTTGTTTTATTTTACATTCTCCAAACTCAAAACACCAGACCGAATAATTATAGCAGCGGTGACCCTTGCTATTCGTTTTAGAGTCCTGCAGGGCAAGCTGTTTAATTCTTGCTTCCAAAGCTAAAAGCTATTTTTCCTTCCTCAGAAGCAGCTTAGAAAATGGTATGGTGTTATCAAGAAATATTTGCACTAAAGAATAAAAATAAAGACTTTATTATAGGCAGGTACTGGGATCTCTTTTTTTTCCCCCTTGCATCTTTTCTTTTTTCATAAGGAAGACAAATCACTAAAGTTTAGATATAAAAAAAAACAGAAGCGTCAATTTTGGGGCAATATATATTGCAGCAGACAATACATCAGTCAATTTGCTTTACTGAACCTAGGAAATGATGTTTTAAGTTTTAGTATTGCTTCTGTCAACATAGAAAAGATGTTTTTTCTCAGCTCTGGAGTACAACAGATAATACTGTCATGTTCAAAATTACACTTATTGCCTGTGCTGTGCCAATGATAACCACAATTTGTTTAATACTCTGCTTGTGTTCTATTTTTTTTAAACACATCATGAGTAAAGAACAGTAAAACCTGTGCAAATTTTGGGGAAGCTAGTTCAAAAGCCTGCTATAATGGAATCCTAAAAGCTGATTATGTCTTAGCTATTGCAACTGCACTTCTGTAATACAATGGCAACAAGCTCAGACCAAAACCTTCAGAGCTCTTCAATTTCCTCCTGTCCGCTGCTTGGATAACAATCGCAGCTGAATGGAAGTCACCCTTTGTTCCTAGTATTAATAGATGGTTTAATGCATTCTGGGAAAGTCTTGAGATGAGGAATTTAACCCATTCCAGCAAAGACTCCCTCATGCAGAGGAAACCCAGCACACACTTTTCTCACAAGATGTCAAGCCAGAAAGTATGGCCTTTGTAACAAGGGGAGGCAGCGTCAGTATCAGGTTGGACACACTTAGGCCAGCTGTGAATCCCAGCAAGGTCCTTCATCAAGCTGAGGTAGATACCTGAGGGCAGATACTCAGCTGGTGCAAATGCCATAGCTTCCTTTTGGAGCTCTGACAATTCACCAGCTGAGGGACTGACCCCTGGAGTTCCATCATACAGTGCCATAGGAGCTGGAGCACCCTTTGGAAAAAAATAGTGGGTGCTTAGCACCCATTGGAAGCCAGCTCCTCTCCCTCCCTCCCAGCACCTCCCGTCTGCCATGGATCAGCTGTTCCGCGGCACACAGGAGGCACTGGGTGGGAGGAAGAAGAGTGGGGATGGGGCACACTCAGGGGACAGGGTGGAACTGGGTGGGAAGAGGCAGGGTGGGGATGGAGGTTTAGGGGAAGGGGTGGAATGGAGGTGGGGCCTGGGCCAGAGCTGGGGTTAAGCATGACCAAAGCAAGGAGGAAGTTGGCGCCCATTCACAGTACACTGTGTGTACATGCACGCAGTAGGGCAAGATGGTCTTTCAGCTAAGACCCTAAAACCCAAGCTCCTGACAGTTCTAGATGGACTTTGAGCCTCTCCACCACTCCACAGTTTTGCTCTGTGCTTCCTGGATGCCCCCTCCCACCCCAGAGATAGCTTTATCCCCCATGTGACAACACTCCTGCATGTTGAGACCTGGTTGGATGATAAAAATACCACATGCATGCAAAAGCCTACCATTGAGCCTCCAAAAATACACGCTTTGGACCAACTAAAATGATTTAATGTGTTCTTTTCACAACATGAAATACGTTTGGTGAGAGGGGACGGATCGAGGGAGGCAAAAGGAGAGCAGAAACTCTCCTTGAGGGTTTGTTTACTCAAGATTACTGATTGTCAATTAACTTAAATTAGGTAACACATTTATACGTTAGTCTGGACACATCACAAACCTTAGGGTTTGGCTACCCTTGCAAGTTAGAGCACATTACAGCAGCCCTGGGTGCCTTAGCTCACTACCCGTCCACACTGGCAAGACACATAGAGTTCTCTGACTCCAGGGCTAGAGCGCTCCCGGTACTCCACCTCAGCCAGAAGATTAACACTTAGCGTGCCTTGGCTGAAACGCCCAAATGTCAGTGTGAACGAGGTGTTGCATTACTGCGCTCTGATCAGCCTCCGGAAACATCCCATAATCCCCTTAAGACAAGTGGCCATTCTTGTCATTGTTTTGTAATCGCTGCAGGAATGCGGATATGCCCTTTGAAAGCTCTGTTTCTGACCACCGGCATGCTTATTTGCTCCAGGACAAAGCAACCATTACTGCAGAATGCTGTGTGTGAGAGAGAGAGGCGGGGGGAGGAGAGAGGGTCTGCTGCTGTCTGAACTTACACGACAGCATGCTGACATGCTCTCAGCTCCCCCAAAACCCACTCTCTCTCCCCCCACATACACATAACACACTCCGTCACACTTCATCCCACCCCCCATTTGAAAAGCACGTTGCAGCCACTTGCATGTTGGGATAGCTACCACAATGCACTGCTCTCTGTGCCTGTTGCAAGAGCTGCTAATGTGGCCACGCCAGTGCACTTGCAGCTGCCAGTGTGGACAGATTGCAGTGCTTTCCCTAACGCGCTCTGCGAAGGGGGGTTTAACTCAAAGCGCTCTACATCTGCAAGTGTAGCCATGCCCTTAGCGTACTGGAACAAGGTACCAATGTGTTAACAAGCTCGAGTTAAATGGCAACCAATAAACTGGTGTTTAAAACACTCTATTGCAGACGTAGCCTCAGACACTATGCATACTGTTCCTGCCCTGTTTAGAATCTTACAATAAATTACCATAGTTTCATCTGCTTCCTTTCTCCCACCTTTTGTACAGCCTATTTAGATCATAAACTCTTCAGGGCAGAGATTGCCTCTAACTGTGTTGCAAGTACAATGCCTAGTGTAATAGGGCTCTGGTCTCAACTGCAGCTTCTAAGTCCTACTGTTATATAAGTAATTTATAATAAAGTCCTTCACAAGTTTACTGCTTGTTTGCTCAAGAAGGAATTTGCTGACTGACTAGAACCACTGCAAAAATGTTTTCCTCCTCTCTGCTGTATCCTTTCATTATACGAAAAAACATTTGTGACTCCTTCACTAGCTTCTTCCCACCTTCCTCCATCAAGTTCAACCTCTTCAACTCTGCTCATGTAGAGATCTCTGCCCTTTTTCTCTTGCTGATCCTTTCAGGCCCTTTGCTCCTCTTTAACTACCCCTCCTCTACTCTCAGCATGGATCATCCCCTCCTTTTCCTACACACCCCAACAACCACCTCTCTTTCCCCTTTCAAACACATCTGTATAGCTTTTGCATGGTCACTTTATACACAAGTTTGAATGGGCATCCGTTGTATTTTAGGCATCTATTATTTTGACTGTTTAGAACCCATCTATGAGGGACGATGCCCTCTGTGTTCATATAACACTGAGCACACTGTCTGTGATCAATACATAACTGCCATGAACGGAAACAAGGAGGAAAATCTAATTTAGATCTGGCTGTGAAAACATGTCAGTTCAGTGGCTCAAGTCAATACAAGCTGACCTCCATGGCTTTGGATCCTGCTGGCAATGATAGTTGGACTGCAATTTTACAAAATAAACCTGTCCCCATACCCACAGTGGGGACATCCCTTTCTGGCCTCTGGCTGCCAAAGGAAACTACAGACAATGGGTCAAATTCTCCACTCAGTTACAGAAAGAGTACTGAAAATTACTGAAAGCACATTTAAACTAGCGCTGACAATACCATGTCATCACTACTACCCCAAAGCAGAGCTGGTGCTTAGTTAACTCTGACACTGCAACTGAGAAGGCATAAAATTACCAGTACAATAAAGGGGGTGGATTCTGACTAAAATAAAGCGTGAATGCACTAAAATAAGCAAGAGGACATCTGAGTTGACTGTAGAGTCTTAGCATTCAGCACTGAGCAACCCTTAGCTCTCATTTTAGTAGTGGATAGCTGAATCTAACATGCCTGGAAAGTTTTCACCAGTCTTTTGGTTTCACTCTCACTCACCTTGGCTAATGGTAGATCCTTTCCTGTCACTGTTCTAACAAAACCCTTTTCTCATAACTTGCTGCTGTCAGGGAGCTGAATTTATGCTGCTGTGAGGGAGCTGAATTCGGCTCCATCTCAGCACTCCTGACCTTGGACTGGTCACCAGCTCTTACTAGCTAATACCATATGGTATTTGCAGTTGTAGAAGTTGTAATATTCTGCAATTCTTTTGTAGAGCTATTCCTGTGAGCACATGCTTATGGAGAACAGCAGTGAGGTAAGAGCTGGGTTTAGGACTAAGGTTACTAAAGAGAGAAACAAACGAGAGGAAACTATATATTCTCCTGTGGAGTGGAGTGGTCTCCCACTCTTTGCATCCTGTGCAGACATTTATGGGCTAGATTCTCAGCTGGTGTGCACTATTTATACTAACTGAGGATCTGGCCCTTATACCTCTGCAGAGTGGGGTACAAAATGCTACCCTTCTGATTTGGAAGCATTTTACACATTTTCACAGATATAAATAACTGCACAAGGTGTTGAGCAATGAAAAAAAACAGACCCTGTATCGTTGGACAAGGACAATTAACAAAAGCCTTTTACTGCGACCTCAGTAAATACCCATGGACTGTATGACTCAAGTCATTCCTTGAAATGGATTTAGTCATGAAGGCAGTTTGTCTATGAAGTGAAATCTGCCTTGCAGTATCTGAATCAGCGTGGTTATTTTTCAGATTGGACAAGTTATGAGAAAAGGGTTTTGTTAGAACGGTGACAGGAAAGGATCTACCATTAGCCAAGGTGAGTGAGAGTGAAACCAAAAGACTGGTGAAAACTTTCCAGGCATGTTAGATTCAGCTATCCACTACTAAAATGAGAGCTAAGGGTTGCTCAATGCTGAATGCTAAGACTCTACAGTCAACTCAGATGTCCTCTTGCTTATTTTAGTGCATTCACGCTTTATTTTAGTCAGAATCCACCCCCTTTATTGTACTGGTAATTTTATGCCTTCTCAGTTGCAGTGTCAGAGTTAACTAAGCACCAGCTCTGCTTTGGGGTAGTAGTGATGACATGGTATTGTCAGCGCTAGTTTAAATGTGCTTTCAGTTCTGTTGCAAAACAACATAGAGCCCTTCTCTACTGAAATACATAAATGAAAGGCTTCTGTGCACCCTTATTTATCACTGAATGAAACGTTAAAGGGGGTTCCAAAAGAAAATTGAAGCTGTACTTCCCAAGAGGCCATGCAGATGGACAACGTATCATGTACTGTGTCACAAGTATCAATGAGCCTTTTACAAATCATGGTGCAAATTAGGCACCCTTCTAGACCGGGGTGAGCAAACTTTTGGCCTGAGAGCCACATCGGGGTATGGAAATTGTATAGTGGGCCATGAATGCTCATGAAATTGGGAGTAGGGCTGAGGAAGGGGGTGTGGGCTCTGGGGTGGGGCCAGAAATGAGGAGTTCGGGGTGTGGGAGGAGGCTCCAGGTTGGGGTGCAGAGGAGGGTAAGGGCTCTGGGGTGGGGCTGGAGATGAGGGGTTTAGGGTGGAGGAGGGGGCTTCAAGCTGGGACTGAGGGGTTTGGAGGGTGAGAGGAGGATCAGGGCTAGGGGAGGGAGTTGGGGTGTGGGTGGGAGCTGTGGGCTGGGGGTGCTGGCTCTGGGGTGGGGCCAGGGATGAGGGGTTTGGGGTGCAGGAGGAGCCTCTGGGTTTGAGTGGGCTCAGGGCTGGGACAAAGATTTGGAGCTTGGGTTGGGGCGTGGGCTTACCTCAGGCAGCTCCCAGTCAGCGGCCCAGTGAGGGGGCTAAGGCAAGCTGCCTGCCTGTCCTGGCACTGCTCTGCGCATGCCCCGGAAGCAGCCAGCAGATCCGAGTCCTAGGCGGGGGGGTGGGTAGGAGGCTTCACATGCCGCTCTCGCTCACAGGCACCGCCTCCCTCCCCAGCTCCCATTGACTGGTGCGGAGCTGGTGCTCGGGGCAAGGGCAGTGCGTGGATCCCTGTGCCTGCCTCCCATGCCTAGGAGCCAGACCTCCTGGCCACTTCTGGGGTGCAATGCGGGGACATGTAGGGCCTACCCTGCCTCAGTGCTGCAGCACCGCTGACCAGACTTTTAACAACCCGGTCGGCAGTGCTGACCAGGTTTTCCGGTTGAAAACCAGATACCTGGTCACCCTAACACCAACCCTACAAACTGCTCCAGGCAGGCAAACCCCTCCCCTCTTGTGGGACCTCACTATCTTCTAACCCAAATACCCTAACAACCCATATATGTTAGAAGATATCTTCTATGGGGGTCTGAGTTTCTTTTGGGAAATATATTGCAGATGAAGCAGATTTTCTCAGGAGAGATTACAGCTCGTTACTTGGGAATGTTAATTGGTAATGTAAACCCTATGGAAAACATCCACTTCATCTGCAGACACGAAATACCTGAATTATCCATAATAACCTCATTTTCCAGTTTTTTAAGGGTAGGAAAGCTATTGTACATTTAATATATGAATTCAGCTATGCCCTGTGCATGTCTTTTAAGGCTTAGTCCTGTGGCCTGATGCCAATGGGATCTTTGCCATTGACTTCACTGAGTGCAGGGCTAGGACCTGGCTGAATAAATCTTGTTATAACCGCTGTCTTTCCTCCCCACCCCACCATTCTGTCATCCCTTGTTGTGTAGACTCTAGACTTTTCTGAGGAGGGCCTTGCCTCTCTGTGTATGTGGTCATGGAGCCAAGTTCGCCTTGGGGTGCTCTGAATAACTTAATAACCATAAACAACTTGCATACATGGAAAAAAATTACACTCATAAAATTGCAGTGGCCAAATTAGAGGCAATTTTGCTTCCAACATCAGTAAGGCTTTGTGTGTCATATGTGAGGATAACATTTGATTTTTCTGAGCTGGAATCCCTCTCACTGTATAATATAGACCCAGTTTTCAACATTTGGATATCGCAAAAGTACTGCCCACAGAGCTTGCTGGCTTCGTAATTTTTTCTGTCAATTAACTCCACTTTTAAACTAGTCAACAAATCTGGGTTTAAATTATTATTAAAATATCTGACATAATCCCATGAAAACCAAGAAGTTCCAAGATCCCAGTTCTTGTTCAATCCTTAAATCCCCCATTTGGCAGCTACCCATGAAGAAGGCATGAGGCTTAGATACCACAAGTGCAGAGATGTCTGTGTAGAACTGATAAATGAAATTGTTTTCAATTGTTCACTTTATTAATGTAACTTCTATTCACCATTCACTACACTTGCCTATACTGTAACTTCTGTTCCATATTGTAATTCAAACCCCATTTTAAAACACTCACTCCATTTTGTAAAAGCTTCCTCCAACCTTCATTTTTGCAAACCCTGCTGTAATCTTATTAGTTTAGTTTAGATGTGTGAATGAGGTATGTATGAATGATGGAATCAACCTCCAGCCCCAGCCTGTCCTGATGAGATAAAGTTCAAATACCAACGGCTGAAGACCTAGACAACAGCCCTAAACAAAGTAAGAAGCATCCACCCTAAAAAGAAAAGGACAACAGAAGGAAGATCAAAGCCAGGTTCAAGGCTGAAAGTCACGCCTGCAATTGATGGGTGATCAATCTAAACCCAGAGGCAGCGTGACACAGCAAGACCTATAGACTTTGAATCCAAACTAAAAGCCTATAAAAAAGAAGGGTGAGATGGGTAACATTCTGCTGCCAACATGGAAGAACATCGGTGCGTGCCCAACAGAGATCCAGCTCAGCCTTGTGCCCAGCTTTCCTGGCCAGTTAGCTGCCACAAGCTACGAACCCAAGCTGCAAAATCAAGCCATGAACTTAAGGTATCTTCAGGACTGGTAACTATGCAGCAGCTGCAGAACACCTGATGAGAGTGAGAGAGAGAGAGAGAGAGAGAGAGTGTGTGTGTGTGTGTAAGAATTAAGATATTAGTTAATAGTCAGAAATTGTTATCATAATAAATGTGGCATCTTTGCCTTGTCCCCTTTAATAAGATCCTGCTGGTTTTTACTGGTCTAATATAATTGGTACAACATTTTGGTGGAGAATAGCGAAAGGGGGATTATTGGTATTTTTGCCTCACTTATTGTAAACCAATCTGTGTGCACACAACCAGCTCTACAGAGCACGGTTCTATTTTTGGTTAACCAAAACCTGCTGGCCCCCGTGTGGGTAGCAGGAAAATAAAGAGCTCTTAAAATTGTTAACAAAACCTGCTGGCCTCCGCGTAGGTAGCAGAAAACATAAAATTGTTAACAAAACCTGCTGGCCTCCGCGTAGGTAGCAGAAAACATAAAATTGTTAACAAAATCTGCTGGCCTCCGAAGAGGTAGCGGAAAAAAATATATATATATTTTGTTAACAAAACCTGCTGGCCTCCGAAGAGGTAGCAGAAAGAAAGAAAGAAAAATCAGGGGCAGCAAGAGGGTCCCAGGGGCCAGCAGTGCTGCTTGCTGAACAAAATTAAAAATGTTTATGAAAAGGCAAGGGAAAACAGTCCTAGAGGAAGAAATGAAGTCAAAAGTAGCTTCTACCTCATCTTTTATAAAAGAGATAATGCCTTTTCAACAAAT
This sequence comes from Gopherus flavomarginatus, assembly GCF_025201925.1. Taxonomy (NCBI): domain Eukaryota; kingdom Metazoa; phylum Chordata; order Testudines; family Testudinidae; genus Gopherus; species Gopherus flavomarginatus. Next base: position 11,395,630 of record NC_066630.1, on the reverse strand, counting down.
CCTGCAGAGATATGGGCACAGTCCTTAGACTGAACAAGCCCTTGCAGATATCTGCACCATTTTGGATCTAGAGGATAGCTTGGCCCAATATATCCTCATATGTAAACCCCCAAATGCAACAAAAAGAGACGCTGCAGGGATCTGGCTGCTGTGGGAGGCTTGTAATGACAGCTACCTCCACCTAACAGCCTGTAAAAAGCTAAAAGAGAAACTATTCCAACTAAAAGAAAAAAGAAAAAAAAAAGGAACATTTGAGACCCCAGAAAGGGCAGACTTTTGGGACCCCTCTGGAGAGTGGGAAGGGGGATATTTGGGTAGATTCCTCCTCCCAGGGCCAAAATGCCATTGCAACAGTAACAACAGTGCCTGCTTCTGCCTCAAACCTCCAGGCCATGGCAAAGTGGCTGGGGATTTTAAAATAAAAAATTTAAACTCAAAGAAATGCACCACTTAATTAGCATTTGTGCAGCCCCAAGTACCAAACACACTGTGGCAAAGACTGAGCAGGGTTTGCCATGTGGGGCCACTGTGCTAATTTGTTTCTAAGCTTCTATTTTTCAGGCTCTGAACCAGAACATCAGAAGAGCTGGTACCAGCTGAAGAGTTATAAAATACCATGGTTATAGTGTCGCGACAAAGTCTGTGTTCAGTGTTCTGTGTTGCAAGTTCTGTGTCTCTCTCTAGTGGTGTGTGTTCAGTGGTCTGTGTTGCAAGTTCTGTGTCTGTCTCTAGTGGTGTGTATTCAGTGTTCTGTGTTGCATGTTCTCTGTCCGTCTCTAGTGGTGTCCTGTGCTAGCATTGGGTCCAGAAAAGAAAAAGAAATACTACACTAGACAGGACAAATGTCTTTTCCTCTCTCTACTTCCCCCCAGTCCATCTAACTTAGCAATCACCACTTGTGTCCAAAAAACTTTGGTCCCCATTGCATCAGGTTTATTTTTTGTTAGGTTATCTAATAGTAATTTTGCTGTTAATTTTTGTTATTGATACATTTGTATTGTTAGTTACATTTGCTTATACTGTTAATTCCACACTTTCCTCTATGCACTCTGGTTCTACTCCCCCAAGCCCTAAAGGGTAGTTCTTGGGCACCCATAACCTGTAAGACCTTGGCCCATAATTGTAAGGCCCCATCTTTCAGGTCCCCAGAAACCTCTTGAAAACATCTGTTAAAAATAGGGGATTCTGCAACATTTTAGCAACAAAATGTTAGTTTAAGTCCAAATCAGCTTAACCTTGCATGACAACTGTGGTCCTCTTACAAAATCTTATTTGCTGTGTGTTCTTAAAAAGGTCCTGACTTCAGTAACTTTTATTGTTTGATGGCTATTGCTGCATCAAACTTGGTCCTCATTTTATTTGTCAATGTACTCAATAATTGTAATGGTTTTATTGTATTCCCAATTATTATAACTATAATTGTTTTCATTTATGTGTAGGTTATATCTGGTGTTTAGTCAATTGTAATAGCTTTAGTTATATTCACCTAGTTATAATTATTTGGTTTGTTTGCAACAGATCACCTTGCCCTACAATGTCAACAACTAATGTAATGGTCATAACTCAAGGGGCAAAGTGTTGCAGAAGCAGCCCACCTGGTCAGCAGTTCTAAATATAATTTTTCATCCCCTCATTGTCCTATTAGTAACCCTAACTGTTATGTTGGTTCTGCCTTAAAACAATTACATAAAGTGTGACCCATTCAATGCCCCTGGATTGAAGTGTCAAAAGGGGGACAATGTAGAACTGATAAATGAAATTGTTTTCAATTGTTCACTTTATTAATGTAACTTCTGTTCACCATTCACTACACTTGCCTATACTGTAACTTCTGTTCCATATTGTAATTCAACCCCCATTTTAAAACACTCACTCCATTTTGTAAAAGCTTCCTCCAACCTTCATTTTTGCAAACCCTGCTGTAATCTTATTAGTTTAGTTTAGATGTGTGAATGAGGTATGTATGAATGATGGAATCAACCTCCAGCCCCAGCCTGTCCTGATGAGATAAAGTTCAAATACCAACGGCTGAAGACCTAGACAACAGCCCTAAACAAAGTAAGAAGCATCCACCCTAAAAAGAAAAGGACAACAGAACAACAGAAGGAAGATCAAAGCCAGGTTCAAGGCTGAAAGTCACGCCTGCAATTGATGGGTGATCAATCTAAACCCAGAGGCAGCGTGACACAGCAAGACCTATAGACTTTGAATCCAAACTAAAAGCCTATAAAAAAGAAGGGTGAGATGGGTAACATTCTGCTGCCAACATGGAAGAACATCGGTGCGTGCCCAACAGAGATCCAGCTCAGCCTTGTGCCCAGCTTTCCTGGCCAGTTAGCTGCCACAAGCTACGAACCCAAGCTGCAAAATCAAGCCATGAACTTAAGGTATCTTCAGGACTGGTAACTATGCAGCAGCTGCAGAACACCTGATGAGAGAGAGAGAGAGAGAGAGAGAGAGAGAGAGAGAGAGAGAGAGTGTGTGTGTGTGTATATAAGAATTAAGATATTAGTTATTAGTCATAAATTGTTATCATAATAAATGTGGCATCTTTGCCTTGTCCCCTTTAATAAGATCCTGCTGGTTTTTACTGGTCTAATATAATTGGTACAACATCTGAGTGGGGGAAAGAAACAGAATCAATAAAGCACGACTGAACAAAGCAGTCATATGGATTATAGGACAGATCTGTTTTTTTTTATAGTACAGTACTTGCAAACTGTTTCCTTCTGGCAAGAAGCGCTTCTCATTGTCTGAGTTTTTAGAGCCCTGTGATGAGTAGCATGGCAGCAATTCTCTTTGAACTCAGAATTTCCTGGTTTTTGAGGGTCTCAATTTAAGTCATATCTCTGATAACTTTTTGTGGTCAATTTATAAGAAGGGCAGGCACAGGGAGAGAGAGACACTTAGTGGAGTGAAAATAATAATGCTTTGTACTTGTACAGTATCTTTTGCACCAAGGAGCTCAGAGCATTTTTGGGTAATGTCCCCCCTTTACAGATGGGGAAAGAGACACACAAAGAAGTGAAGTATTTTACCTTAGGTCAAACCGCTAGTCTGTAGCAAGGCCAAGAGTATAACATTGTTTCCAGTCCCTTTTCTAAGCATTAGGTCAGACTTCCTGGTTAAAAAACCCAAATGCACACAGCAAACAAACACACCCACAGAGGGAGAGAGAGAATTATTTAATTGAAGTAAGAACTTGTTTTTGGAGATTACTGTCTGTCTTGCCAATGCCCTAGTGACAGTCCTGTCTGCACCCATAATGAGAGCAAACCCTTCTGTGGCTGCATGAAGTCATGTTTTTCACTAAATTACCATAGCTGCTGTCATTTCCCCCACAACTCCCTCAAAACATTAGATTACCACAAGGGCCTCCGTTATTTCCTCATTTTTGGCGCCATTCCTGATAAGACAGAAAGAAAGGCTAACTTGACATACCTGCATTTGGGTGGATGGGTAACAAAGATATTCAGTGTTAGGAACAGAAAATAGAGATCTTTCTGGAACTGCCAATTTTCTGGATCCTTTGAGGATTAGATCCAAGTTTACAATTTCAGTGAGCAATTATCTAAATAGAAATGCTCTAATTGCGCTAGGATTGTGTTTTCTCTGGAGTGTTATTTCTTTCACGTAGCCTGCTGTTTATTTATATCCAGCTAAATAAAAGGTATACTGAGCTACTCAGTGATTTATGCTGAAGTAGGGATTCAGCTGCTGGTACATGTGAGATTGCAACTCTGGGGCCCAAAACCCTCCGGGGCTGTTCTTATTTACTGAACCTGGGCCCATTCCTCTCTTTGCCCCTCTAGATTCACAGTTTAATAGAAGACAAAACACAATTCTTCCTGGGTGATTGTCAGCCAACTGACTTGCTGCTTTTGAAACTGCTGCCAGCTTGGGAGAGAGAAAGGGACTTAGGCATCACTTAGAATGTTCAGATGATGTCAGTTTATTCTGCATATTACACGTGTCTGAAAGCAACAAGAGGGTGGAGGAGGCAAAGTGTGCATTGCATTGGGCTTCCACCACTGATGACAGCTTACACTGATACAGTTGCTGTCATCTCAACACTCCTCAACAGCTTTGTGCAGTCAATACTGCAGCCATTCTGCGATAGAGGTCAGCACTGAGGGACCAAAACACTGAAGACCAAACCCTACTCTGAAGAAAAACGCCATTGAATCTTTAATTCCTAAAGAGAGCAGCAGGTTTTCAAAGATTAGTCCCCTGGTGTTTAGACCATCAAGTCATCTCCTTCACCTAAGAAAAGAAATCATATTACTTTACCCTATTGTTTAAAAAAAAACAATAACATTATATTCCAAACATCTATCCTGAAAATTGTAATGCGATTGTGGAACGTGTGCAGGTATATGCACATACATAGTGAGGAGAGGCAGTAACCCCACCACAAATAAAACTGCAACCTCTGGCTGCTACGCAAACTGAGCTCATTGGGGCTAAAGGGCCCCCAGTCTCCTTTGTCTTGAAGCATAGCAAAGGTTGCAAAGGGGTGGGGCAGAGGAAAGAATCCTCAACACCACAAGGGCTACAGACTGGCTCCTTAGAAAACAAAATGGGTGTCACAGGCCCAGAGATCCTCACTGGAAACCCATAACCATAAGTGGCATATGATTTTTAAAAACTGAATGTTTCAAACATAGAAGTAGCAGCAGGGGGAGACTTCCTATTATGCATCCCACAAGTACCAGCCACTTCTTACCTTCATTTGACATTTCTAGAGGCTTATAAGTAGCAATAGAAGCACCTGTAAACCACACCTTAGATAGTCTCTATGGAAACCTGCAGCTGACAGGCACAGTTTGATAAGCTGACCCCACAGGTAAGGAAAAGCAGAAGTGGAAGATATCCAGAGAGAATGGAGACCTGGTGTAGCTAACGAACAGGGGACTGCAAACAGGGGAGTTTGAGAAGGGGAGAATGAGATCCCCCTGCTGAACAAGCAAAGTGTGAGTATTAGTTTTGGGGTGAGTGACTTTGTTTGGCGGTTTGTGGTTTTTCTTTCTCTTTCAGGTTATTTCAGTTGCAGGGTCAGTTGGGATTGTGTGTCTGGGGACTGTTTGCCTTTGTTTCCTGGATCATCCTCAATCATCTTTGATCAGCCTCAATCAGCCTTTAATTACCCTCCCCTTGTGTGATAAATGAGTGGGTAGGACTGACCTAGGAAAGAAGGCCTTAAAACCCAGAGGCTAAGCAACCAATGGGAGCTAGCAAACAGGGGAGTTTGAGGGAGGGAGTCATAATATAATCACTATGGTTAGGAAGGGCTGCATGGCCAGAGCTAGCGCTGCTCCTGTCTTCTCCACCTGCACCTGCATCCAGACAGACAACCTAACCCTAGATGCCTCTACCCAGATCCTGGTGTGGACTTGTAGAGACTGTGGACTGCATTTCCCACTCACAGAAAGCCAGGCTGCGGGGGGACCATCTAGTGTGAAAGGTGCCTGCTGGTGGAATCTCTCAGGAAGCAGGTGAGATAGCTACAGGAGGAGGTGGGTAGGCTGAGGCACATCCGAGCCCACGAGGAATTCCTCAAGAGTATTCATATGGAGACATCCAAAGCTGAGGACCCTATCCAGCAAGAGAGAATTGCTGTCACACCACCAGGGGAGGAGGATATGGCTCTGTCACAGGGAGGACACTGGCTGCTGGTTACTTCTGGTTACTCCTACTCCCATCCACCATGGTGATGGAAATCCGTTATGCTGCCCTGGCAATGAGCGATGAGGAATCACCCCCAAAGGTGGAAGAGGAGAAGCCATGTACCCCCAAGGCTGAGAGGATTGCAGCCACCACTCCCAGAAAGAAACCTAGGGTTGTGGTGGTTGGTGACTCTCTTCTGAGGGGGATGGAGGCACCCATCTGTTGCTCTGACATGACTCCCAAGAGGTTTGTTGCCTGCCAGGGGCCCCTATCTGAGATGTTATGGAGGGATCGTCAAGGATCATCCGGCCCTCTGACTACTATGCTATTCATCCATATGGGCACTAATGATACTGCGAGGTATGACCCTCAGCAGATTAGAAGTCTCTGGGTAAGGATAAAAAAGGTAAAAGAACAAGGGTGATGTCATGGTAAGGGTCTACTATAGAGCACCTAACCAGCAAGAAGAGGTGGATGAGGCTTTTTTAAACAACTAACAAAATCATCCAAAGCACAGGACTTGGTGGTAATGGAGGACTTCACCTATCCAGACATCTATTGGGAAAATAACACAGCAGGGCACAGATTATCCAACAAGTTCTTGGAATGTACTGGAGACATTTTTTTTATTTCAGAAGGCGAAGAAATCTACTAGGAGAGAGGCTGTTCTAGATTTAATTTTGACAAATAGGGAGGAGCTGGTTGAGATTTTGAAAGTGGAAGGCAGATTGGGTGAAAGTGGTCATGAATGGTGAGTTAATTATTTTAAGGAATGGTAGGAGGGAGAACAGCAAAATAAAGAAAATGGATTTCAAGAAGGCAGACTTTAGCAAACTCAGGGAGTTGGTAGGTAAGATCCCATGGGAAGCAAGTCTAAGGGGAAAAACAATTGAAGACAACTGGCAGTTTTTCAAAGAGACATTATTAAGGGCACAAGAACAAACTATCCCACTGCATAGGAAAGATAGGAAGTATGGCAAGAGACCACCCTGGCTTACCCAGGAGATCTTCAATGACTTAAAAATCAAGAAAAGTGGAAACTAGGTCATATTACAGAGGATGAATATAAACAAATAACACAAGTATGTTGAAACAAAATTAGGAAGGCCAAGACACAAAACGAGATTAAACTAGCAAGAGACATACAAGGTAACAAGAAAACATTCTACAAATACATTAGAAGCAAGGACAGGATAGGCCCATTACACAATGAGAGGGGGAAAACAACAGAAAATGTGGAAATGACTTCTTCGTTTCTGTTTTCACCAAGAAGGTTGGTGGTGATTGGATGTCTAACATAGTGAATGCCAGTGAAAATGAGGTAGGATCAGAGGCTAAAATAGGGAAAGAACAAGTTAAAAATAACTTAGACAAGTTAGATGTCTTCAAGTCACCAGGGCCTTATGAATTGCATCCTAGAATACTCGAGGAGCTGACTGAGGAGACATCTGAGCCATTAGTGATTATCTTTGAAAAGTCATGGAAGACGGGAGAGACTGGAAAAGGGCAAATATAGTGCCAATCTATAAAAAGGGAAATAAGGACAACAAGGGGAATTAAAGACCAGTCAGCTTAGATGGTGCGAAGATGGTGTCGCCAGGAGAGCTTTGGCTTACTCGACCACGGGATGCTATTCGAGGAAGGACTGCTAGGCACAGATGGCGTTCACTTTTCGAAGAGGGGAAAGGCCTTATTTGCGCACAGACTGGCTAACCTAGTAAGGAGGGCTTTAAACTAGGTTTGACGGGGACAGGTGAGCAAACCCCACAGGTAAGTGGGGAACAAGACCTGGGAGATGGGTTGGAAACAGGAGGGAGCACAGGCTATAATGGCAGTGAGGAAGGAGGGTCAGGGCAAAGCTGGGAGGCAAGATCAAACCAGTATCTTAGATGCCTATATACAAATGCAAGAAGTATGGGTAATAAGCAGGAAGAACTGGAAGTGCTAATAAATAAATACAACTATGACATTGTTGGTATTACTGAAACTTGGTGGGATAATACACATGACTGGAATGTTGGTGTGGATGGGTATAGTTTGCTCAGGAAGGATAGACGGGGAAAAAGGGAGAAGGTGTTGCCTTATATATTAAAAATGTACACACTTGGACTGAGGTGGAGATGGACATAGGAGATGGAAGTGTTGAGAGTCTCTGGGTTAGGCTAAAAGGGGTAAAAAACACGGGTGATGTCGTGCTGGGAGTCTACTACAGGCCACCTAATCAGGTGGAAGAGGTGGATGAGGCTTTTTTCAAACAACTAACAAAATCATCCAAAGCCCAAGATTTGGTGATGATGGGGGACTTCAACTATCCAGATATATGTTGGGAAAATAACACCGCGAGGCACAGACTATCCAATAAGTTCCTGGACTGCATTGCAGACAACTTTTTATTTCAGAAAGTTGAAAAAGCTATTAGGGGGGAATTCTAGACTTGATTTTAACAAATAGGGAGGAACTTGTTCAGAATTTGAAAGTAGAAGGAAGCTTGGGTGAAAGTGATCATGAAATCATGGAGTTTGCAATTCTAAGGAAGGGTAGAAGGGAGTACAGCAGAATAGAGACAATGGATTTCAGGAAGGCGGATTTTGGTAAGCTCAGAGAGCTTATAGGTAAGGTCTCATGGGAATCAAGAGTGAGGGGAAAAACAACTGAGGAGAGTTGGCAGTTTTTCAAAGGCACACTATTAAGGGCCCAAAAGCAAGCTATTCCGATGGGTAGGAAAGATAGAAAATGTGGCAAAATACCACCTTGGCTTAACCATGAGATCTTGCGTGACCTACAAAATAAAAAGGCGTCATATAAAAAATGGAAACTAGGTCAGATTACAAAGGATGAATATAGGCAAATAACACAGGAATGCAGAGGCAAGATTAGAAAGGCAAAGGCACAAAATGAGCTCAAACTAGCTATGGGAATAAAGGGAAACAAGAAGACTTTTTATCAATACATTAGAAGCAAGAGGAAGACCAAGGACAGGGTAGGCCCACTGCTCAGTAAGGAGGGGGAAACAGTAACGGGAGACTTGGAAATGGCAGAGATGCTTAATGACTTCTTTGTTTCGGTTTTCACTGAGAAGTCTGAAGGAATGTCTAATATAGTGAATGCTTACGGGAAGAGGGTAGGTTTAGAAGATAAAATAAAAAAAGAGCAAGTAAAAAATCACTTAGAAAAGTAAAATGCCTGCAAGTCACCAGGGCCTGATGAAATGCATCCTAGAATACTCAAGGAGTTAATAGAAGAGGTATCTAGGCCTCTAGCTATTATCTTTGGGAAATCATGGGAGACGGGGGAGATTCCAGAAGACTGGAAGGGGGCAAATATAGTGCCCATCTATAAAAAGGGAAATAAAAACAACCCAGGAAACTACAGACCAGTTAGTTTAACTTCTGTGCCAGGGAAGATAATGGAGCAGGTAATTAAAGAAATCATCTGCAAACACTTGGAAGGTGGTAAGGTGATAGGGAATAGCCAGCATGGATTTGTAAAGAACAAATCGTGTCAAACTAATCTGATAGCGTTCTTTGATAGGATAACGAGCCTTGTGGATAAGGGAGAAGCGGTGGATGTGACATACCTAGACTTTAGTAAGGCATTTGATACGGTCTCGCATGATATTCTTATAGATAAACTAGGAAAGTACAATTTAGATGGGGCTACTATAAGGTGGGTGCATAACTGGCTGGATAACCGTACTCAGAGAGTAGTTGTTAATGGCTCCCAATCCTGCTGGAAAGGTATAACAAGTGGGGTTCCACAGGGGTCTGTTTTGGGACCGGTTCTGTTCAATATCTTCATCAACGATTTAGATATTGGCATAGAAAGTACGCTTATTAAGTTTGCGGACGATACCAAACTGGGAGGGATTGCAACTGCTTTGGAGGACAGGGTCAAAATTCAAAATGATCTGGACAAATTGGAGAAATGGTCTGAGGTAAACAGGATGAAGTTCAATAAAGATAAATGCAAAGTGCTCCACTTAGGAAGGAACAATCAGTTTCACACATATAGAATGGGAAGAGACTGTCTAGGAAGGAGTATGGCAGAAAGAGATCTAGGCGTCATAGTGGACCACAAGCTTAATATTAGTCAACAGTGTGATACTGTTGCAAAAAAAGCAAACGTGATTCTGGGATGCATTAACAGGTGTGTTGTAAACAAGACACGAGAAGTCATTCTTCCACTTTACTCTGCGCTGGTCAGGCCTCAGCTGGAGTATTGTGTCCAGTTCTGGGCACCGCATTTCAAGAAAGATGTGGAGAAATTGGAGAGGGTCCAGAGAAGAGCAACGAGAATGATTAAAGGTCTTGAGAACATGACCTATGAAGGAAGGCTGAAGGAATTGGGTTTGTTTAGTTTGGAAAAGAGAAGACTGAGAGGGGACATGATAGCAGTTTTCAGGTATCTAAAAGGGTGTCATCAGGAGGAGGGAGAAAACTTGTTCACCTTAGCCTCCAGTGATAGAACAAGAAGCAATGGGCTTAAACTGCAGCAAGGGAGATTTAGGTTGGACATTAGGAAAAAGTTCCTAACTGTCAGGGTAGTTAAACACTGGAATAGATTGCCTAGGGAAGTTGTGGAATCTCCATCTCTGGAGATATTTAAGAGTAGGTTAGATAAATGTCTATTAGGGATGGTCTAGACAATATTTGGTCCTGCCATGAGAGCAGGGGACTGGACTCGATGACCTCTCGAGGTCCATTCCAGTCCTGGAGTCTGAGTCTATGAGCTTAACTTCTGTACCCGGAAAGATAATGGAGCAAATAATAAAGCAATCATTTTTCGCACATCTAGAAGATAATAAGGTGATCAGTAACAGTCCACATGGATTTGTCAAGAACAAATCATGTCAAACCAGCTCGATAGCTTTGATAGCCTTGTGGATGGGGGGAAGCAGTACACATGACTTTAGTAAAGCTTTTGATACTGTCTCGCATGACCATCTCATAAACAAACTAGGGAAATGCAACCTAGATGGAGCTATTACAAGGTGGGGGCATAACTGGTTGGAAAACTGTTCCCAGAGAGTAGTTATCAGTAGCTCATAATCATGCTAGAAGGGCAGAAGGAGTGGGGTCCTGCAGAGATCAGTTCTGGGTCCAGTTCTGTTCACTAACTTCATCAATAATTTAGATAATGGCATCGAGGGTGCATTTAATAAAGCTGGGAGGGGTTGCTTTGGAGTATAGGATTATAATTCAAAATGATCTGGAAAAATGGTCTGAAGTAAATAGGATGAAATTCAATAAGGACAAATGAAAAGTATTCCATTTAGGAAGGAACAATCAGTTGCATACATACAAAATGGGATATGATTGCCTAGGAAGGAGTACTACTGAAAGGGATCTGGGCGTTATAATGGACCACAAGCTAAATATGAGTCAATAGCAGAACACTGTTGCCAAAAAAAGGAACATAATTCTTGGATGTATTAGCAGGAGTATTGTAAGCAAGACACAAGAAGTAATTCTTCCGCTCCACTCTGCACTGATTAGGCCTCAACTGGAGGATTGTGTCCAGTTCTGGGCGCCACATTTCAGGAAAGATGTGGACAAATGGGAGAAAGTCCAGAGAAGAGCATCAAAAATGATTAAAGGTCTAGAAAGACTATGAGGGAAGATTGGAAAAAATTGGGTTGGTTTAGTCTGGAGAAGAGAAGACTGAGAGGGGACATAATAACAGTTTTCAAGTACACAAAGTTTTTTACAAGGAAGAGGGAGAAAAATTGTTCTTAACCTCTGAGAATAGGACAGAAAGCAATGGGCTTAAATTGCAGCAAGGGAGGCTTAGGTTGGACTTTAGGAAAAACTTGCTAACTATTGGAGTGGTTAGGCATTGGAATAAATTGCCTGGAGGGTTGCTCTTGAAATCTCTATCACTGGAGATTTTTACAAACACCTGTCTGGGATGGTCTAGATAATCCTTAGTTCTACCATGAGTGCAGGGGACTAGACTAGATGACCTCTTGCGGTCCCTTCCAGTCCTGTGATTCCAGAAAAGGAATCAAGAATAAGGAGACTAACTCTAATAATGCACAAAATTTAATGTCTCAGGGGGCTTACTGGCAGATACCTAAAAATCTACCTAAGCATCATTTTCATGGCTATAGGAAGTCTTCCGTTCTCCCGCCCCCGCCTTGTAATAGAAGGTTGTTCCTCATCGTTATCACTACACCTATATAGTGTACACTGCATTTCCTTCCTTGTTGATGTATAGTAATCAGTTAAAATATCAGAAGCAATGTTTTTATTAGGGCTGCATGTGTTCGTTTTGATTATAGTCCCATTTAGAAAGGACTGAAAAAGATTAAACTGGAGTAGACATCAGAGCAGCAGCTTTTTTGAATCATGTCTGGGTTCTCATTCCAAGCTTCAAAATACATATAATACGGTAAGGAGCTTGTTTATGAATTATTTCTTATTTGTATAGGTATAACAAGGAGTGCCTATTTAAAACCCTAGGCGCCTCTGGCACCAAATGCTAATTACCCACAAACTCCACCAAAGCTGACAAACTTGAAGCCCCTCACACAAAACCACAAACCATTTTTTGAAATGAGAAATAAGCTGTTTTAAAGTTGCCTAGCAACATGACCATGAGGAGTACTGGCAAACGCACCAGTATCTAGTTACCTGCCTATGGTGGGGCAGTGCCCCATCCCAGTCAGGAAAGGGTTAAAGAGCTCCTTTGGGCACAATTAGCCCCATCCCAGCACAGCTGTGAGACCTAGCAAGCCTGGAGATGGATGGGTGCTTAACAGGGAGGATCCCTGCTCAGAGCAAAGTGGCGCTCAGCTAGAGCTATTTACAGGCAGACCCGGGTTTACGATGGCACCATGGAGTCGGGTCCATGCTCAGAAGGGACCCCGGCCTGCTCCGCTTGCAATGCGCCCCAAGACTCTGCCAGCCCGTTTGCTCCCCCACTCACCACTTGCTCCTCTTGGTCTGCCCGCCAGCTGACTGAGGGTGCCTCTCCATCCCCTGGCCCCACCCGCCGGCTCCTCTTTACCCCCTGGCTGAACTCCAGTGCACCTCCGGCTCTAGGCAGTCTCTGCTTCCCCCAGCCCATCTCCCTGGAGTTGAGCCACCTGGAACTGGTGCAGAAGCCTGGCCAGTCTCAACCAGTGGGGGGGGGGGGGCAGTGTGGGGGCTTGGCGGGCCTCTCCATGCAAGTGGGCATAGCGGCATGGGCCTGCCCGAGGGGAAGGGACACATTGGCAGCACAGGGCTAGGCAGCCACCCTTGCCATGCCATGCCCCATTGCCACCGGCTGACCCCTTGCTCTGGGGAACTACCTCTCCACGCCATGCTCCATTGCCCCTAGGAGGGCCCACAGAAGGTTAATCTGGCCCTGCTTACAAACCTCTGTTGCTTGGACCCTATGGTGAGGTGGCGGGACTATCTTCCCCTTTTGAATCCTGGGTCCCTCAGCCTAGACCTCTCAGACCCCTACCCAAAGACTATTTACCTTTTGCCTTGTAAGAAACACTGGGGTGAGCCAGGACTGCTTAGTAAACAGCAGGATTATTTTGTTTGCCTTTTTCAGTCATGCCTAGAAGCTGGGGACCCACCTCCCTAAGACAAACAGCCAGAGCACCTCACCCTGTGCTCCCAACCAGTGCTATAGCAACATCTACAGCTAGGTAGAAACATCCGGGACAAGAGAGATGCTCACCCATTCTGCACAGGGGTGCCTTACAGGTACAATCTCTGGCATTGCCTCTAATAGTGAGGAAGAAGACTGGGGTAGGTGGATAATACAAGACATTTTTCTTGGCCCCCATCAAGAGATGTTACCCCAGGTGAGAAAGCAAGTGGAATTTTGCATGGCTGAATTTTAAAAGTAGGTGCAGTTACTTGCTCCTTTTGCTGCACCTTGTGAATGTTGCTGTGTTAGTGTCTTCTATAAATATCCCATTGAAACCAGTAGACTCTTTGCACCTGGTGCATTCAAACCGCTGAACATGAAAATTCTGCCTAGGCACTGATGGAGTGTGAGGCAACAAACAAGCAGTAAAGGGTCAGTGTAACTAGACTGCACCACAACTATGTGTGCTATAGAAAATAATCCTGTCCGGGCCACTGGGAGATGGACTAGGGGAGCGTATAGGATTTTTCTGTCTGTAAACTTGTGCGCTGGATTATCCCCCTCCCCCCACCTTAGATCCACGTGGGGAGAGTACTCTCTGTGTGTACATCTCCCTCTCCCCATGCAGAATGGGGAGATTGCCCCTTACCTCAAGTGAGCCCTCAACAGGGTTAGGGAGCCAGGTGTGGGAAAAGGAGCAAAGGAACAGTATGTAAGATCATAGTTCCTTGGATGCAGCACAAAATCTGCTGGCAAGTCATGACAGCCTGAGGCCATACTGCTTTCACCATCCAGTCCCTCCCTGTTGTGAAACCCATTTGCAGAGATACTAGGGTTAACCCTGCCAGCATATCTCCACTGCAGGGAGGAAGAGAGAAAAATGGGGGTGCAGGTCTTCTACATAGAGAGCCTTGGCAGATTGCAGCACGGTTTAGAGAAATCACAGAGGATCTTACACACTAACGTCCTTGCTCATTCTGCAGTGGGACAAGTCCCACCCCCTCAGTGGGAAGCTCTGAGAGGCAAACTTTGCAGCATTTTCTTTTCCCCATGTTTTCTTTTGTGGGTGATGGCAATCTGGCCCTATGATTCTGCATGATCAGATACCACTCTTTACCTGGGTCTTTCTGATGACACTCTTGCTTGTTTGCCATTGGTCTTCCTCTTGATCTGTTTGGATGATGATAACCTGCTCAAAGCTGATGCTTTTTGTAGCATCTTTGACCTGGTGGTTTCTTGGTCGCCAGTTCTGCAAAGAGAACCATGCAGGTTCTGTTAACCCTCAGGGGTTCAGGCATGCCATTCTCTTTGCAGGACTGGGATTGTAGCTCTTAATATACCGGCATCACCATGTTCAGAGGTGCAAAAAGAAGGGATCCCTCTATAAACACCTGTGTGGATACTCTTCTCCCTGAACCTGCCTCCCACAAAGATTTTCCTTCAGAACAGCAAGGCTCAGCCCTGAAAGCACACACCAGAGCCTGTGGAATGCTGCTCTTGTCACCAGTCATTCGGAGTTAACTTCTTTTGTAACTTGAGTCCAGTCAAGAAAATCAGATTTAAAGATGAGAACCTAGAGTGTGCAAATTCCGTTGGTCCCTCAACTCTAAATGGAGTTTGTGGTGACCCTACAAAATAACACTTCTTTGATCAATTCTTCTCAGTGTGAAGCAAGGATGATGGTTTATTATTACCTGGTTTGCAGCCCAAGGGGACAGGTGCCCAACTCTCGTTGACTTAAATCTAATTCCTGTTTGTGCCTTTTGAAAATCTTCCTCAAGTCCTTGCTGTGTAGGTAAACAGTTTTAGTTAGTAGGTGTAGGTTATTTGAATAACTTTACAAGAGCCATATTGTTTATTCTCCCTAAAGCATTTTTATATAGTCCTGGTCTGCATTTCTCTTGTTCTAGCCAAGTGACTTCTATTTGATCCTAATAGCTGTCCAGGGTTTTTTTTTTATATATTCTCCTATGTTAGTTCAATTATGTTCCTATCTCTGCCAATTTCTCTCTTTAGTACATTCCTCAAGTTATCAGCATTTTGTTTCAAGTTCATTTTTTGTATAGTCATGCTTTCATGACTCCTTTATCAACTATATCTATGAATTTAAAGTGGTTCAAACACTATCTGTATATGTGAACCCCTTCTGAGATCATCTTGGTTAGCTAAAGTGCGTAATTTCATTTCAATCCTTACTATATTATTACTATCTTACTGTAAGCTTAATGCCTTTACACCAGTTTATTTCTGCAACATCCTTCAGGGTATACATCCTGAAAGATCTCACTTATACCAATATGAATCCAGAGTGACTCCACTATAATCAGTGGAATTCTTCTGAATTTATACTCCTCTCAATTTCATCTCCCTCTACTTTATGATACATAGACATCCAGACCCAGTCCCCATGCTTTTGTCGCAAAGACTCAGTTAATTACGCTTTTAAGTGTTACCTCCTGAAATACTGGACTAGGCGCTAGTCAGCGTAAGTAAGGGGGGCAGAGTGGGGCCCTTTGTAACTTTGTAGCTATTGATTCTGAACCCAAGTTTGGTCATATTTAATGAAATATGAAATTATTCCTGTTTTACATAATGGCACAGCAAGATTTTTTTTTTAATTTCCTTATGTCAATACAAGACAGATACATTTTAGAAACCTACAATACATTCACACTACAGATGAGCTTTCAGCTAATCTTCAACCTCTTCCATGGATCATGTACATGGAATTAACTGTATCTTGGTTTATTGGGGGGGGGGTTGAACTATTTATACTTCTTACACACTGAAGTACTACTCAGCATCAATAAGGATAGAAGAATCAACTGCCTGGCAAAAAGAGAGCTGAGTGGAGGTTAGGCTTCACTCTCTTTCAAGCAACATGGAAGACTAGAAAGGCCTCTGTGTCCACCTGCACCAAGGTAAAATGTGTAAGGAGGCCAGTGAGAACAGCTTTTCCAATGACTGGCTGGCCCAGTTTCACCAGCGTCAGTTTAGTCTACTTGAGAATTTAATCCACTTGAGCTTGTTAGGTTTAAAATCTGATTTCCAGGTGAGAAACTTTTTTTGCCTCTATCTGTTTAGGTTCTCTCTCCGTCTCTTACACTGTTGGTTTTTACACTAAATGCTCCATTACGTCAAACTTCACCCAGAAAAGGAACAGTGCTCATTGAATTAATCCAGGTATTCATTCATTCCCAAAAGAATGTAAGGAGCCAGCTACGTTTTCTCTCAGCCATTTGCTCTGACTTCTTCCAATCATCCCATACTAAAGAAAGAGTCAGCAAGACTCCCTGAGAAGCTGCAAAAGGTGTTTAAGTGGTTTGAAAACTCTTTGGTCAAAAACTAGGTTTTCTCTTGTGTTCATATAGTGCCTGGCACAATTACTTCTGCGGGAATTCTGTGCTAAAAAATTAAATATTCTGAACGCTGTTTTAAAATTCGGTATATTTTATTTGTCAAAATGACACCACATAATCATGCTCGTTTCAGTTATTTTTGGTAATTTCAAAATACCTGTCAGCAAGTTTGTCTGTAACAATTCAGACAAAAACTAAGATTTAGGAAAAAATTTTGACAAACAGATTCCTTCCGAGGCTACCCTGCCCCGACTCCTCAGCCCCCTGCCAGGGCAGTCCCCCAGTTCTGCCCTCCCGGGTCCCGGCTGGTCCTGGATGGACCCTGGGCTGAGGCGTGGCCCAGGTGCCTCTCTGCTTACCCCGACCCTGCCAGCGCCAGACCAGCTGGAGGTTAGGGGGGAGTGGGCGGAGTCAGCACTGGTGTGGGGGAGCCCAGGGCTGCAGTGGCAGGTGGTGTGGGGGGAAGAGCCCACTGCTGGGGCGGTAGGGGTACAGGTGGAGGAGGGCACTGGTGGGGGGGGGGTGAGAGCCCAGGGCTGGGGTGGCGGGCAGCCAAAATTTTTTTCCTTGGGGCAGCAAAAAACCTAGAGCCGGCCCTGCACAGGAGCTGAGTTATGCTCAGATTATTACTATAGATTATTGCCCTAGCACACTATAATTCGTATAATGTATTTTCTCCATTGTGGCAGAATTAATCTCATCACCATTGTAACTGTTAAAAACCAGATTGCTACACAAGGTCAAGGTCTTCAGGTCACTGCTATTATACTCGCCACCCCTACTCCAACAGCTCTATGTCAGTGGGAAGCATAACAGTATGGAACGGGGGATTCTGGGGGGGAGGGGAAGGATTGTTAGGGAGTTGGGGAGCCTCCCCCATGCAGACTCTGGTTCACCACCTAGCCTCCCCTATTCTCAGGTACATCTGCCCCCTTTCCTATGTGGCCCTGCAGCCCCTGTCTCATTCAGCCCCTGACTCAATGCTGTCATCCCACTAGCTCCTGAGCCTGCACCCCAGTCTGTCCTCCCTACTAGTCCTTCTGTGACTCTCGGTAGCCTTGTGTCCTCTGTTCTGTCCGTCCTGTGCCTCCTCAGCTGGCCCCACTGTGAGGAATGCAGTCTCACCCCCTGCCAGCTGGCTGCCCTCTCTTCTGGTGCCACAGCAGCCCCTGGTGGGAGAAAGGTGCAATTGCAGCACCTCTTCAGCAAAATCTATATTCTGCAAAGAAAAAAAATCTGCAGAGGATATGAATTCTGCATGTGTGCAGTGGCACAGAATACCTTCAGGAGTACACAATGACACTCCAGTCCCAACTGGGGCTGCTGGATATTGCAGTAAGATGTATTATAAATAAAAATAGACACCCACTTCGTACTTTCATCACCTCGGTTGCTAAGGTTGTTCTTTAAGTCAGGGGAGATGCGGGAAGCCACATTGTGATCTGATTTACACTTGGATTAAGACAAATTCTATGTCATGTTATAGGCTAAGAACCTATATAAACAAGCACTCCTTTATCCTCAGGTTTGTCTGACCTTCCCGTTTTTGGATTAACAGCCTCCACTTATTTAATTACATTCTGATATCCAAATATGCAGTGCTACCAACTCTTGCAAACTGATTGTGAGTCATGGGATCTTGCTCCCTGCAGGAAGAGATTTTAAAAAACTTCAGTATCTTTGTTACCAAAATTATAAGCAGAATGACTTACAATTTTTGCAATGCTTTGTGAGTGAAATTTTTTAGAAAAAATATCTGAGCATTATAAATACAATTGCTGCACTGAGGAATAGCCAGCCTTGCTTGGGTAAGGATTTTCCAGCCATTTTCAAGGTGGCTGATATTGTAAAGATGGTCGCTGCTCACAAATCTTTATTGGAAAACTAGTTACACAGGGAGAGTGCTTTGTGTTTCTTAGACAGTCATTGTTCATTTTCCAGCTTCATTTTATAGCCCTCGTACAGTATATTATGAAATAACAATATGATTCTTTGTCTAACTTATGATGAAGGTGCAACTAACTGGGCAGGAGACTGGAGGAGGGGGTAGTCACAGACCCGCAAATCAGGGAGGAAGGTTGAGGAGGGAGATGGGGAGGAAGTGGGAAACTAAGAAGGGAGAAAGTGAAGACTGTAATAGGAAATGAATGACAGCTCCCCTATCTCAGGGGAAAGTGGAGTCTTCATCTGAGTAGCCAGGAAGAGACACATTTTTGTGTGCCCTAAAGGTTGACTTTTCAACCTGAAACTATCAAACACACATTGGAAAATGAGTAGAGGGGAATTAAAATCAAAATATACTAAAACCCATGATTTGATGGAATGGCTTCTTTTTAATCTCATGAATTTGGGTTTATAATATTTTTAACCTGACTCCTGATTTTGGATCTCTTGAGGTTGGCAATACTGCAAATGTTTCCTGTTGTTTTACTGACGTCATGGCTGAAGACTTGGGACCTGATTTTTCCATTGACCTGCACCTTATGGAGCAGTGAAAATTCAGTGTAAACTGTCAGCAAATCAGAATGGTAGACTGCTATACCACAGTCCACTGCTGCAAATGACTACACAAATGCAGGGCAATGGAGAATTGAGGCTCTTGGCATCTGAAGGGATTTTGTTACTATAGTTTGACAAAGGAGAAGCTAATGTGCCCTCATGTTTTTAGCAATCTATGTTCCTGCTATGAAGTTCTCAACCAACACATCTCAATCAGTAAGTAGATGCCTTTAGTTAAAAGGTTCTCTTACTTAATCTAACAGTGGTTTAGCCACATTCTGCTCTGTAGTACACCAATCAATTTTGTTGACTTAAGCTGTCAAGTAAACTTGTACAACTTTCACTTATTTGGTGTGTTGCCTCTGAACTCAGGTTACCCTGGAAAATGTCTTAAATCCATTTATTGGCCTAAATTCTCTTCCATGAAAGTGGTCCAAGGTAACAGAACAGAATTTTGACTCGTTGTGAACAACTACACTTGTTTCCTTGGGTCTTAAGACACAATAGGTAATTGCTATAAGCTTTTCTTCTTCCCTTTTCTGTTCTATTAGGTTGAACTTTGCAGGGAAGTGCTTTGTCTCAGATAAGAGTTAGGTAAGCTTTCCAGAGTGGATCCCTTATGTCTTTTTGGATTTATTCCATATATCCAGATCAGTCATGTAGTTTTATTTATAAACTATTATTTACAGCTTCTGAAGACTCCTATATTAAACACAACACATAGTATAATTTACATTAAAGTGTCTGCCTCAGAGTTGTTTTCTGCATTTCTTGTACACCTGCCTTCTGGTTCAGCAGTTGGTATATCTGCATGATGGTCCATGGCACAGACATTGCCTATCTAGCTATCATTCTAAGAAGTTTCCTATTTCATACATTCAAGGTAAGTGCCTTTCATCCACATACCTGCTTTTTACAAAAGAAAAATAGTCAAGAAAAAAGTGTCTAGCAACTATAACTAGGAGATTGGAATTAAATTATTGGTGGCTTTCAGAATCAGGCCAATTTTTGTTAAAATCTTAAGATCCAAAACAATTCTGTCTCCAGTTCATTTTATAGTTGATCTTCCTTAATGGGATTAAAGGAAGTGTCAGTATCCTGAATGCTAAATCTCAGATTAGATAATGTCTGCTTAAATTCAGAAATGAAGGATCTTTGCATCCTGAAGCCACAACTTTTAATTTCATCCTGAGCTTTAATTTTTGCTTCAGCTCTATACTTCAGTAGCTCAGCTTCAATGTGAGGCACATAAGAGTATTGCATCATGTTACTGAAACTGGTAATGTTGTATTTATGCACAGTATATGCTCTGCAGGCTTTTGTCCAAGTAGTACAAATGCTACTGACTTGATCTAAATATGTTCTTTGAACTCTGCTCCTAATTTTCTGTGCAGTTGACTCACTAATAAAACAGACTTCTCTCTTTCTTACACATACGCAGACAATATATTTTACATTAATATAAAACCAGCACTTTTAACCCTTTCAGTCTCCTGTTATAGCTTACTATACACTAGAAACATTGGGCCAAATGCATTCCTGGGGAATTTCAGCTAGCGATTAATTTGACCCATTGGCTAATAAATACAACACTTAACCAACCTCTTTTCACAGGGAATACAGCCTTATTATTCTGTAGGTGTTCAAGGACTACGAAGCTTCCACATGCACATTTATAGTACAATATGAGACATTGGAGACAAAGTTGCTTACAATTGAGTCTTTCCACAGTGCCCAAGGAATTAAAAAAACAACAGAAGTACACACAGATGGTAAATATCTGAGTAGAACTTTAACTAAAAGAACCTAACATACTGTCCAACACTTCTGTTCCATTGTCTGTCATGTCTTTACATCCAGAGCTGGTCCAACATGTCTAAACAGTCAAGCAAATAAAATGTTGCAATGAAATGGGAAAGATTTTACCTTTATCTAGAGCAGCAAACAAGATATTGCACGCACACACTTAACTTCACTGTTACCAGCAAACCATCTGGAGACGTGTCCTCCATGCACACAAATTAAGGGTCTGATTTGTGCTGCCCTTGAACTCTGTGTCAAAACTTGTACTAAGACTCTCCTCTTTCCCCTGTCTTAGTCTAGTCTTCAAGCCCAGGTGCTTTAACATGGATGCTCATTAAGTTATCTAAAACTGGGATATAGGAGCCTAAGCGTGAATTTAGGCAAATAACAATTGCACCCTAATTTGAAAATTGAGCCTGTTGTGTTTGCAGTGTGGGGGGAGTGGGGAAGGCACTAGCTTTTGTTGGTATTTAATCATTGTCTTGGTCATTGTGGGCCTAGCTTTGAAAACTGGTTGCCTAAAATTATGTGCTATTTAGGCACCCAGCCTTGAAAAATGACTGACAGTTGCTATTGTAACTATTGTTTAGTGATTTGCTACATGGGGGCTATAAAAATAAGATGGAATGTAGTTGCAGTGCTGATGGGCTCTGAAGGCATCCAACCATCTTCATCCATTGGAGGTTGCCATGACGTGGGAGAGAGACCTTTGAGCCTCAGGGTCTTAGTCTCACATTTTGTTTTTTGACATGTATCTGTGTGTGCCAAACTCTTGTGTGATGGGATGAATGACCACAAAAATGGTTTCATTTCTAATATTTCAATTACCAGAGTTGAATCCCAAATAGAGAGAATTGCTAAAGATGCAGAGAAAACGGGAGGGGAAAGGAAGAGAGAATTGTACATGGCATTTATAAAAATAACTTAAACATTCCAATATTTAACAAAACTAAGAAAAGGGAAATTGAAATTAAACATCCAAAATAGAATGGAATGCTACACAAATATTTATACACTACATATCAGAAAGCTGGGAAGATGTTATCAAATGGATTTGCATTAAACAAGAAAACAGCTTCAGGAAAAACAAAAGAACAGTGGCATAATTTAACAAATCTGTATTTGGGGTATTGCCAGCTGCAGGCGCTTTCAAAAGGATTTCTTAAAGAATTATTTTTAAAACTAATTTTCTGGGAAATGTAAAATGCTGGTAGTTAATATCTGACAGTAAATACTCCAAACATTGAGGGACATATTAACACTATTAATTCTCCTAATTTTGTATTAAATACATAAATGTAAGCTGCTTTACAAAGAAGGGTTGGAGCTCCGCCACTGAGGTTATATTTAATAAGTATTAATTTATGACATTACAAAAACATAAGGACTTGAGGGTCAAGGATCAGAGGTGTAGCCGTGTTAGTCTGGATCTGTAAAAGCAGCAAAGAGTACTGTGGCACCTTATAGACTAACACGTTTTGGAGCATGAGTTTTCATGGGTGAATATCCACTTCGTTGGATGCATGTAGTGGAAATTTCCAGGGGAAGGTATATATATGCAAAATATATATATACACACACACACTATATTATATATATAAAATCTCCTATGCTAAATACCCACAGAGTACGGGGGCTGAAGAATTTCTTCTTCCAAGGAATCATTATCACGGAGTTAATGGCAAAAGACCATCAAGCCACTCTATCGAAAGATATCCTCCAATCGCCACCCCCACCCCCCCGGAAACTATAGTGATTAGTCACTAACTAACAGACTCTTCTTTTGTATATCTAAATGTGTCTTATCCATACTCATTCTCTGCAGCCTTTGACAGTATCAACCTGCCATTTCTCCTTTTCTGCCTAGTTTTTCTCTACACTATGTTCTGTAGATTCTCTTGGCATTTCCCAAGGAGCTGTTTGTGGCCCCCTCCTTATTTTACATTCTCTGCACTTGTCGTCCGGTTGCCCTCCTTCATTCGCAGAGGTTCTTTTTTTTTTTTACCTAGCAGATACCAATAACCCTCAAATCTACTGTTCTCCCTTCCTGACCTCAGCTCTGGTTCCCATTTCACCACTTTCTTAGACTAAATATGAAAACTGAACTTCTCATTTTTCCTACAAAAGCCTCTTTCAATCCTGCCTATTTCTCCAATAATTTAACTTTCCATTGTGTTGATACAAAAAAAAATAGGGGGCTACATTAATCATATCAACCAGTGCATCTGAGATATGTCTACCACCCTGTAACTGATGGATTTTGCATGTTTATGCCTCGCTGCTATTTTTATCTTGTATTATCAATACAAACAAGTGATATTAATAACAACAATTATATTAAAATAGAGAAAGAAAAGCACCAAGCTCACATGTGGGAGAGATTTTCCTTCTAAACTGCAATTCCTAAGAGAGAAGCTGAGTGAGGTAATATTGTTTATTGGACAAAACTTCTGTTGATGAAAGAGACAAGCTTTCAAACTACACAGCATGTCTCTTTCACCAATAGCAGTTGGTCCAACAAACAGTATTATCTCACCCAGCTTGTCTCTCTAAGATCCTGGGACTAACACAGCTATAACACTGCAAATGATACTCCAAAGGACAGATGAAATTAGATACCCAGAAAAAGCTATTTAGTTCAGAAGAGAAAACTTTCATTGGCTGCAACTGAGTTTGTCGGCATACAGCTGATTTACACAAAGGATCTGATTAGTTTAAATAGTTCCATTCTATCAGTAACCTCAGTGAAGTTTTTTGCTGGTGTTTTATAAAAGTAACTTCCTGATGCAGTACATGACTCTCTTCAGCCATTCATGAGCCAGGATTTTCTACCTGTACAATAAAGCCAGGCAAACTCCTCCAAGATTTGCACTTTCCTACAGATTATTGCCCTAGCACACTATTGTTGGCATAATGTGTTTCCTCCATTGTGGCAGAATTAATCTCATCACCATTGTAACTGGTAAAAACCAGACTGCCACACATGGTCAACGTCTCCAGGTCACTGGTATTGTACTTGCCACCCCTACTCCAACAGCTCTGTTAGTGGGTAGCATAACTCAGCCCAGTCCCATTCATTTCAGTACTTTCAAGCAGTGTACGTCATATGGATTAAATACACTTTTTTTAAATGTTACAGCTGTTATTTTTGGTGCCTGGTCCCTGGTGGGCTATAAAGGAAACTTATGAAACTAGATAGATCCTAGCTGGGAATTCTACTACACGAGTTTTACTGCTGGGAATTTTGGTCCAGCCAATCTGATTGTTCTGTTTTTGCAGCCCATTCTGTTATGACGAAACAATGGCTAATAAGTTTTTCTTGTAAATGCCCAACTATTCCCAGCTGACTATTGTATTTTGGAACTGTTCATATTGTTGCAATGAAATCCTTATCTTTGAAACCATGGACCCAAGTTATAACAGTCTCTCGTGCTAACAGACTTTTCCTGATATCCAAACAGTGTGAAACTTTCCCAAAGGACCTTTCAGCTGGCTAAATTCTAGACTTTGGCTAGAATCGCAGGGTTTCAACACATTTCTTTAGCAATTCAGCCTCCCATCACAGTCCAGTTTTCTGGTTCGCCAAAAAATCTCTCTTTTTAAACTCTTTGCCGCTCTGCCATTGGAGGCACTTCCTGGTCTGTTGCTGTGTCACTGAGAAGCAGAAGGTCAGCAGTACTGAAATTCACATAAAAATTGTAGGGAAAAAAGAAAACTACCTACACCTCTACCCCGCTATAACACGACTCGATATAACACGGGTTTGCATATAGCGTGGTAGCAGCGGGGCTCTGGCAGCGCTTTAAAGGGTCTGGGGCTCCGGCTGCTGCGGGGAGCCCCGGGCCCTTTAAATCATCGCTAGAGCCCTGCCGCTGCTACCCCAGGGCTGCGGCAGCAGGGCTCGCTGGCGATTTAAAGGGCCTGGGGCTCCCCGTGGCCAGAGCCCTGGACTCTTTAAATCACTGCTGCAGTCCTGCCATGCTACCCCGATATAACGGCGTTTCACCTATAATGCGTTAGGGATTATTGGCTCCCCATGACCACGTTATATGGGGGTAGAGGTGTATATATATTTGAGGGAAATGTTGCTAAAGTAAATGATGATGAATATCCTCAGCATGAGCAATCAAACACCAAAACAAACATCTGTCTGGCTGTTGTTTGCACTGGATGCATTGTAACAACTCCAGTCTTCTCAATACACTCTTTGTTCTGCAGCGTTGAACGTAGGAGCCTGACTGTGTCATGTTCTGAGCACCTCCTTCCAGCTGCTTCATGCCTTCATTTGACAATGCATTGAGTGCACTCAGCTCTTGTCAAGGTGAGACCCTTCTCCCCCCAGCACTTAAGAAATGCCCAAGGAAGCAGGCAGGCCAGGTGTTAAGAGAGGAACGGATAGGACAACAAAAGAGAGATGGTTGAGTGACCTGAAAGAGGCCAGACAGAAGGTGAAACTTAAACTTTATAAACGGGAGGTTACGTAGCTGATCTAAAAATAATCAATCATTCTATTTTTGTGTCTTAGCATTCCCAGCTGCTGCTTGCTGACCAGGAAGAGAGGGCCTACAATGGGGAAATCAAGCCCAGCTCCCCCTCAGCAAAACACAATACCCTAGGCTGGTCCCAATGCCACTTTCTAAACTAACAGGAAAGCCGTTTGCAGACAGCTAAATGTCTTCTAATTGAATGAACTAACCCGGATATTAAATAAATACAACAAATCCTTCAGACAAATAATCAGCAGCTCTGGCTACAGCTTTCCTGCTGTCCACATGGCAGTCAACACACAGCCACCGGTGCCATTTTATAACCAGAAATCTCTAGGGCATCTGACCCCATCCTTTACCTTCCCTTTCCTCCACTCAATTTTATGCACATCATCATCATTATATGCCATCTGACAACTCAATATAATTGATAGTCTCTGACTGAGAAGATCCCAGAACTGGAAATGATAGTTAATGTTGCACATCAGGGTAAAACAGCAATGGCAGTTATCTGGGAAAAGCCTGGATAAACACGCCAGCACTATGACCACCTCTAACCAGCTCCAAGAGACCTTCACTTTCATGGGTACTAAATTTTCTCAAAAAACTGAGTATCATATTCTGCTATAGTGGAATGGCTGCTGCCATGACCAACAGTTTCAAATGGTTTTCACACTTTGTTTCATGCAGACTGATAAAATTAAACATGACCTCAAGCCAAAGAATTTAGATCTCATATCAAACCCACAGCTTCATCCAAAGATGAGAGGTGCTTGGAACCAGGGGGTTGTTCCAGCTTACAACCGACAGAAGGGGTAACCACAAAAAGCAAGATCCAGGACTTTTATTTGGGCCCAATCACCAGCTAACATTTTTTCTCCACAATAAAAGGTTAAGTAGCCATGAGTTAGTTCTGTCTTTCCTGGCTGACTATTGGCTCAGTTTTAAGGTGCCACGCACACCAAGGAACCACATACAAATATTGAACTACTACCATCATCACCAGAAGCAGAAAGAGCACCATTGATACATTTTAGGGAGCAATCTGCAGTTTCTTGAACCATTATCCTTACAGAAACATTAATATAATAGAAAAAAATACTGTATATCACCATCCTCAAAATATCAGTGTTAATATTGTATTGATTATTTGTATTCAAGGAACACTTAACATTTATACATAGTACTTTACTACTTCAAATCACCAACATTAACTACTGGATGCAATATCATGCTCAGTTTGTGCGGTAGTTTTTGTGAAGTGTGAAAACTGCAGATGCAGATAAGATTCAGATTCTTTTCTACTAGTGAGCCAAGGCTGGATTTGAACCCCAGTCTCTAAATGGCAATGGCCAGTGCATTTAGCCCAACAAACAGTGAAAGAGTATCAAATAGTAAAGCTGGCGAACAAGGAGCCACCATCCCTCAAGATGAAAGTGCGTCTTGTCTACATTATATGAAGCTGTCTCCTACACAGCGTAGGATCTCAGAGACCTAAGGAGGCAGAAACACATTACCAATAGGAATCATTTTCTATTTCAGCTTTGAGTTTTTTAATTCAGCATATTAAAAGGAAAAGATATATTAAGATTAAAAAATGTCAAAATACACTCCTGTTGCTAATGCCATTCTCCTTGAGAGACAGAAAGCAAGCATTGTGGCTCAAAACAGCCAAACTCAACACTGACAATCAGAGAGGCTAAAATAATGTAGGAGCAATAAGAAATGTGCTTTGAACTGTCAAGCCCTTTGCTTTGTTAACTGCACTTAGGATCTTATTTACAAGTAGAGAAATATGTCCTGTTTCTTGACATTCCTAAAACAAGCAGAAGTAACAACACTAATGAGTTGTGAAAATTATTATGCCAGGGTGATCCTAGGCCAACAGGGCATCATAGGCCAACTTGGTGCTTTCCTCCCAGCAATTTACCATTAAGGAAGACAACTGTAATTCCCATATGTCTTCCAGACTCCTATCAGCTGCAATCCTGGTTCACTGGAAAGTGATATGACAGCCAATACAAAGGATTATGGGGCACATCTAAGACCAAGGGGCTGCCAGAACTGAGTTCCATCTGCAGCACCATTCTGCTAGCAGAGACTCAAACACCAGGACTGGTGTTTCAGATTCCCTTGTTGCTACTACTCTAGCCTTTATGCCATCTATTCTTGGTCCTTCTGAAAAACAAAACCCACAGACCTTTCTGCAGCATGGCTATGTATCAGAAGATGGGTTGAAGAGCTGATTGGAGGTTTTCCAGGATAATATAGCTCAAGACTTTTACCTGATTAAAAAAAAAAAAAAGTCATCTCAGTAAAATCCAATCACCTTGATCCATCAATATGATGGCAAATAGTAACATACTGTAAACTTCCAGGGGCTATATACTGTACTTTTCTATTTCATTTTAATAATTGGAGATATACCAATCTCCTAGAACTGGAAGGGACCTTGAAAGGTCATTGAGTCCAGCCACCTGCCTTCACTAGCAGGACCAAGTACTGATTTTTGCCCCAGATCCCTAAGTGGCCTCCTCAAGGATTGAACTGACAACCCTGGGTTTAGCAGGCCAATGTGCAAACCACTGAGCTAGCCCCCTCCCCCCCAAACACACATTCTAGGACAATAATGGAAAAACCTGTAACTCCACTTGGAATTGCTTTGTTTCTGTTTTTTTTTTTTTTTGTCTGTTCATTTTAAATGAGAATCAAGAACCTTGGCACCCCCCAAGTCATAACCCTTCTCTATTGCACAGCAAGCAGTAAATGCCAGCATGCTGATTTAACATTCTTATCTAGAGAGTATGTGATTATACCCACTTTAAAATTAGTGCAGCTTGGGTATAAAATACTCTATGATAGGTATATTACCAGTGATACTAGAATTCAAAAGCAAATGCACCGCTTCCAATGCCAGAAGGGACCATTGTGAACATCTAATCTCACCTCCTGTGTAAAATAGGCTCATTGAACTTCCCCAAAATACTCCTAGGACATATCTTTTAGAAAAAAATCCAATCTCAATTTTAAAATTGTCAGTGATGAAGAATCCCTGGTAAATTGTTCCAATGGTTTATTACTCTCACTATTAAAAATGTATTTCCAGTCTGAATTTGTCTAGCTTCAACTTCCCAGCCATTGGATTGTGTTATACCTTACTCTGCTAGACTGAATTATTAAATATTTGTTCCCCATGTAGATACTTATACACTGTAATCAAGTCACTCCTTAACTTTCTCTTTGTTAAACTAAAGAGATTGAGCCCCTTGAGTCTATCACTGTAAGGCATGTTTTCTAATCCTTTAATCATTCTCATGGCTCTTCTCTACACCCTCTCCCCAACATCCTTGAATCGTGGACATCAGAACTGGACACAATATTCCTGAAGTGGTTTCACAAGTGCCAAATAGAAAAGTAAAATAACTGTCTACTCCTACTCGAGATTCACATTTATGCACCCAGTATTTATGAAATACAGTAAAATATTCTATGAGCTTTAGCTGTAAGTGATGAAAAAAAGTTATAATATCGAAAGGGACTCTGGATAGTTTTTCAATTCATAGCGATAGGTTATATCACCAACCAAGAACACAATCTGAGGGGGTTTGAAAGTCTGAGATGTGCTGTATTAAAAACTGGATACAATTATTTTTGCAAAATACATTAGACTATGGTTTAATCCCAAATATAAAATCATAGATAAAAGCAAGTGCAATGCATATGAATTATAGAATGACCTTGTATGTCTGGATGGGCTTTACAACTAGTGCAACAAGTTCAAGCAGCCTGTTAAAATACACTTGAAAATATTGCAGATAGGAGCACCTGTATTCTGTACATATGAGGACAATTTCCAAAATACCCTTATATAGTCCTATGATGCCAGTTCATTTTTAAAAAAACCAAACAAGTCAGAGGTTAGGTTTTCTATCCTTGCCAAACAGAAAGAAAAGGAGCATTTATAAAAGTTAGGGTTGTTTATCAGCAGTTATATTACTTGCATGGTGGTAGCACTTAGTGGCTCCAAGTCATGTATCTCAGCACCATTGTGCTAGGCGCTGTAAATCAACACAGTTGTGGGACAAGAGCTGAGTATGACAAAGTTCAAAGTTACTTATTCTACTGGTGTTACGTGGGGTGTCAAGTAGACTAAAAAGACAAGGAGGTAGAAAATAAAGCAGGATTGTGTGAATGGGTTTGGGCATCATTTATTCATCTCAGCTAAGAATTTTATTTAACAAACACCACAATAAAAAATGCAGAATGCTTCAAGACACAGACAAATTTAAAAATACACACTTTCAAATTACAAAGGAATATCTGAGGGGGCAGCATCTATATTTAAATATTCAAGCATCAACGCTGAAAGGGATTCACCTGTTACCAACAGCAGTTAGAATGTACAAGCTTGATTTTCAACCTTTTTAAACCTCACCCCAGTCTAAAAATAGGAAAAGGTTTCAGGCCCACCAATCTAGCCATCAAAAGAAAGAGGTTGGGTGTGACACCCTTAGATCTGATCATGACCCGAGTTGCAAGTCCGCCATGATCAGTGCTCAGTACAACAGGACCCTACCTGAGGCCTCCAGGCAGAACCGATATATAAATTTTAGGTAGCTCAAAAGAAGAGCTGCTCCTGGTCTCTCCATCCCCCATGACTTCTCTTTGTACTGAGGGGGCTGTGTATCTCCTGAGTAGTTCATACCCCCTGAAGTACCATTCTGGCTGGGGCCTGGGAACGCCCTGAGGGCTTCTTCCCCACAGCTCCTAGAGCAACTGCAAGATTTCCACACGTGATTTTGGGTGCCTGGTTTGTATGAAAAGGGCTGGACTTGCAGGGGTGGGAGGAGGGATGTTGAGCCCTCGCTTTAACAACAGGCCCCTTGCAGGGGTTGTCAAGTTGGGATTCCAAAACTGAGGCATCATAACTCACTCATCACTTCTGAAGGCCTTGGCCACTTGCTCTAGGTTCACTGGGGCTGGAGCAATCACCTTCCCTTCCCCAGTTATTCTGGGTGTCTGCCTTCCCAACCAATCCATCCACCTCCATCATCATTTTCCCCTTGCAGCGCCCTGACCTAGGCTGGGAGTCAGGAGATGGGATGCTCCTGCATTGCCTGGATAGGCTACAGGCTGTGGCTGCTGCTGGGCTCAAGGAGCTGCCCTCACCCCCTTGAAGCCCGGTCTAGGCTACTGCTGTCTGGCTCCAGTCTGGCCTCACCTCTCCCACTTGCTGGTCCACAGCAGTGACCATGAAGCGACGCTGTTATGCAGCTCTCCAGTGCAGCTGCAGCCACACAGAACACATGGGCTGGGCAGGATAGGACAGGAGCAACAAGCCCAGCAGGGCAGAGGAGAAGTGAATGAACAAATTAATCTCACTTGTTATGGCTCAGACTAGA
This sequence comes from Gopherus flavomarginatus, assembly GCF_025201925.1. Classification (NCBI taxonomy): domain Eukaryota; kingdom Metazoa; phylum Chordata; order Testudines; family Testudinidae; genus Gopherus; species Gopherus flavomarginatus. The sequence continues at coordinate 11,364,826 of NC_066630.1, read as the reverse complement.
TTTTGACTGTTTCAATAGGTTTCTGTAGTTACAGCTCTTGAGATGGGAGGGTGAGTAATACTGTCCAAGGAGGGCAGTTTGGCATTTGCTTTCAAGTAGAGGACCCTTAGTTTAGGCTGTAGTCAATTATGCCCAAGTAATGCCCCACTGTTGGGGACTGTTGGTTACACAATTAGACAGCAGGCTGTAGGGTTTTTTGAGCCCAAAACTTTATTTTTTTAATAGCCCTAAAACTAAACAAACAAGCCTCAGGTGAATGCAGTAGCAGGGGAAGTGCATGTAACTTCCAATTGGTGTCAGTATACCTAATGTTCCAATTAACTAAGTAGCAATGCTTCAGCAGTGATAAAAAAGGTCCAGCAAAAGATTCATGGCGCCACTGAAAAGCACTGTAGGAAAAGAAGGCACAGTGCTCCGGCTGAGTAGTCAGTATGCTAGAAATGTTATTTCTAGCGCAGTATATAACAGTTCCCCCTGCTTTATCTTTCTTCACAGCCCATCACAGATATGGCTGTCAATTACCTCAGACACTTGCTGGAAGCACATGTAATCAAATTAGATTATATACCTACCTTAGGCGATCAGTCACTGTGACACTAAATGTTTTTAGTAAGCTGTGTCAATCAAAGCCTGTCTACAGATACATGTAAGGCAACCGGTTTAGACAGAAGCTGTTTTGTTGCTAAACAAAACTATTTTTGACAGTGAAATGGCACAAGCGAGTTCAATCCACATTACTGAAAGAGCTACATTTTAGAATATACAAATCCAGCATGTTGCAGTTTAGTAGATATGACTTGTCTTTTACATACCTATTTCTCTGTAAGGGTAATCTTTTCAGTTCCAAAGCATATTTCTAGCAGATTTCATTATAACAAAAAACAGTACAACAGCATGGTGGCAAAGCCTCCACAACCGTATTAAAATTCTAAATCAGATGTGATGCTCTTCCTTGCAGTCTTTAAAACAAAGAGATGAACATCTGAAGGGACAGAGAGAATGATTTGTAAGTGGCAACGTACTATCTAGCAAGTTGTGTTTGGAAAGTATTCCCATTAACATTTAAGGATTGCGTTTCAAAACACCAATTTGAAAGGAAATAACTGTATAATGAAAACAGAAGAGCACTGTGGATCAAAATGTGGAAAATAACCATATCAAGATGGCTCTGGAGAAGTAATTAGTTCTGCATTTTGCATATTTAATCAAAATCAACAAAATGATCTTGCCCCATGTTGTCACGGATGAAGGTCAAGCCTAGTTTTCATCATGTTTTTATACAAGTGCAATAGTGTCTTCATGGCAAATAGATGGCTCATAATTTCAAGGATTAAAGGCAAACAGCTAAACTACCAATTTCACACAACCAAAAGAGCACTTCTGATCTTTCAGCATATTAGACATATTAGTGTTATGTTGGGAACTAGACTGCTTTTTGGGAAGCAACGGGGGGGACAGCTTTTATTCTGTTTCATAAACAGGAAATATTTCATAGTATTAATGCTTTGTTAATGACTGTAATACATCAGCCTCTATGAGACATGCCCAGTTTCTCACAGAGTATTCAGCTTCTTTTCCCTGAGCCGAAAAGCAAATCATCAGATTACAGGTGCTTAAGTACTGTACTGGGGATGAGTTTTGTGAAGCCATCAGCGTGATCTTTTCTAGATAATGAATCCTCCAAAAGATCCTTCTGCACATTTACATCTTTGAAATGTAGCATGTTTTTATCTAGTGATTTAAAAACAAAACAAAAAACCCCACACCATCCTGCTGCTTAGAGCCATATTCTATCTCAGGCTTTGAAGCTCTAGAAGTATTGCTGACCTTTTCAAAGGCAGTTTTCAGCCTAAATTTAGCAAAAAGTATTTTTTCAACCAATTATAATTTTGAGTCACAGCAAAATGAATGGCTTTTGGGGGTTGGTGTGAGTTTACAGACCCTTTAAGGCGTTGGCTTAACAATCCATTTGCCACACAAGAGGTTCAGTTGGGCAACATTCCCTGCACTGTCCATTGAATACCTGATCATAGTAACCTCCATGGAAGTGAGGCAATAGTTCAGTCTCCATGAACAGTCACACTTTTCTATGTATTCAGTGGCTAGTAGCTTTTGTGATGGGAACACTTATCTTTATCGGGAACTCGACAGAGCAAAGAGCTATCTGATAATTTACTCTTAGCACCCTGAATAGGATTTGAAATGCAACTTGCAGGTGAAATGCTCCATATTAATTACAAATAATCAGCAATTCTAATGAGAAAAACTGCCAGAAATAACTGGTATGCATCTTATTTACAGTGGGTATCAATAAAATTAAGTGCACAATTTAGATTTACAATTCTGAAATCCATTAACTGTCCAGACAGATAACACTTGTATTTAAATGAAGTGGGTTACGTTTTTTCTTTAAATTAAGAGAAACACTTAGAGTCTGTCAGTTTTTTTGATCCCATTTTCTCCCCCAATCCTATCTATTCTATGTATTTCACACTATTTTGAATACACACTGAATTTCATACTAGCCTACATCATATGTACTGCCAATGTCCTTTTAAAATGCAGAGATGCCAGCATTAAACACCAGACTATTGAAGGCATTTCATTAATGTGGCACAGTGTTTTACCAAAGTCTATAAATAACATATCAGAAATACTTGCATTACAGAGATTTACAATTATAATATGCATAATTTCTAACTTTCCAGCTGCATATTTTAGCATTTTTTCATATTCCTTTCATCACTCCTAGGGTGTGCACCAAATAATGCTAAATATTTTATGTACATCTTTTTCTCAAGAATGTCACCTGATTTTCATGAAGTCTAGCTCATAATCAATGGGCCTAAAAATTCATGTCCAACTGTGCACCATGTCTGTGCGTGCTGTTACCACGATTGCCTGGAGAAAGAGGACATTAGTTGGATTTCAGGCACAGAGTGCAAGAAATTAAACCAAAAGCATTTGTAGGATTTATAAATTTTATTTATATATGGGCCAAGGCTTTTAGGGCACCCATATGGCAGGACCCATGGATTGATATGCAACCTTTATCCTCCACAAACAGCCTACCAGCATGCAGGTCACATCCTGAGTGTCTGTGTATAGCTGCAGCCTGCCAGCCACACATCGGTCACACTGTGGTTTCCCCCCGGCCTTAGTCACCACTTGCAGGGTGACTCCAACACATTCCCAGTCCCGGATTTCCCAAAAAAACATGTGTTTTGCACTGTCCACCCCTCTCCTGGGCAGCCTAGATATATTAGGTCCATTGTCCCTCTAAGGGAATCAATATACAACAGTTTGCTACCCCAAATGGAGTTACCCACACACAGTTCACAACACTGGATTAGTTCTGATTAAAGAATAAAACAACTGAACCACAAGAAGATCGTTTTTTCTCCTGCCTTTCTCAAGCTGGTTTGTTTTTTAAAAGGGAGAGAAAAAACACTAGAGACATATGAGTTCAATCCTTGAGGGGGCCATTTGGGGATTAGTCCTGCTTTGAGCACGGGGTTGGACTAGATGATCTCCTGAGGTCCCTTTCAACCCTAATAATCTATGACTTCTATGACTAAATGAGTAACATTAAAAAGATGATGAAACCTCAGGTTAAGATTTTGTAGCCAATTTATTTTACTTAAAGGTGCCAGTTTATAGCTTATCTTGTTTTAGGAGTCCAACAATAGCTTATTTTTTATTTAACCCTGTTTTCCTCTCAAAATGTTAGTATTGTTTGCACTATGGCAACCCTAGAAACATCAGTTATAGTCCACTAAATCCAGAGTTTCTCAAACGGGGTCGCCGCTTCTGTAGGGAAAGCCCCCAGCGGGCCGAACCGGTGTGTTTACTTGCCCCGTCCGCAGGTCCGGTTGATCACGGCTCCCACTGGCCGCGGATCGCTGCTCCGGGCCAATAGGAGTTGCTGGAAGCAGCGGCCAGTATGTCCCTCGGCCCGCGCCGCTTCCAGCAACTCCTATTGGCCAGTGGGAGCCGCGATTGGCCAGACCTGCAGACGGGGCAGGTAAAGACACCGGCCCGGCCTGCCAAGGGCTTTCCCTACAGAAGCAGCGACCCCTGTTTGAGAAACTGTGACTAAATTTCTCGCCAAACAATTAAAGTATCTTGTCAGCAATAAGTGTAAACTTCAGAAATTTTTATTACAAATATTAGCAGTTGAGTAAATAGCATTTTATATCCAAGTGTACAGAAGACAAAACAAGAGATCCTTCCTTCAGCTTTCAGCCAAATGTCCATATGATGTATAGCTGTCCAGCTGCAACATAGCTCAGCTCTCAGAGTGTTTTGAAGCATTAGTGAGCCTCTGACGCATCTCTTCAGCATGTGCCCGGCTCTTGGCTCGGTTTTCTTGATACTGGAAGACAAGGAAATAAATGAATAATAGATAAATTATGTCACTGAATTTAAAATGCAGCACAGGTTTATCATTTGGAAAGAAAACAAGTGTTTTTGACTGACAAATTAAGTTTGTCAAGCGATTAAAAAGATTAATTGAGCGATTAATCGCACTGTTAAACAATAATAGAATACCATTTATTTAAATATTATTGGGTGTTTTCTACATTTTCAAATATATTTATTTCAATTACAATACAAAGTGTAAAGTGCTCGCTTTAGATTTATTTTTGATTGCAAGTATTTGCACTGTAAAAAAAATAGTATTTTTCAATTCATCTAATACAAGTACTGTAGTGCAGTCTCTTTATCATGAAAGTTGAACAAATGTCAATTTTAGAGCCTGCAAGTCCACTTAGACCAATTTCTTGTTCAGCCAATTGCTCAAACAAGTTGCAGCAGATAATGTTGTCCACTTTTTGTTTACAACGTCACCTGCAAGTGAGAACAGGATTTCGCATGGCACTGTTGTAGCCAGCGTTGCAAGATATTTACATGCCAGATGCAAGATATTTACGTCTCATCATGCTTCAAGCACCATTCCAGGGGGACATGCGTCCATGCTGATGACAGATTCTGATCAGTAACAATCCAAAGCAGTGCAGACTGATGCACGTTCATTTCATTGTCTGAGTCAGATGTCACAAGCTGAAGGTGGATTTTCTTTTTTGGTGGTTCGGGTTCTGTAGTTTCTGCATCTGAGTGTTGCTCTTTTAAAACTTCTGAAAGCATGCTCCACATCTCGTCCCTCTCAGATTTTGGAAGGCACTTCAGATTCTTAAACCTTGAGTTGAGTGCTGTAGCTATCTTTAGAAATCTCACATTGGTACCTTCTTTGCATTTTGTCAAATCAGCAGGGAATGTTCTTAAAATGAACAACATGTGCTGGGTCACTATTCGAGACTGCTATAACATTAAATATATGACAGAATGTGGGTAAAACAGAACAGAGGACATATTATTCTCCTCCAAGGAATTCAGTCACAAATTTAATTAACGCATTTTTTTTTTTTTTTAAAACAAAGTCATCAACATGGAAGCATGTCCTCCGGAATGGTGGCTGAAGCATGAAGGGGCATATGAATGGTTAGCATATCTGGAGCATAAATACCTTGCAATGCCAGCTACAAAACTGCCATATAAAAATGCCCGTTCTCACTTTCTGGTGACATTGTAAATAAGAAGAGGGCAGCATTATCTCCAGTAAATGTAAACAAACTTGTTTGTCTTAGCAATTGGCTTAACAAGAAGTAGGACAGTGGACTTGTAGGCTCTGAAGTTTTACGTCGTTTTGTTCTTTAAGTGCAGTTATGGAACAAAAAAATCTACATCTGCAAGCTGCACTTTCACAACAAAGATTGCACTACAGTACTTGTATAAGTTGAATTGAAAAATACTATTTCTTTTGTTTATCATTTTTACAGTGCAAATATTTGTAATAAAAATATATTTTGATTTCAGTTACAACACAGAATACAATATATATGAAAATGTAGAAAACATCCAAAATATTTAATATATTTCAATTGGTATTCTACTGTTTAATAGTGTGGTTAAAATGGCGATTGTTATTATTTTTAATTGTGATCAATTTTTTTTAGTTAATTGCGTGAGTTAATTGCGATTAATCGAAAGCCCTACAAATTATGCTTGCACTGACAATGTTATTTTCATTATTTCATGTCTGTATTGACTCAGTTTACTTTAAAACTAACGAAGGGTCTCTTTCATAATAAAAAGCATTTTTCTCAGTCTGAAATGAGTACAAAAACTGAACAACAATTCTAGTAATAGTACAGCATACATGCTTATGGAGGAAACTTATCTACCAAGCCATCTCACGGATGAGAAATATAGCTATCTTTGGATCATGAAGATACTTAAAGAGGTGCACCTGTGTAGAACGTAAGCACCATGCCAAGGCACTGCTCCAGACAATTCCTCCCTAATGATAAGATGTAGATGCAGAAAGTAGAGGAGCCATCCTGGACATGAAGTTGTCCTTATTGTAACTTAAGTATCTATGATCCACACATATGCATTTCTAAGCCAAAAAGATACGACAACTTTATGCTCCTGCTGGTATATTTTGTTAGGCAGATGATGGTTATAAATTAGGCTTTGAAGGATTAGATTTTATTGGTAACTGTTGGGAAACATCGATTTCACCACACACATGGGTTGACGAAAAAATTATTTTCAGTGATAACCAAAATTTACAGATAGGCAAGGTAACAAAAATACTGTTGGAGCACTTAGTCTGATTTTAAAATATTTACTTTGTATATCTGGATATGTGATGATGACAATTTGTGTTTTGTTATAAAGCTTTAACTTGTTTAACCTCAAAGTATACTGTCATTAAATAATTACTGTCTGACCCTACCCTCAATTTCCTGCAACTGTGAAAATTTAAGTTGAATAGAAAAAAATGCTTAAAAGCAAACATTGCTATTATCTGCCAAAATTATAAAAAAAAAAAAATCTAATTCTGCCTAGCCTAGTTATAATATTCCTTTAGCAGCCCAATGGCTGAGCGACACATTCCCTCTCAGCATTCTGGACGTTAACGGGAGCCAGCCTGCTAGGACATGCCATATTAACAGAATCTCCCTGCAATGACACCTAAAGCCTTGTTTTCAGCTTAAAGGATCCAATGATCATGACCGGATGCCTGACAATGTCCCATTCCAAAAACTCATCTCTCAAGTGTTACTGTTGATCCCAGCTGAGCCAGAAACAAATTGGAATAACCCCATGAAGTTCATGCAGCCTGGAACAAATGCACAAGAGATTTGGTCACCTTCAGTGTCTTGGATGACCACAACAGACAGTCTTGGTGACTAACATCAGAACTGGCAAGAGCTCAGTAAGCTCATGTAGGAAATTGTAGCTTACACAATTCAATTCTCAAGTTCATTTTATTCCAGGACATTCATTCACATTTAAATAAATTCCAGACATGTCTGATGATATGGCACAAGTAAGATCACACCTAGAACACTGTGTACACTTCTGGGTACCCCAGTGCACAAAGACTTGATACATTTCAGGAAGAACAACAACAACAAAATCAAAAAAGACTGGGGGGTTGGGACAGGAGTAGGGAGGCATTAGATATTATTTCTCCATAAATCAAAACAGCATGATTTAGCACAATTACAAAACCAAGTAAAAGTGATAGTTCTCTGAATATCTGAGAAGTACGAAGACTAAAAAGGGGGAAATGGATTAGGATGACTAAAGGAGCATAGTGGAAAGAAAGTGAACAAAGGAAACTTTCCCGCATTCAGCCCACACTTTCCTAACAAGTCCTCAAAGGTCTCAATAGAGAAAGACTCAACTGTGCAATAGTCTGTCAAAGAAGTGATGAAAATCCTTTCACTTGAAGAATTTCATACTAGACTAGACAATGTACTTACAAGTATACTTTTGGGGATAATCTTTAGCATTAATAGGAGTCTAGACAACTTGAGTTAGGTCTTTTCCATCACTGTTTTCTACAACTGGGCCCAAACTATTTTTATTTTCGTGTTAAATTTAGAAAAATGCAGTCTGTGTTAATCAATTGCCTGCATCTGCAATGCTTTTCTAACTTTCAAAGAGCAACAAATTACTACAATAGCTTCCAGACAGCCGTAAGTTTAAGTATTGCCAGTTTAGTTATATACATTTTAAAAGCAGATCCACTTTTGGGGGACTGACTACCAATACCTAATTAGAAAGTGCTTATAATAAAATATTTTTTATATTTCTTAAACTCAGCCCTGGTCTACACTAGACAATTAGGTCGTTCTAGCAACATTGGTCATGGCTGTGAAAAATCCACACCTTCCCGAGCAGTGTATTTAAGCTGACTTACGGCCTGGTCTACACTGTGGGGGTGTCGATGTAAGATATGCAACTTCAGCTACGGGAATAGCATAGCTGAAGTCGACGTATCTTATTTCGACTTACCTCCCGTCCTCATGGCGCGGGATTGACGGCCGCAGCTCCCCCGTTGACTCCGCTTCCACCTCTCGCCCTAGTGGAGTTCCGGAGTTCAGGGATCGTCTTATTGCGTCTTCCAATATAAACACACACTGGGTGTCAAGGGCCAATAAAAAATACAAATTTTCTTTGGATGCTGTCCTTAGGAAGAAGGATCCTCCCAGAATTTGCCTCCACAACTAGTACTGCGGCAATAGGTCTTAACAACGAAAGCATTTTGGTTTGCCCCCAAATAAGATTTTGATTGAAGTGAAGTGAAGTGCATTTATAACCACACAAAATGTCACACTGACTGAGATATTACATGCAAGTGATATCTGAACAGTTTCAAACCACTTTGTATATGATTTCTCCTTGTGTAAGATGTATATTCCCACTCACAAATGTCAAGGGATTAACACAGCTTCCTAAATGAACAAAGACTAGTACTAGAAGAGTTACATTTTAAAAAGCCAACACTGTGTGAGTAAATTTCAAAGATTTTGAAAATAGAAAAATGGACCTACTTTATGACAGAACATTGCTCACATTTATACCTGGCTACCACCCAAGAAATCATGGACCCGGACCTCATTTGAAATCAACAAAACTCCAACCCCTCTCCAATACTGAAGAAAACTATGGCAAATAGTATTCCCCCACCTCAAGTACATATTTATTTATAGCATAGGGTTTAAATTTAGCTTCCCATCATTGTATGCTATTTGTATTTTTGCTTAAGAAGAGAAGCTTTGTTTTTAAAGTACATTGTTCCTGATACTATATGCTTACCATTCATGTTGATAAGACACAAGAAAAAAAAAGTAGTATTTTCTGGTGTGGTACTTCGATTCTGCTGGTTCTAAAGTACATACTAATTCACAGATGGGCTTTTTTCTGTTTTTTCCACCCATGTATATTCATTACAGTAATTTCAAATAAGATATTTTGAAATTGCTAACTAATTACACCAACAAGCTTCTGACCCTTTTAGGAAGTTGCAGTTACACTATTATATCACTGTAGCCATAATTTAAGGGAGCAGATACTTCACAGTCTATTTTCTTTCAATGGAAAAAAAATTAGAATTGTACTGGAAGACTGGTAAATTATATACCTCAGTTCACCTGTGTGTAACCGTTACATTGCAATGCCTTTTGACATGCCTTTAATCTGGCCAATTCAACTGTTTTTGGGTATCAAAGGGATGTTAAATTAGCTGGGAGACATAAGCCCTCTCACTGATGTTGATAAGAAATCAAGGAAAATATTGTTTGTATGTTTACATCTGTCTATATCCTATACTCAATTAGCCTTAAGGTCAAAGATGCGTATACATTGCATGGAACAAATCAATATTTCCTGTATTGTCCTCACTTATCTGTTCATGTTTTGATGAATGGCCAGCAATTGCCTAATGTAAATCGGTGTAACTGAACTATTTGTGTATGCATGAGAAGTCGGTAGTTAACTTCAAAGCAAAGGTTGTTGGTTTAACAATGGAGACTCACAAACTGTCTGCATTACCTATTCTTCGTCAGGGAAAAACCAATGCTGTGATAGTAACCCTCATTGAGTTACTTTCAACTACAAATACTGTACCATGGGAACAATCCTGCTATCTCTGATTCATTTCTGGACTGCCTGAACTCTGGCAGGGAGAGTTCTAAGCATATGGACAGAGATTCCTAGAATTGAATTTTGGGAAGCCAAAACTTGTGAAAAGGATTCTAACAGACTCTGAATCTATGTTTTAATCTCTTCAATAACTCATTTATTTTCTTAGTCAATTATCTTTGGTTAGTTTACTAAGGAGTGGCTAATAGCTGTTTTTGGTGAGACTTGGGGTGAGTGACTGGTCCTTTAGGACCAGAAGAACCTAATGTGTGGTGGTTTTTGCATTTAATAACCTTACATCATACAATCCAAGTTGTCTAGGTGATTATAAGGGACTGGAATGCTAAGGAGGCTGTATGTGACTCCTTGGTAAAACTAATATAGTGATCCAGGGGTACGCTTTTGTTACTGGCTTAGTAAAATCTAACTGTAGAATATACCACCAGTTTGAGTGTGTCTGTCCTATTTTCTGACAGCTTGTCCTGAGTTTGGCATTCTTAGCTGTGACCCACTCTAGGCACCATGACAATATTTATTCTTATTTTTCATATAGTTTGAGAAGGTTTTTTAAAGCATGCCATGAGAGTTCAAGCAGATGAAGTAGCATTCTCACAGATTGATAATGCAGGGCAAGCAATTCTGGCTGTTCAGTATTTGGCTTTTCAAAACCACATTTTCAGAACATGGCCACTAATTTAGCACATATAACTCTGCATATGCACAATTCTGCATTCTATCATTTGACACACACAAATTCTGAATATATCAGTTCTCTCATCCAGGCATGACATTACAAGTGTAAAGATCAGAGTGGATCCTGTTGTGATAACTAGGCCTACAAATTTACCCTAATTCTAACCTCAACTGTAAACTGTAAATGTTACAATAACTTATAACAACAAATGTTAATAGAAAGTAAGTCAAGTAGCTTTCAATAATGAATGTTATAAACAGATGCAAGGGAACCAGACAAAGACTAAATTCATCTAAACAAAAAAATGACCCCAAATTTGGATCATAAGCCTACCCTGCATCTCCATGAGGTATGCCAAGTTTCAAAGCTAGCCGAGTAACCATGCAGATTTTGGAGCACTTAGACTCATCCTTGAAGCACAAATGGCTTCTCAACCCTAGCTACAGGAGAATTGGTGCTCCACTATGGATTATTAACTAAACTTTTTCATTTTTCTTTTATCTGCAGTACAGTATTGTAATAAGCAGAGTCCTGAGCAGGAATGTTGTATCTATAGGAATCACTTAAGGCCCAATTCTGCGACTCACTGAATAGTTCACTGAAGCCAATAACTCAAGTAGTGCTTGACAGACAGAACTTGGTCATTCTGTTTCATGTTGTATAATGCACACATAGGTATCCTATGAAAAGCAAATACCAAGGAAATTTGCTTTATTTTTAATTTTTTAAGCAGGAAAAATCTGTGAAACGTTAATCAGTTCCTATTTGGAAGCATTTTATTTTGTTAGAGATGCACTGGGAGGGGGGGCGGGATTACATATCTGCCCACTTTTGGATCTCTAGAAAACACTCCTGCCTTTGGTATAAAAAATAAACAACACTGGAGTGGAAGAGGCACTATTTCTTTTGAACATGATGTCACAATGAGTTGTGTTTTCATGTGCACTAGAGCTGAATTAACATTTCTGCTGAAGAGGGACCAACATATTGTCAAGCTTAAAAACACTTACAAAGCAAACAACTAACAGTGTAATTGCCAAACAAGAGTGTTAATGAAAGATCTTTCTGGGTGATACAGAGAATGGAAAAAATACTATAATTATTTGTGAATCAAAAGTACATAATGTACTTTGAGCTATTTAATAGTGCTGCTAACCCAAAGTAAGGGTAGCAAGATTGAAAATGGATAATTACTGATTCAATTTTATGGAAGAATGAGTAATATTCTAAAATTTACTCAATGGTTATTTTAACTAGTGCTTTATACAATATCAGAGTCTACATTTAACTGAAAAAGTATCAAAAAAGTTAGGCCACTATCCTTCAACTGGATCCACAAAGGTGGACATCTAGGCCCTTATGGCACTCTGTTGGCATTCGCAGTGTTCGGGGCAAACTCGGAGGTCTGTCCACAGGGATCCATTTTCAGGATTGAAACCTACTACTGATTACAGAAATAAGACTGCTGACAGAGGACTTTGATTCTGTATCCTTGCAAAGATGGGTCATTACCTAGTCTCTCATTTTGCACATACAATTTTCCATGCAGAGACCTTTCTCACAACAAATACTAGATAAAAGACACAACTGCATTGTTGCTATCCACTTTAATATAACCTTTGAAAACTACGTGTTTCAGTTACATTTGAAGTTAGAACCTTACCTCCTTCTTTAAGCATTTCCGCATCTCACGGTCAAGGTCATTGCAGTGGCCAAAAAATCTCAAAAAGGTGTGCTAAATAGTTATGGGAGAGAAAACACAATTTGCCACGTTATATAATTCAAAGTTTCTGCTTGAAAAGCATTACAGCATCTTAGAAATTAATTTGTAGCACATATTGTGTTCTATTCTTCCTTTCACTTTCTCTCTTGTAGAAGTGTGCTGAGTTTCAAGAGAATTTATTCTATCTAAAAATCAGAGCTACTTCTATGGAAGCCTTGTTACTCAGTTAGGGCCCAAACTTTGATGGTGCTTACCCTTCTGTTTACTTTACTGGGAGTTGTTCAACATGTGTTAGGAGGCACTCAACAGATTGCAGGATCAGACTCTTAAATAAGATACAAATTGAAGTCAGACGCATAGCTTACTGACAACATCTTTAAAGCATGTACTTATTAACTTTAAGGCCAATTCTGTAACCTTTACTCACCAAACAATATAGCTAGTTTCAGTGGAACTGCTCGTGTGTGTAAAAGTCTCTGGAACAGATTCTTCCGACTAGAGAGGTTTGCAACCATTGTGGAGGAGATGTGCTTAATCCCCAGGATTAAGCACAGTATACACTGCTTTTCCTTCACAGCTTTAAGAGGTAAATCCAGAACTAGTTTCAGATTAAACTGCATACCATCCCAGCCACATAAGAGTGTGCTGCTTGTCCAAAATATCTGAAGCTGCTATACAGAGGGAGTTTGGTACTACAGAAGTGGACACAGCCCAAAATAGAAGAGAAGATAAGCCCCTCCAACCCACCGTTCAGATCAGCCCTAATTTCCCATTTCACCAAGCCCATGACTTGAGACTGCATTCACTCTGGTTAAGAGTCACATCGCTGCAATTTCTGGGGCTTTATATATATTTAAATCTTATCCCATTTCTAAGATACTGATGGGGAAACTATGGCCATTGTTCTGATTGACTCTCTATAGCTATCTTCCCCAAATAAGTCAAGTGTCTGCCATGAAAGTACGGCATCTAAAGTAAAAACTTTTTGAAGCTGTGTCACATCAAAGTGCATTGTCCAAAAACATGCCTGCACCTCTTAAAAGTACCATTTTCACAGAATGATAATCAAGATGACAGTACCAAGTGGTTTGATAGTAGAATGCTATATAAAGCCTTGGCTACACTTGCAAGTTACAGCGCAATAAAGCAGCCCTGGGCACCCTATCTCACTCCCCGTCCACACTGGCAAGGCACGCAGAGTGCTCCGACTCCGCAGCTACAGCGCTGCTGGTACTCCACCTTGGCGAGCGGAATAACGTTTGCGACGCTCCCACTGGAGCGCCGTGGCGGCAGTGTGAATGAGGTGTTGCATTACTGTGCTGTGATCAGCCTCCAGAAACGTCTCATAATCCCCTTAAGTCAAATGGCCACTCCTGTCATTGTTGTGAAATTGGATGCAGGAATGCGGAAATGCCCTTTCAAAGCTCCATTTCGGAGAAGTCAGCTGCTTATCAGCTACGAGAAAAAGCAAACATTTACTGTTTGCTTTGAGTGTGTGTGGGGGGGGTCTGAACTTAGAAGACAGCATGCCGACACACTCTCAGCACCCCAAAAACTCACTCTCTCTCCCGCCACATATACACAACATACTCCCTGTCACACTCCACCCCACCCCACCCGAAAAGTATGTTGCAGTCACTTTCATGCTGGGATAGCTGCTCATAATGCACCGCTCCCAATGCTGCTGCAAGTGCCACAAATGTGGCCACATCAGTGCGGTTGAAGCTGTCAGTGTGGGCAGACTACAACACTTTCCCTACTGCGCTCTACGAAGGCGGGTTTAACCCACAGCGTTCTACATCTGCAAGTGTAGCTATGCCCTAAGACACCCAAATTACTCAAAAACCTACAAAAACTCAGATTCAAAAATACTTGCAACTATAGGCTAGACTGAGTCTGCTTAGCCCACCTTGTGCAGAACACATCCGTAACAAAATAGAATGCGAAACAAAAAACAGTACAAAGAGGGTTTGGTACACAGAGATGCCTCTAAAAAAGACTGGCTTTTAGTGTAACTGCCTTTATACCCCAACTTGCTTATCCACGCCATTCAACATGGAGGTGCCATAAGGAGCACAGAAACTGAAAAAGTATGGTGAAGTCCACAGTATTTTAATGAAGAGCAATACATCTCTGCTAAAGTATGCATATATTAGCCTGTATGTGTGGTATACAGAGATCATGTTAAATGTTGTTTTCAATAAATCAGGCTAGTAATTAGTTTTACAAAAATAAGCTTCTATGAAGAAAAAGTGTTGACTGTTGAACTCTAAGCTATTTACAATAGAAACCAGACACTTACTTCTTGTTTAAAAATTGTAGTAAATACTTTTATCTGCATTCCTGTGACTTATAAGCAAATATATGATTTACACATATGTGGGGTGGGATACCATTAATGTGCGTGTGAAATTTCAGCCATAGTTACAAATTTCAGAGTTACAGACTTCTGGGAATAGGAAGGGGTTAATGAAGATGCTGACAGACACTTCACTGTAGCAGTGCTATAATTAATTAGTTTATACCTCCTTGTACTTAATAGGAGGACATCAGATGGCACCACACACAGCAATTGCATGTGATAAGCCCTCACTCTCCCCAATTTGTACTCTACTACAAGCAAATCATGTTTAAAAAGAACATTTTCATTTTAACTAATACAGACTTTGTTTAATTCTTAACAGAATATACCCTATATCTGCACTTTGATTTTTGTGTGAGCTCTCATGCTAGCCTTACTCCATTCTTCCCAAGGTGCAATGCTGCAAGCTATCTACTAAACATGAATACTCCGCAGAGAATTTAAGATGCTGTAGTTCACTCACACCGTCACCTAAAGTCTCTTCCTTACATATAAACATTTGGTTCATGTGGTTTCTAAGTAAGAAATTTAGTTGACAGACAGAATTAATTCAATAAATTTGGAATGGTAGGATTTCCACAGAGCCCTATTTAGGGGGAGGGAAGAAATTTGAAAATAAGTGTGTTATGCTACCATACCCCCCACCCCATATAGCCATAACATAATCCCTTTAGCAAAATGAGTTATCTTTATTGTGAATCATGTGAACATATCAATAGCCAACCCTCCCTGACTCTGTCCTGCAGATTAAGTAAAATATAAATGGGGTCTGATTATCACAAGTGAACACCTCCACACATAAATGGTAAAAAAATTCACAAGTCATGACTGCAATTGTTACCCTTAACTCAGCCCTTTATGTTTAGAACTGGACATTACAGCTTACCTCACCATTATTAAATACCACAACAGCAAACAACTCATCACACAGTATAAAAGGGCCAATATTTAGCACATAAATTAAGCCTTCGCAGGGATGTAAATTTGTTTTTGCGCGGTAGTGCATTATTATAGCACTAGATAGTTGTTTACAGCATGTCAAAATATACAATATTTTACAATTACAAAAATGTTATAGATTTACATTTATATTTAGATACAGTGCATTATCCAAGTGCAAACGTGCTTACCGTATATATGTACATACATGGACACTGATTATCTTCCAGAGGTTTTAGTCTTCCTGAATTAGAAGAATTCAAAATTCATTTTTTAAAAGTAAATATTACACTCCTCTTGCTAAAGTCTTTTAGTATTAGCAACCATTTTTTCCAGTATGAGAAACAGCTAAATTATTTCTAATGAAGTAGCACAGAAATATTCCCATGCAGACACACTGATTGTCAAAGTTTCAGCCCAAATGTTTTACAACTTCTGTACAACCATACCTGCCCATTTAGAAATCCAAGCATTATTTTGCAGTTAGTACATTTTAAGAATGAAACATAAGAAGGCTTTGAAAAAAACAAAACAAATACACAAATTCGGCTATAACACAGTAAAGCAGTGCTCCGGGGGAGAGGGGGCTGCGCACTCCAGCAGACCAAAGCAAGTTCGAAATAACACGGTTTCACCTAGAACACAATAAAAAATTTTGGCTCCCGAGGATAGAGGTTCAACTATTAACCAATGTTGATTTTTTGACATGGCACAAAACATATTACAAAACTTCAGCACAGATTCATATTTTTGTATGTCTGTATATACTTTTGATTGAAACACATTAATACATTAACTCCTCACTTAAAGTCATCCCGGTTAACATTGTTTCATTGTTACGTCACTGATCAATTAGAGAACACGATCATTTAAAGTTGCGCAATGCTCCCTTATAACGTTGTTTGGTAGCCACCTGCTTTGTCCCCTGCTTACAGAAAGAGCAGCCTGTTGCAGCTAGCGGTGGGGGCCTGGAACCAAGGTGAACCTGCAGCCTCCCATCAGCTCCCCCAAGTTCCCTGTGCAGCAGCTGCCCAGCAGGCTATCAATTGCCGGGAAGTTCAGGTGTCCCTCCCCCAACTGTCATGTGCTGTTCCTGCCCTCTGCCTTGGAGCTGCTCCCAGGAGCCTTCTGTTTGCTGTGCGGGGGGGAGAAGAAATGTGCTAATGTCAGAGTGTCCCCACTTGGCTCTTGTACCTCATCTCCACAGAGCCGGGGACGGGAAGGAGGGGGACACGACAGAGCTCAGGATGGAGGGAGCTTGCTGGCAACAACTGCTGTCTCAACTTGATGATCTACTTAAAAAGGCAGTGTACTTCGAGTGGGGTCAAAGGGGCAATACACGCCTCTCTCTCACACACACAGTGTGTATCTCTGCCTCTCTCTGCCATGCTGTCTCCCCTCCCTCCATTCCTGCTGCCTTGTAGAGCACGAGGCTACATTAACAACGTGTTAACCCTTGAGGGCACAGCTGAGTGCTAGTTCATCATTTAGCAGCAAGGCATTCCCTGGGAAATATATATGATGTCTTCTGTCTGGTAAAAAAAATTTCCCTGGAACCTATTCCCTCATATTTACATTAATTCATATGGGGAAACTGGATTTGCTTAACATCATTTCGCTTAAAGTAGAATATTTCAGGAACATAACTACAACGTTAAGCGAGGAGTTACTGTATTAAAGGTAATCTCAGAATGTAGGAGTAGCACTATATATTCTCAGCCTTATTTAATTAAAGCATGTAAGCGTGTGCTAGGTGCCTCACAACATAGATAAAGATTGCATGATCCCTGCCCGGAGGTGCTTACTAATTTCAGACACAGTGAAACAAGGGGAGTTACAAGGCAGAGAAAAAAGAACAGGGGTAACATCAGTAAGATGATGTGCTTACTCAGTGAAGGCTAGTGTATAGCATGAAGGAATAACAAAGCGATCTTTAAACATATAACTAAGATACGGGATTTATTTTATTTCTTGTAGGCATCATACAAGGATTGAGTCGTCAGGAGGGATTTTGTGGAAAAAGGGGAATGGCCTCATGGAGCGGCTTGGGAAGGTCATTCTATTTGTGACTCCTGGGGGAATTCCAGACAAACAAAATTAAAATTGTGCAAAATTCTACATATTTTATTTGTCAAAATAACAGAATGTAATCACTCCAGTTTCAATTGTTTTGGTAATTTATTTCAAAATACCTGTCAGCTAGTATGTCAATAATACAGACAACAGCAAAAAAGAGTTAAACCAACACCTACAAGTCATTTCTAGTGGTGGGGCGCTGGAGGGGGCTGTGTGGGGACCCAAGAGCCCAGACACCTGCACTCCCATCCCACTAGAGTCCAGCTGCAGGGCACCCCCAGCCCAGACACCCACAGCCCCTTCCCCTGGAACCGAGCCACATGGCACCCTCCAGCTCAGAAACCACCACCTCCCCTCCACAGAGTGCAACTATGGGGCAGCCCCCAGCCCAGACACCGGCACTCTCAGAGCCTTTACTCCCACCAACTTCTTTACCATCTCTCCAGGGGACATGGTGTGGTGCAGCCCTGCCCTTCCTCACCCTTTGCCAGAGCTGGCTGGGTCCCCCAGGCCCTCTCCCATCCCACGAGAATGAGGATCAAAGAGCTCAAAGAGCGTACAGCCCACAGCACCACCATGCTGGGTGCTCCACTCACTACAAGCTGCATTCTGCAGAATCCAGCAGCCCTTAGTGGCGGCCAGAAATTCTGCCTGGAAAACAGTGAATTCCGCAACATTCTGCATTCTGTAGTGATGCGGAATTCTACCAGGAGTAAAAATTTGTGTAGAAGAGCTGCAAGAAAGTATGGAGACAGCTGTGTGAGAGAAGTGGACAAAATGGGCCCCGAAGCTGGCAACACTGGCAGAACAGAGAGTGACAGCAGTACGTGAAGGCTGCAGTAGCTGAATCTAGTGCCTATCTTGATAAAGGCAGAGCAACATGGGGAGAAATATTCAGAAAGAAAGGGATAAACCAAAGAATCTATGAAAGAAAGAAAGCCATCTCAGCAAAAATTAATTATTTTAATCGGAAAAATAAATAAATCCAAAAAAAGATTAGAGGATGACTATTGTCAGTCCTCTGTGGGGAGCACAATGAAAAAGTGACCAGAAAAAGTGAAACCAGTGAAGAAGAAACTGCATGCCACAAGATGTCTGGACATGTTCTCTCCTCAACAAACTTCATGCTCAATCAGATTTATCTCCCCTAGTACATGTTTCCATAGATCTAGTATGAAATATTAAAGGGGAACAAGACATTGATAGGAAATTATACTCTGTCTGCTTCTGGATATTGCAAATAAAGAGGGGGGGAAATAAGTAACATGAAGCTAGAATAAGAAAAATGTTTCATATGAAACTTCACAGTTTCTCTTTAAGACTGCTTGCCTAATTTATTCTTGTTTCACAAGTGAACCTTTTCAGGTAATGTGCATCTCACTTCAGTTTGAAAGATGCTATTGTACACCCATAGTATTATTTTATAATATATGTTCGCTATATGCTCTGGAAACTCAGGAGTGAGAGCAAGCTAAAAAAGCAGAATTATTCTTTCCCCTCTCTTCCACAGGCAATCAAATTTATTTGTCAAATAAGACTGATCATAGAACGTATCTTGTTAACTTCTAAACGTATAACATTTCAGCTTCACTGTAATATGAAAAGGCTGTAGTCATAAATGACTAACTGTTAATTCAAAGAAAAGGAACGGTTCTATTAGAGCTGCAAGAAAGAGATGGATGTAAGTGTGTATGTATTCTACCAATTTAAAGCCAAGTTTGTTAGCCATCTGCAGCATAATCAGAAGGAAGTGTCATGCTTCTCGCTGCAAAGGCAAAAAGAGATCAAACAGTTGTCCAAAGGGTGCAAGAGAGGCAACACCTCAACTCTCAAAAGTGAGACTATACCTGCTATGTGTGTGCACTTGAGATATTACTTTTCTGGTGCAGCATCCTGCCAGGGACTTCATTTGGACAAACAGTAATGAATCCTGCTCTTAAGACTTATAAGTATACCATCCGCAAGCCCACCTGAGGCACAGAACAGCAAAGGAAAGCTACAAAAATAGCAAGAGTGACAGGATGACGGACCTGAAGTTAATGTAAAGAAACTCCCCTGAAAGTATATTATTTCACTTGGAGCCAACCCTTCATGGAAAGTTAGAGGAGAATTTAGAAGGTCTCAGACGACATGAAATTGATGAGAACAGATGAGGTAACTAGGAAGAAGACATCAGATTTAGTCAGCAAGTATAAAGATTTTGAAATCAACTTGTTTTTATAGATTCAGAGAGTGATTGAGGCAAATCTGAAATCCTGGCTTCATAGCATGGAGTTAAACAGCTTATTGGACCAAGCACGTATCACCAAATTAATGGATATTGCTGACGAAGACGTGCAATAGAAAAGATGGGTATATTCTTTAGTCATAACTTGGCATGGAATTTGACTTACACCTGTCTGAGACTTTCGTCTTGGTGTCTCTTACAATTATTTATCAAATTTCAAGAAATATTCAGAAGAAATGCATTGTCATGCTAAGCTGAGATGGCTCTCAACTAGACCCTTACATGATCTTCTTTCATATCACATGGAGTCCTGTATTCGCACTAGAGACTGATTATGTTCATGACAACTTCTTGAATTTTGAGATTTTCCTTACATTTCAAAGTATGCTTTGTTGAGATGTTTTGGGATCCACTATCTATATAGTATCAGTGGATTTCAAGTTTAGTGAGAGCTATTATATTTAAACTCTTTGAAGATAAAGCACAGCAATGGACATTGTGTCAGTGAAATTAAATTCCAGCTTGAAAAGAAATGTTACTGCTTTAAATCTAGTTAACATGGAGTCTGCAAAGAGAGTAAAACGTTAGCTTTCTTCTTATGGGTCAACTTATGGAAATTCAGTTTTTCCAGGATGGGTGTCACTCTCCTAATAGTGAAGAGCTTGTAAAACCGTATGTTCTATAGCTGACATCTGCAAGAAATACAGGCCTTTTTAAAGCTCTCACTTGGCACAACAATAATTTACCTTTCAAAAGTGTCTAAGGTAATACTGTACAAATAGCATACTTGACAGCTTCTATTCAATAAATATGAACTTCGTACAGTAGACATGTTTCAGTTCAGCAATGAAATGCATTTAACTGAGTTCTGTGGAGATGTTTTCCCACACTGCCCAATTCAAGTTATCACTTTTAAGAGTATTGAATTCAGCTACATAGAAGCTTACACTCATGGTGATTTAGTTAAGTATTGGCCAGAGTTTTCAGTGACTCAGTCACTGAGGGTAAAGTCAGTGAAATCTGACATTCCAAAGTAAGATATTTCAATAAATTATTTTAAAGTTTAGATAAAAACATCATTTCCTTATGACTGAACTGTCTGTGACAGACATTTTCTCTTCATAGCGGAAACTCTAGAGTGTGCAAACACCTCTTTTCATAGTTATGCACAAAGCTGAAAGAACCAATTAAGTCCTCCTTCATCCAAGCAGACATTGTCTTTCAATCAAACCAAGAACACATTCTGAAAAAAATATAATCCTTTGCATCAATTTATTACCACTACTCTTAGTCGTTTAGTAGCTTAAATAGGCTATGTATCCATTCAAATCACTGTTGCCAAGACGTTCAAATAGAAGAGCATATTCAAATCAAGTCCTTTCTAAAGTTTATGGACAGTTTTACTAGGCATATTGTACCAACCTATACAACATAAAATTATAAGAGGAAAGCAGATTAACAATAATTCCTACAATGAAAGGAATACAACAGGATTCTCTGGTCAAAGCTTATTAGCCAAATCAGTTTACACACCACTAGGCAGAACAAACCAAACTCATTTTCTTCTCTCTCACCCCTTTCACCTGCATGCTATTTACAGTATTTTATTTAGGTGATTACAAAATCCAGACATTAGGATTCTGCAGTGTCTAAATAAAAATGTGTTTTGGTTTTACTTCTACTTTCCTATTAAATGTGAGCAGCTATCATTTTATTGGCAACCTCCTTTGATATTGCTGAAGTTGATATGGAGAGGAACTCCCTATCCTGGTTTTAGTTATTAGGAACCTGGTTAGAATCCTACTTGCTTTTAATTAACTTGGATGAGGAAAACTGTATGCCCATGCAACACCTCAGACTACCCCTAGATCATTTAGACTGCACAGACAAATGAGGCTGCAGAATTTGGAGGAAATGCAGAGAAGATACCCTGGACATTCCATTCCAATTTCAGAACTTGCAGCTATTCTAGGCAAGGCTCCCTCATGATAATTCAAGAATTTAGAGAGAGCACAGGAACAGAAGATTTAAAGAGAACATACTGTGGTCAAGTAGTACTATGTGAGAACTTGGGTAACAGATTCCAGTGGACTAGGGCTTTAAATTGATGAGCAGGGACACAAATGAAATGAAGTTGGGGCAAATGGCTGTCTTTAACAGCAATTATCTGTTCCTACATACAGTATAAAGGCAAAACTAATATACATATTAATGAAGTATGCCCTTTAGTACTGGAAGTTATCCTCTAAAGGACTGCTAGAGAAATTGGGCTGCTAGAGAAATTGGGCTAGATTGTGAATGAAAACTAATCTCTTGTGTTTAATGAGCTAAATTATGGAGGACATGAGTCACATTACTTAATAAGTAGTTTGGGATGATATTGCCCATGGAATTGTTCAAGTTCCCATGAGGGCAGAGTTAGAGTTATGATAGCGCTAAAGAGTTTACTACACAATCCCCACTCCTCATATGAAACAGCACAGTGCACATTTGGGCACCAATAGAAAGTTTTCAGCACAAGTAAATTTCAGATTCTCTCTATTTTAAAAGGCAGATTGAAGCAATAATCCAAAAAAAGGAAAAAAGTTACCAATTTTTGTAGTTTTAGAGTGTATAGTTGCCACAATATTGTTTACAGAGACTCTACAGCCTGTTAACCTATTCCCAAAGGGCAAGATTCTGATCTCTTATTCATGGTGAGTAATACCTTTATCATGTGAGCAGTCCCACTGAACGCAAAGGAGCCATCTGTGGAGTAAAACACCCTGAATAAAGCTATTACCAGAAGGAATTTATCAGAATCTGGCCCAAAATGCTTGAGTCAGACGTCCATGTCATCACAAAGGAGGCCATTCCTTAGTTTATTTTCATAGTGGAGAGATATGACAATTTTATCTGTCCTCATTTTGGTGCAATTAAAACATGTGCAAATTATGTCCAGTGTATTAATCTGTAAAATATTCCTGTCCATTTTGCTTAATCTTTGTGTGATTGATTTACAAGTAAACCAAGATACACCACCAAACAGGAGAATGGTTGCACAAACTTACAAAAAAAAATCCCTATATACACCCTATCCCAAAATACGCTATAACAAAATTGCTTGCATTGGACAGTATGTATTGTTTACTGCAAACAAGGCCAAAGAACCTGCCTGGAGTAGCTGTTGTCCCCTCACTAAACCTCTGACAGCAAGGAAGGAGGAAATCCACATACGGATGAGTCCAGATCTCACCAGATTTCCTAGCTCGAACTCATTTTCAGGAGGAGATCACACTTTTTTATTAGCTTTAATTAAAATATGTCCTTATAAACTAAAAGTTTGAAGTACTGGTGCCTTTTATTGTGAACTAGTGTCTTACTATTTTGAAACATGAGAATGAAATTAAATGAGCAGGGTTTTTAAAGTAACCACAAATTGCACTGCTCTACAGCCAAAATGCTTCTGAAATAAATGTAGTCCAACTTTACTAATTCTGGGTCACTGAGAACGAAAATGATGCTTAAAATTGTTGATTGGCTCTAGTTTTCAAGATATGCTATTGGGTCAGTATATACGACCCTTGACTTGGGAATGGCGGATGGTAAGTGAGTTATAAAGGGAAAGGATCTCTATTTAAACCAGAAAGGACTAAAATACATCTTTGACTGGATCTATGAATAAATCTATGACTGGGTTTGGACAGTACTTGCTTTTTAGAAAAACAATGAATGATGCAATCTGAAGCTGGTATTGCATCATACATGATATGAATTGCATCATGTTATTCCTAGAAGTCATGGATGATGCAATCATAACGAAGCTTACGTCACTCTGCTGAACAAATTGCCCTATATCAGCTCTAGAAATCATACAGTGTCGTGCTATCTTATTTGTCAGTGTTTGATTTTGCAAAGGGACACATTTCTGTTTAGCCAAAGTGAGCAGAGATGCCTGTACTTGTGTGAACAGTGCAGATAACTTCTGCTATGTTTGTGGTGAAGTGACTTTTGCATCACAAAAGCGCAGTATAACCACCATGGTTAAGAAAGCCTATCACCTTTCTTTTGGCTGCAAAATTGGAGATCAGGACAAGAGGTGGGCCCCACACATATGCTGCAACACTTGTGCAACAAATCTTCGCCAGTGGTTGAACAGGAAAAGGAAATCTATGCCTTTTGCAGTGCCAATGATTTGGAGAGAGCCAACAGATCATACCAGCAATTGTTACTTCTGCATGGTGCCTCCAGTTGGGAAAGGTGTGTCAAAGAAGAAAAAGTGGACTGTGCATTATTCAAACATTCCATCAGCTATACGCCCAGTACCCTACAGAGAAGGACTGCCGGTTCCTGATGCACCAGAATCATTCTCACTCGAGTCAGATGAGGAAGAGGATGAAACTTCTGGTCCTGAACCATCAGTATCACAGGACCCACATTTTCTCCCATCCTCCTCCTCTGAACCACACCTCATAACACAAGGTGAACTGAATGACCTTGTCAGGGATTTGGAACTACCCAAGAGTAAGGCAGAGCTGTTGGGATCCAGATTACAGCAGTGGAATCTCCTGGTAGGCTATCAGGGCAAATGGAGCCCATCAATGCTTGCAGACTATTGCTGGACAGTGACAAGAGATGCTCCATTTAATGAAGACAAGAGACAAGCCAAGAAGCGCCGAGTAGACGCTGAATAGGACTAAACTATGTACAGAATAGTTTTTTGCCTTTTGTTTCATAATAAATTTTATTTATATAACCCTTTTGCTGATTTTTAAAGTGTTACATAAACAGGACAGGTGAAATATTATCATGTAAAGCAACCATAAATACATGAAAAGACCTAGGTTTACAATTTATGATTAAAATTCTACTATCTACCCAATATACAGACATAAAATATAAAAATGTAAATATAAAAATGTAAATATCTTAGAAACAGTAGCCAGTTGTTTTAATTGTCATATTTGAATTCAGCACATCAAAATACATAATAAATATCACATTTTATCTCTGAAGCAGACGACTTCTCAAAAATTGTAGACTAGTGTTATATATGGTATGTACAGCTGAAACAGAGTAACCAAAAGTTCTTTCTATATTTTAAACTTTCAGTACTATTGTAATGATTTCACATAATTTATGGCATCTTAAAGACATATGAAACCAAAAGAACGTCAATGGAATAGTCCCACACTCATCTATTGACAATATATCATGAATTAAAACTATTCCACTAATACTTCATATCTGAAGGACTTCAAGACTCAAAAGGATTGTTATATAAAGGCTCAGACCTTTCATTCTCAATTACAGGTCTACCAACACCACTTTACAAAAGTGGCCCTTGACCACTTAAATACAAATGGCTATTTATCAGTTCTTAAATGGGAGTGCCTATTATGCCTCTTCACATCTTAATACAAGTGCTGACATGATGCAAACATTAATTTTTGTCCATCAGAACATCATGTTCTGACATGGCATTATACTCACACTGCTAGTAAAAAACACTTAAAACTAAGTCTGTACTTAAGATATTTTGTTGTGATTTATAAATCACAGCCATTTAAAAAAAATTCTGTTGATTAAATGACCAAATTGAAAATCAGATTTATCCAAATATTTTGCACATACTAGAAATATAAGTAACATCCAGGGGCTACAACTAAAACTAGTTGAACAAAAAATCTAGCAGTTTGCTTTCTATACTTGATTAATTGCTTAATCAATTTCACCATTTCCCTTCAGTGTTCTTTCAGAGTAGATTAAGGTTCTTATCAGCCTTAATTGTGATCCCAATACCTTCTATGTTACTAGTCCAATTCAAGTTTATGCAGTTTTAAATTTAACATTTTTACTTCTGAAGCTATTTTAAAATTCTAGTAGAAACTTTAAAGGAAGGAGATGAATGAATTTAGTAGTTTCAATAAATTCTAAAGCAACAGATTCCATGAAACATCATATTTGAATCTTTGCAACAACCTGAGATGAAGATATTTCATTCAATGTGTAATAGGGCAAGCCAATGCTTTGCTCATTAAGATTCAATATTTAAATTTACTCTTTGTCTTAGTGAAAACAATTGAAATTAAATTGACTTTTTATGTCTTGATACAGAAATACTTCTGCATGCAACACTGATTAAGAATAAAACCAACAACTGGGAAAATAATTTAGCAATGATATAGCATACAGCAGATATATTATTAAGTTTCTGAATATAGAGGATGACTCTTCGACATTTAAGATTTACAGCACAGCCAATGAAAATGTAAAGAATTTTTCCAAGCAGGTGATCTCAACTTTCTACTTGCTTGAAAAAATGAAAGACCTCTGAGCCACTTCACAGAAATGTGCTAGATTATATATTTAGATGGTGCTGATTGAACCATATTAAAAATATAGAAGTCTAACAGCAGGTCTCATTGAAATCCCAGCAACTGTTTAAATTTTCAACTCTCCACACAGTGGGTGTCAGGCACTCTGCATTTTCTTATCACTTTCAATACGCCTAGAGCACCTACTTTCAAACAGACTGAGCCATCTGTCTCCTGGATGGCTGGAATATGGTAGGTTTAGTGCATGTGTGACAGATGGGAGGAAGAACAGCTCATGGTTGTTCTGCCTGAAGGGGAGATGTCACTCTATGACGAAATAATATTCTCACTAATATACTGACACTCAATTCCCACACACAACTTGTTTTACTTTTCAAAACTCTTACCTCTTTGTGACACTCTTTGAGCAGATTGATAACTAGGTTACATTCTTCACTGTGCAGGTGAGGAGACAAGTCTGGATGCATCTTGAGTTAAGGGTAGCTTGTGCAGTTCATGGACTACAATTTGAAAAATGTTCCACCTGCAAATATTAACACATGAAAGTTCATCTTAAAGTCCAACACATCTCTACTTAGGAAGTCCTTGCAGTTCACTAATAGAAATAACAATTTTAAATCAAAACCAGAACACAGTGACAGTCCAATTTGTTTATTTAGGTTATAATTTGATTTAACAAAGTAGGTAGTTAAAAAAGAAAATGCATCATATGCCTCTGCCTTTCTGTTATTCATTTATGGACTGCCTACATGATTGAAGTTAAGCACATACTAAAGAACTTTGTGGGATCAAGACCCCTATGTGTTTCATGGCATCTGGGAGTTGAAGATGAAATAATCTTTCTCCTTGCTGCTGTCCGTTCCTCCTCCATTTTCTAGCTTCTTTAGTAGAAGATAAAAAATAAAACTATGATCTATTTTCACTACACGTCCACTACCTATGTGGGTATAGGGCAGTATATGTCACCTGGTATTCTGGTATTTCTATAGTACTTGGAATCATTGGCTTTTTTATTTGTGCCTACGTATCTGAGTTAAAATGCAAAATTTAATTAACTGATCTTGACTGACTGGAGATGGTGGTGAAGAGGGTTAAACTTCAAGTAGCTAAGTTACACTGATATGCTTTGGAAGCATGTCCCTGTACTTCACTCAGAATTTTGGCTACGCAACACCCACTGCTTTAACAGGAATTACAAAATAAAGCCTTATGCAATACTTTTAAAATTTATCCCAAGGGGTTAAAAAAACACACAAAAGCAGAAAAATTAAGGCCGAACAGTCATCCTTAATAACTATTGTATCTGGAAGTTTTGCAGTGCGTATGGTATTTCAGACAGTAGTGTCCTTCAGATAGGAACATCGTCTTTGTCTTGATCCAGCAGGGAAGTCCATAATCCCCTGTTTCGATTACACTGAGTCCAGTCCTACATTGTGCTGAGCACCTTCAACTCCAATGAAATCACTGGATGTTAACCAAGTAAAAATACTATCCCTTTAGAGATATTAGAGGAAGTGAGTGGTGGGATATGTTGGGGTGCAGGAGCAAATCACTGCGTAATACTAGAGAATGGCACACAGCGAGACTGGGGGGGAGGGGCCATAAATGGGAGAAGAAAAGACAAAGAAACTGAAGAGGTAGAGAACACAACGTGAGAAAAGAGAAAAAGCCAGTTATGGTGGTATCAATCCAGCACCTTTTAATCATTTCATAGACAGACTTATCTATTTTATTCAAAGATTTAAAAGTATCTGAAGAAAGATTAGTGAGCAAAACCACATACATCCAGAAGGGTGCTAGCATATCAAAATAGAAACGAGCTTTACCCTTTGGTGGACACAGACACATTCTGATTTTGTTTAGCAACTACAGTACTACAAAAATGTACTTGGTGATTAAGCAAAAAAATCACATCCCAAAAATAAAATACTGCGTATTCAATTTAAAATTTCTTGTTAATTATAAAATAATTAAAGGAATCTTACTAAGGCCACACTTTAGGTTTTGTTAAACTGCTGTAACAAAATCTAATATTAATACAAGTGCTCAGTGATTAATTTTAATTTAATGAACAGTTTTGGGAAGGGGATTTAAATATTACCTCAAACTGCTTGCAATCCAAATGAACAGTGTCATGCTAACAAAAATAACAGTAACAATCAGCTTTTTTGTCTAGAGTGTCAACGAAATAGCAAAATGATTAACACAAGTTTCAGCTCTAATCATTCCCGTTAACATAGCTACCGCCTCTCACAGAGGTGGATTAAGTATGCCAACGGAAGAAGTTCTCCTGTCAGCGTAGCATGGTCTTCTCTAAAGCGCTACAATAGCGCATCGTTTTAAGTACAGACCTGTCCTAATAAAAGGGTTGCTCTAAAATATTTATCATATCTTAGCTAAAAGTGTCTTCTCTCAGTTACTAAAATTACAAAAAGAGAGTTAATATATTACATTTGACTACAGTTATGTTTATAACTTGGCACTTAGCAGCTCTTTTTTCCTTCAGAGTGCTTGACAAACATTACTTACACCAAAAAACTTCAATTTTTAGAGGCTAAAGTTTGCAGCAAGTAGTAAATATCAAGATCATATTTGCTACATAAATGTGTATAATAGGAAAAAAGATAAGACTTCTAGAGAGGTTACATAAAAGGATACTAGCTCCACTCCAAGACATGTAATCATCTGAGTTCATCTTTGACAAATCCCCCAAACAGGGAAACTAAAAATAGAAACACACAGTGAATTAGCAGGTAGCACGTGTTATTCAAGTGGTAACTAAGGGCTTGTCTACACCACGCAGCTTTTAACAACAAGGCTGTGTCAACACAGACTTGTCACTAGAAGTCAATATGTGTAAACGCTCGTTGTCAGTACTTCTGCCAACAAAATACTTCCAGCCCCTCTGAGCGTTAAGCTTTGTCAGCATGAGCATTCCACGTTCACACTGCCACTTGCATCGGCAAAACTTTTGTCTTTCGCGGGGGGGCTTTTTTAAGTACCTGTGAAAGACAAAAGTTTTGTCAACAATTTTGCAGTGTAGACATATCCTAAGCCTCATTATCATCTACCGTATTTGCACAACACACTTTGATTAAAGGTGATCTAAACAGTTGACATACTGAATTCAAATACATAATCCACTGACTGAAGTTCTCTATTTAAAAAAATAGTTCATTGCTTATTAGAACGATCTGGTCCGTAGAATGCTACAAGGAAATACAAATTAGATCATCCCCATTCTAGAAAGAGGCTTTCATGTCACTTCACACCTTAAGAAATAAATGTTGATAACTGCTGTTCCTACTGCACACTATTCAACAGCCAGAAATCTGGCAAAGCACATGAAGCTAAACTAAACTTATGTCTACACTCCAAACATCTGCTGGCATAGTTACATCAACTGGGGATGTGAAGAGGTTTTGATCCCTGACATAGCTGTGCTGGCAGAAGCCCCTAGTGTAGACACAGTTATACTGGTAAAACTATACTTCTACTGGTATAGCTTGTTTTGTTTGGGGATAACAATATAAACTATACCAGTCAAAGTGCAGCTTTGCAAATACAATTGCGTCTACACTAGGAGGGCTTTGCTATATAGCATATTAGTATAGCTACACCACTGACTTGCTCCATGAAGAGACATGACCTAACACCGAAGATAAATAATCTGTTATGAGAGGGGCCCTCTGTGACCCTAAGAGCATCCCAATGCCACAGGGCAAGGGGCTTCCTGGTATGTAGAAATGTGTCTCAACTGGCCTGCTCACCTTTGTGTGCACCCCACACACTACTGTCATGATATTATTTAAAAGGTGTCTTGTATCAAAAACTAGTAACTCACTGATCATTAGTATTCTTGCATGCTGGAAAATATGCCCCTCAAATGTATTTGGCAGACAGTGCCTAATCCCAGTGGGTCCTAGACAAAGCAATGTTGTTTTGCAGGCTTGACTTCAGTCTCCAATGTAAATGAAGGTATGACCTCAGACAATGAAAAGCACAATCATATGCAAGGTAAAAAAAAGCCATCAGGCAAGCAAGTTGGGGAAGATGATCACTTAGGCTATGTCTTCACTACCCGCCATATCGGCGGGTAGCAATCGATTTCTCAGGGATCAATATATCGCATCTCATCTAGACGCGATATATTGATCCCCGAACGAGCTTGTCGACTCCAGAACTCCACCAATGCGAACGGCGGTAGCGGAGTCGACAGGGGGAGCCGCAGACGTTGATCCCGTGCCGTGAGGACAGTAGGTAACTCGATCTAAAATACTTCAACTTCAGCTACGTTATTCATGTAGCTGAAGTTGTGTATCTTAGATCGATCCCCTCCTCTAGCGTAGACCAGCCCTATCTCTCAATGGGATTGGTGACTGGACTCACAAGAAGCCTTCCTGCCTTGTGGAACAGGGTCAGTAAACTCTGGGAAGATATAAGCAAAGGCAAAAGTCATTTTATCCTTCATCTTTCAAACAAAGTAACCAAGTGCTTTGGTCTCTGTGTTGGATCCTGGCTAAAGACTGGTCAGCCATGCTGGAAGAATGAGTGCTACCATGAGAGGGAGTTGAGCACAGCTGAGAAATGCTTTTGTGGAGAATTCGGAGATCCTCCTGCAAAGAGTAATTGAGCAGAGGAAGCCAGAGTGAGACTTTCTTGTTTGTATGGTGGCTGTTGGTGACACGGCTGTGAGTCACAGCTGTATAGCATTTAAGGCACCCCGAGTTGCAAGACTGAACCCCTTACTGGCCTAGGTGAATCCCAAAGCATCACACTTTCCACATCATGGTTAGATTTGCTGAGTAAGTGCTTGACCCCGCAATCAGTTCTTCAAAGAACTCCACATAGGAATAAACATATATACAAGAGTAACTGTTGACAACAGTTGGGACTGAAGGGAATATTGCAAGCTATCAGGGCTAATCTACATTGGCATCGCTAAAGTGCTGCCGTGGCAGCGCTTTAGCTCTCCCAGCGCTCTAAAAAAGCCACCTCCACAAGGGGCTTAGCTACCAGCACTAATGCACTGTCTTTACTGGTGCTTTATAGCACTGAAACTTGCTACGCTCAAAGGGGTGTTTTTTCACAACCCTGAGCGCTGTAAATTCTCAGTGTAGTTAGAATAGCTACTTCAGTGTTACCTCAGAGCTTTGGCATCTGATGCTGTTACTAACCTTGCCTTCATAAGCAATTACTCAGAACAAAAACTTGTTAACTTGTCTTTAATGCAAGAGGCTGTGCTTAACTAAGGAGGCACCTTCATTGGGACATCTCCCAGAGAAACAGTACTGCCTAATGAAATAAATAGCAATGACTTCTGCCAGAAGCAAAATCTCCACTTAATAAGCATCCATTCAACCAGTGGCAAGGAGTTAATATCTGGTGAACCACCCTTTAACAGAAATCCTAAAATCCGGTCCCTATTAGAAATTGTCATAAAAATGGAGGGACATGAGGTCAAAAGTCATTTTTCAACATCTCCATCCTTAGCTATGTCACTACCATTGCCTTTGATTAAAACTGAAAGGATCTTCAAATATCAAATACAGTTAATCATGTGTGTTTTGTTTATTTTTGGTAATTCACTCCCTTGGACATTGAAAACAGAATGTTCAGTCTCACGGTGAGTTACTCCCATTGCAATAGAATAGCACTGCCACATTTGGGGCACAAACAATTCATTTTTATGTTTAAAGCCAACCCCTTCCGTCACTATAAAACAAAACATTTATACTGAAGTTCTCTTCATTCAAGTTTTTGACATTTTCTTTTTGAAAGCCACACAGAAAAGCTGAATTTTGGGCCCAAAAGTATCTAGCAGTGTCCCTTTAAGGAGGAAGGAAAGAGTCAGTATTTTATACAATGTGATATTTTATTTAATTTTTAGTTGTCATTTTAAGAAATAATCTCTCCTCTCACAGAGGCCAGTCACTTAGACCTTGTTTAAACTAAGCTCCCCCCATCCCTCCAGGAATGGCAGAGAATTCTACAACTTTTCAGCCCCAATAGGTATCCTGAGTGAGAATGCTAGTCTAAACCATGCTCCAGGCAACCACTGCTGTTCTAACCACTGTATCATCAAAGTTGACATTTTAAGCATCATTAGATGAGAGTTAGACTTTCAGGTTAAACAACAGTGCTTAAAATGATTATGTTCAGCTAAAGTCTTGTCTGCACTAGCGCTTCCACTATTTCTACCAAATGTGCAACTGAACTGGTGATGGGAAGTTTGGGGCCAGTAAGATTAAACACTCTCAGTCAAGCGAATACACTGCCCAGCAGGGACTCTAAGGCCATGTCTACATCTAAAATTTTGCAGCGCTGGTTGTTACAGCTGTATTAGTACAGCTGTATAGGGCCAGCGCTGCAGAGTGGCCACACTTACAGCAACCAGCGCTGCAAGTGGTGTTAGATGTGGCCACACTGCAGCGCTGTTGGGCGGCTTCAAGGGAGGTTCGGGGAACGCGAGAGCAAACCGCGGCGAAGCTGGTCTCCTTTCCCGGTTTGCTCTCTCGTTCCCCGAACCCCCGAACAAGCAGGTCTCCTTCCCTGCGGTTTGCTGGGTGGTTCGGGGAACGCGAGAGCAAACCCGGGAAAGGAGACCAGCTTCGCCGCGGTTTGCTCTCGCGTTCCCCGAACAAGCAGGTCTCCTTCCCTGCGGTTTGCAGGGTGGTTCCGGGAAACGCGAGAGCAAACCGCGGCGAAGCTGGTCTCCTTTCCCGGTTTGCTCTCGCGTTCCCGGAACCACCCAGCAAACCTCAGGGAAGGAGACCTGCTTGCTCGGGGTTCGGGGAACGCGAGAGCAAACCGGGGAAGGAGACCAGCTTGATTACCAGAGGCTTCCTCAGGTATGCTGGGATACCTGCTTATTCCACGGAGGTCAAGAAAAGCGCTGGTAAGTGTCTATATTTGATTTCCAGCGCTGGATCACCAGCGCTGGATCCTCTACACCCGAGACAAAACGGGAGTACGGCCAACGCTGCAAACAGGGAGTTGCAGCGCTGGTGGTGCCCTGCAGATGTGTACACCTCCTAAGTTGCAGCGCTGTAACTCCCTCGCCAGCGCTGCAACTTTCTGATGTAGACAAGCCCTAAGACTTAAGGGCGTCTCTACATAGCAAAGAAAAATCCACCAGCTGACTCAGGATCCAGGGACTCAGGCTGCAGCACTGTTTCACTGCTGTGTAAACTTCCAAGCGGGAGCCTGGGCCTTCCACCCCGCAGGGTCCTAGAGCCCAGAAGTTTGCGCAGCAATAAAGCAGCCCCACAGCCCAACCCTCAGTAGCCCGAGTCAGCTAGCATGGGCCAGCCATGGGTGTCTCATTGGTGTGTAGACATACCCTAACAGTCTATAATGCTCACAAAATAAATTTACACAAATTCAGGCAACATGGAAGCCTCTTAATTTTCCAGCCTCAGAAATAGTCTCCCTGTTGCCACAATGAGAAAAAAAACCCAGCTACCTACCTTTCTTAACTGTCTATTCCATGTTTGGCATGTGCACACTGCATGTACCACTGATAGAAATTTTTCCCCTAGAGCAGGGGTCAGCAACCTTTCAGAAGTGGTGTGCTAAGTCTTCATTTATTCACTCTATTTTAAGGTTTTGCGTGCCAGTAATACATTAACGTTTTTAGGTCTCTTTCTATAAGTCTATAATATATAACTAAACTATTGTTGTATGTAAAGTAAATAAGGTTTTTAAAATGTTTAAGAAGCTTCATTTAAAATTAAATTAAATTAAAATGCAGAGCCCCCCAGACTAATGGCCAGGACCCAGGCAGTATGAGTGCCACTGAAAATCAGCTCGCATGCCGCCTTCGGCACCCGGTGCCATACGTTGCCTACCCCTGTCCTAGTGGTATCCATAGGGTGGGCTTTGGTGCCCTCTGGAGTGCTGTGCTCATGCGTCAATATATGAACTACCACCAGCCCTACCACCAGCCCTACACCCTCTTAGTTCCTTCCTGCTACCAGCTCCAATGACAGGTAGGAGGGTGGATCATGGAATGGACATGAGCAACATATCTCAAAGAACAACAGTTACAAAAGGTAGGTAACCACTTTTTCCTCTTCGAGCACTTGCTCATGTCGATTCCATGTTAGGTGACTCACAAGCGGTTTCCCTGGAGGTGGGCTCGGAATTCACGGTCTTGCAGCACTACTCTATCGAAGCTTGAGTCATCCTGTGCCTGCTGGGTAATGGCATAATGGGACATAAATGGATGTGGTGCACACACAACTAACATGGAATCAACATGAGCAAGCACTTGAACAATATTTACATTCTTGGAAGTGTTTTAAACAGTCCTCCACATTAATATAATTGTTGGGGTATTTTCTTTCAAGCCTCTCCTCCACATTACTGCGTGCAAGTCTACTCCTACACTATACCCTTAACGCAGCAAAATTTGAACTGCACACATTGCTAAATGTTCCTTTCAGCAAATTAACAAGTGAACCGAAAACTGCAGATGACAGTCCCAGTACTGCATCCAACTAAGGCCAGGTCTACACTATAAACTTACAATGGTATAACTACAGTATAACAGTATGAAAAATCCACACCCGAGTGTCGTAGTTATACCAACCTAATCCCGTGTAGACAACTGAGTTGACAGGATGGCTTCTCCCATTGACATAGCTACCGCCTCTCGTGGAAGTGGAGTACCTACCCCAAAGAGAGAAGTCCTCCCGTCAGTGTAGGTATCATCTTCACTTAAACGCTGCACCAGTGCAGCTGTTCCACTGCAGCCTTTACACGTAGACATGCGCTGTGATTCAAGTAAGAACTCGGCCATGCCACTACCAATTTTTGGTTGCACACCATAGTAAGTCAGTGTTTCTAATTTGTAGAGCCTTGTGTGGATATACAGAGAGTGGATATTTGTGGATTTGCAAGGCTCTACTAACTTATCCATGGATTTTCCTAATAGCATTAGCTAACATTTGAGTGCTCATCAGTGATTTTGTATTACTGTAAAAGGTGTAAGATTGACTGGTGGTGCATGTCAGCGATTTGATAATCAGCTTGCAGTCTCAGTCAATCTTCTGCCAGTGGTGTCATCTTGATCAGTTCTCTCAGGTGTTGTCTACATTATGAAGTTTTGTCAGGAGGTGTACACACTACAAAGCTATTTTTGGTGGAAAAATCCTGCTGTTTTGCCGACAAAATAAAACCATCTCAACCAGAAACAAAGCCTTTTGCAGCAAAGTTAAGGCAACAAAGCGTCGTTGTGGACACTGGTTGGTTGACAGAACTGGCTTTTGCCAGTATCCCACAATGCTATGACTGCTCTGCTCACTGTTTTGATCTCTGCTGCCCTGCAGGAATGCACCTCACCCCTTTCAAAGTTCCAGGAAGCATCTGACAGCTGAGTGTGCTGCTCCCTTTGTGGAACAAAGAACAAATCATTGGAATGCTCCTGTTCTGCCCTGCTCTAGGAACACAGTGGCAGGAAGACTGCTGCTAGGGGGGCAGAGAGGGACTGCTGCGCTGCTTTGACATTCCTCAGCAGGGAGAGCTCACAGGGCTTCCGGCAGCTGAGGCGGCTGCGGGGAGGGAATCACAGAACCATAGGCAGGCAGGCAGAGTGGACTGCTTCGGGAGAGACTGCTGTGCGGAACAGAGCCAGGGGCTGATGTTGGGGGGTGTCTCCCCTCCTCCTCCTTCCTCAGAATAGGTCAGTCAGCCTGCTGTCTCCCTCAACTTAGACACACCACTCTCCTCTCCCCCCCACCCCACCCCACTTCAGTTGAAAAAGCAGCTGATAATCTACTAGGATGCCCTTGGAAGGATGAGATTGAGAAACCTGCATCATGTGACAGTGTTCCTGCCTCACCAAGGCATTGCAAACCCTTCCCAAATGCCCTGTGGCCAGTTGCACAGTGGGATAGCTACCACAGAGCACTGCTCTCTGTGTCGATGCAAGAGCTGCTAGTGTGGATGCACTCTGCCAACACAAGGAGCTAGTGTGGACATGCAACAGTGGTTTAATTAAAGCACTTTTATTAAAGCAGCATAACTTTTGCTGATAAAACTTTGTAGTGTAGACAAGGCCTCAGAAATAGAAAGCACTGACTAACACTCCAATGAAGTAAACAGAACAACAAAAGGGAGGGAAGCATGACAATAGAAAGGTCAGTCCCATTCTTCATTTAGAATGGATTAGTGGTGTAATTCATATAAAGAAACTATTTTCATATGAAGTTAGAAAAGGCACTGATAGCATAAACACATGTCTGTTCAAAGCTACATTTCCCAAGTAAGTCTTTTTAGTGGCCAGATCTTATTCACAAGTTGTTCCATTGACTTCACCTAGGATTACAGAATACATAATCATTCAGCTTTGTAACATTAGCCCTCTTTAAATTATCTCTGATCAGACAATGTTCAGTCATTAATTTACCAAATAAAGTCGTGTTCAGACAAAGTAAGAATAATCTAATTTAAAGTTATCATTCCTGAAAACCATTTTGATAGCCCTGACACAATGAACTCTTTGGAGGAGACTAACCAGATATCCTCATTGTAACGTATTTCATGATAGGCCACAACATGAGTATGCTTGCAGTTCATCTCAAATTGCATTGCTGAGTATGTGTACCAAGTTAACATATTTATAAGATGGGTAAAATAAGCCACCTCAAATGATGGATGGAAGATTTAATTAGCATCTGTTAAATGCTTCGAGATCCTTGAATAACTGGTGCTTTAAATGCTAAGTATTATTTACGTTCATGAGTAAGCCTATGAGAGAAAGGGGAGCTGATGATCTCAAGGTGGATGTGACAGACCTACATGTGAGAAAATGTACAATGACTGGTGGCCAGGAATACTATGTGACAGGAGCAATGGGGGAAGCTTGCTAGTTTCTTTGCAAAAACCCTAAAAAAGTTGTTCCGAGATAGTAAACAGTTGTCAGTAGTGAACAAATCAATGTAGGTAGAATTTTAACACAGGTGAAAACTTACTAAGATATTAAGAATAGAGTGATGCTGAATGAAATTTTAGCAGTAAATGTTTGGAAAACTTTGTTTATATGTATAAATTGCTCTGAGAGATCTATTAACAGAAATGCTGGATAAAGAATATCAAGGGAAACAAGCAATTGCTCTGAAAGAAATATTAGTAGAAAAGCACACGGATAATATTAGGAAAGTAGAGCAATTGCTCTGGGAGAAAAATGGGCTTTAAAATGCTAGGCAAACACCATTAAGATCTGGAAGTGATTATTTGGAGAGACATAAAAGATGAAGTCTGTGCATTTATTTAGAG
This sequence comes from Gopherus flavomarginatus, assembly GCF_025201925.1. Taxonomy (NCBI): domain Eukaryota; kingdom Metazoa; phylum Chordata; order Testudines; family Testudinidae; genus Gopherus; species Gopherus flavomarginatus. Next base: position 11,327,206 of record NC_066630.1, on the reverse strand, counting down.
ATGTTAGTATATTTCATCATGGGCAGCACTACCTGCTGAGATAGGACACAAATTGGTAAGCTCCTAGGATTTCTCTTTATCAATCTTGCTAATCTTGTTAATTTTCCATATTTCTCTCTTCATATCTGGCAACCACAATACAGACAATAGTTGTGTAATAAGTTTGGCCGAGAATGCCAAAAGGAGCTAAAGATAAACACTGATAGGTCAGTTTCCTCCCAACTTTCTGAACAAGCTTTTAATGGAACAGACAATCAAAAATGACCATGCAGGTATCAATGCTTTTTACTATATGCTCACTTAGATAACATGAGGGAGATGGGAAAAGAAGAGGTCATATTTGGGAATCTGAAAGCTAAGGTGGGTACTCTGAGAAGCTATCATTCTTGATGGATGACTATGTTATCTGGCCTCAAAGATATAGCTCACGGTCAAAATTCTGAATCACTCTTAAGGTCTACAATTTTCTTTGCCATAATTTAGCAACGCTGGGTATTATTTGCTCTAAGTAAATTGTCCCTACATAGGCCTACCAGAGGGAACCAAGTGGAAAGCTGTAACCTGCTTTATGGAAATGTGGGTATCTGAGATATTAAATTTTAACAAAAACACATTATCCAATATGTCCAGGAGGTATTCAAAATCCCAATGAGAAGCAAATAGGGAGGGGGGGGGGAGGTAAAACAAGGACATCTTTGGGTACGTCCAGACTACTCGCAGTATTGGCTGGTAGCTATCGATTTATCGGGGATCAATATATCGCTTCTTGTTTAGTTTCAAACTAGACAGAAAACTACTAGAAATAGACTATTTACAGAGAAAGACTGAGATGTACTAATTTTTAAAAATTAGTTGTACTGTAGTTAGCACCGAGGAATCCTAAACAAGTGTCTCGGCGCCATTGTGCTAGATACAAAGGCATATCCTGCCTTCAATGGCTTTTAAATCTTGAAGTCAAGAGGACACGATAGCTGAACCAAACAGAAACAGGGAGCGAATAGGAGTATGAAATAACAAAATTAACAGTTTAGAAAATTGGAACTTTCAGTTTACCACTTGCCCAACCAATGTGAGACAGTAGTGATTTTCAGGCATCACGGCAGAGGTAGACTTAAAGTAAGGGTTTAGAAAAAGGTGATAACTTAATTAGTTTTGAATGGAAGTTCTTCCCATGCACAGAGATCTGCAGAGGAGAAAAACAGGTGGCCAATCAAAAATGCCTTTGCTGGCAAAGCAAAAATGGAGGCTAATGGCTCAATAAATTAGCAATCTGGTAGATAGGGCCAAGGTAAATGGTGAAGGGCCAATGGAGAGAAGGCCATGGATAGATCAACAAGTTAGGAAGATAATCCTAGCAGTATTCTGAAGGGAGTTCAGTAAAGCCAGTACTAAGGCCAGCTGGACAGAGAGAAAATGCCAAGTCTTTTAAATCCTGTATAATTACAAGTAGCAAGACATAGTCACACTAAATTGTTCCTTCTTGGAAGTTTCCAAACAAGATAGCAATCTTTAGTTAAGAGCAAGAAGCTATTTGAAACTTGATTCGAAACAGTGTATGGACAGTAAGCATAGTTTAATAACAGTTCTAACAGTGAATTTCTCATTCAATGGATTATATTTTAATTATTAATTGTCAAATTACAATGGCATGAGTGTCAGTGCTTTTGCCTTTTTTCAAGCTGTAAATTGTTAGGGTTTGAAATTAAATGATGAGGTAGTAATACTGACAAAACGTGATCCGAGATAATAAAAATTAAAGAAACCTGTGTATAACTGAACACTAAAGGAAAAAATGCATAGTGCTCTTCTCTAGTTGGCATATCTTAGAGAGTGATTAAGTAGTCAGAGATGGAGAAAGATGCCAAATAAATAATAATAATCTATTTAGGTTCCTATAAAGCACCCATCACTATCGTGTTTGAGAGCCTTAGAGTTTAATGCACTAGGGCCTTTTCTCAGGGAAAATAGGATTCCATTAACGTATTTACTCGGGGTATAGCAGGGTGCCACTCCCCTTCCAGTCTTAGTGTGCCACCATGCCTCAGCTTCCCATCCTTCTGGGCTCTAGAAATATTCATATCCCAACCACAGGTGATTCATTTAACATTTCTTGTTGTAGCTTAATAAAACAAACATTGAAAAGGGGAGCAAACAGTTTGCTTGACTCACCTACATCATAATCAGTTCCTACCCTTGTCAGCTTGGTTTCACAAGTCAGTCCATTTACCTTGCCCAGTCACCCCACAGTCCTTTCAGCCCTATCAGTAAGGTTTCCCTGAGCTGAAGAATATTACAGTCCTCTCCTTCACTAGACATTGGAGAACTTGCCAAGAGAGTGACTCCTTCCTCTCTGCTGTCTTCCGGCAACTGACATCTTATATGAAGTGAGAAAGGAACCCTTCCTTTTCTCTGAACTGTTTCCACCCTCCTCCCAAGTGTCTTTGCAATCACTGCAAATACCTATGTCCCTTCTTAAACAGCCCTCCCCTGCTAGACCAGAGAGGAGGTCTATATATTCCGTCACTAGAAGTTAACCATGACCAGCTAAACATTTCAGGATTTGTCCCTGCCATCACTAGGTACTAAAGATATGTGTAACATCATATTAGTTGAAATTGGTGAGTTAACATTTTCTAACAATGTATTTTCACCATACAGACTTGGTCTCAGAGTATAAGGATGCAACAGGAGAGAGTATGCAATAAGGGGAAGATAGCCTAATTGCAATTCTGTTGTGGGAGGGCTTTCACCTATCACAGCTCTCCATCTACCATAGCCAGAAAGAATGGCTATTTTGTTTTTTTCTGGGCATGCTGTGCTGCTATATGCAATACTGACAGTATACCTACAGCTAAACTAACTATCTCCCTCTGATGTACATTTATAGCTTCCATACCATGCAAACCAATGGTGGACATTAATCAATATTAACTGAAGAGAAGGAGAAAGACTGGATGGCTTAGGGAACTACTAAGACACAAGACAGTCTTTCACCTGAAAGTTACAGGATCAAATATAGTAGCAACCAAAAGTTATTAACATATGGCATCTCTTCATTTCCCCCACAAAGAGGTTAACAATTGAAGCATGTTGACTTCTAGACAACGTGGGGAAGTTGCTGCTGATGGCTATGCTGTACCTGTTCTGTTGATAGTTTCATATATTCAATTCTCTCAATTTGGCACCCCTAATGAGCACAAACATTTATTTTAAAATAACTGCAGAGGGACAGGAGAATTCCACCCTCTATTTTTACAAACTGTTAAGACAAATAGATATGATAAGGGAAACTGTTTTATTTGCTGATAAGCAGCTGGGACTAGATAAAATCTTTCCAGGAATCCCCTATATGTTAAAAATAGAAGAGACGTACTAAATTATCTAGCACTGGCAGAGAGGGTAGACAATGCATACGCTGTGGATCAGATTGGACCAAGTACTTGTTCTTATTTCTAATGCATTACAAAAGCAAAAAGCTGGGAAATGTTTATGTTTCAACATGACAGCAATTAAATAACTTTAGAAATTCTTTTTGCTCATAAATCTGCATGAAAGATGAAAACCTGTACATCAAGATGCAGCCCAATGTGAATTAGAAAAAATAAGATTTATCTTCTCACTACCTACCCATCCACAAAAAAAACTCCACTGAGTTGAAAGTGAAACACCAATAGAGAAGTTTACCTAGATTAGTGCTGCAATACATCACTCCAAGCAATTTCTCACCGCTCCATAGCTGGAAACTGATTTGTTCTAAGTTAATGATCAGCAGTCAATATGAGTAACTGGAGTCTAGTCCAGTCCCCTGAATTCATGGCAGGGATAAGTATTATCTAGACCATCCGTGCCCGGTGTTTGTCTAACTCGCTCTTAAAAATCTCCAAGGATGGAGATTCCACAATCTCCCTGAGCAATTTATTCCAGTGCTTAACCACTCTGCGAGGACGTTTTTCCTAATGTTCAACTTTAACCACCCTTGCTGCAATTTAAACCCATTGCTTCTTGGCCTATCCACAGAGATTAAAGAGAACAATTTTTCTCCCTCCTCCTTGTAACAACCTTTTATGTACTTGAAAATGTTATCATGTCCCCTCTCATTCTTCTCTTCTCCAGACTAAACAAACCCAATATTTTCAATCTTCCCTCACAGGTCATGTTCTCTAGAACTTTAATCACTTTTGTTGCTCTTCTCTGGACCTTCTCTAATTTGTCCAGCTCTTTTCTAAAATGTAGTACCCATAACTGGATACAATACTCCAGTTGAGGCCTAATCAGCACAGAGTACAGCAAAATAATTGCTTCTTGTGTTTTGCTTACAACACTCCTGCTAACGCATTCAAGAATGATACCTAAAAAACTCGCTCTCATTAGCACTGATCAGAAAACTCTACCTCTCCTCTGACAGAAAAATTCAATAAGAGTACAACTCTACCAATTTTGCTGATACTGTACTTCACTCACTCAACCCAGAGTGGAGCTTTTTCTTTTAGTTACTGTTTTATTCGCCTCCACTTATATGTCCACAGAGAACTTGAGCAAGACTTTTCCCTGAGTTTCACGAGGAGATTTAAAATGGTGTCAAGCTTGTATCTTCAACTTCAAGATATTCAAGAACACTGCATAAATTTTACTCCTGACTTACTTGAGAAAGGGAGAAGTTTTATAATACAGCATTATTATTAAATTTGTCTTTATCTCCTTACAGGCAAAATGGAGTAGTCTTCAACTCCTCTGGGACTGTCCATTAACCCTTTTTTTCCAAAGAAAAATCTAAATTCAGAAATCCCTCTGAATATATTTTTTTCAAAATTCCAATTACTAATGTCTTCATTTAAAGTTGTAAGAGAAAAACAGAGACATTCCCCTATAGCAACAATCTTTAAACATTTAGTTATATTAAGCTCATAAAGACTCTCTCATAAAAAGTTTTCTTGATCCTCCCAGGTTGCCAAGAAATGAATATCTATTCTTTGTATTCAGTTAAAAAAAAAACACAAATATTGAAACGATGTTGTGTTAATAAGAAACCTGCGAGTGTAAGGAAGTTCATGATAAGATACTAAATGTCCAAAAAATAGACAAAAAACATAACATAAATAGGCAGATTTGTAGTCCCCAAATACTGGACCAAGTAACTGAGCATGCTGCCATCCGCTACACTCTTCTTGCTAGGGTAGAGGGTAAGAAACCAGGAACTACGCTGAATCAGCATTTCCATCTGGTCCCCACCCAGACCCCAACATGGAGCCAGAAGCAATCCGAGCCAGGTGTTAGGGGGGAGAAGACCGGGAAATCTGGTTCCTTCACTTTCCAAACCCAAGCATGGGTTTGAGGAAGAACAGGAACATAGCGCGCTCCTTCCCTCCCTCCCCAGACACCTTCATAAGACCAGACACAGCTACATAGGATGAAAGCAGAGGCTCCAACTTTCTAATTTCCCCAGGGATGCTCGACCTCTACTCTACACCAGGCCCTGTCTCCACTCCATCCCTTCTCCCAAAGCCCCACCCCCATCTTGCCTCTTCCCACCTCCACTCCACCTCTTCCTGCCCCCACTCCTCCACGCAGTGCCTCCTGCACACCACTGAACAGCTGATCACGGCAAAAGAGAGAAGCTAGGAGACAGGAGGAAGAGCTGACTGCCAGGACTACCGGTGAGTGCTGAGCACCCACTATTTTTTTCCTGGGGCTGCTCCAGCGCTGGAGTTCTCACAGAGTCAGCACATATGGATGGAAGTTCCTTCCACAGAGATTCTTCTGTAGTTCTCAACAAGCAGCTCAAAAATTAGCAGGTCTTATTTCAGTACTGCCGCTGTTAGGCAGACATGCACCCAGAGGGAGATGGCCACAAGTATGTTTGATATTGCTGCTCATGGGCCACCTATCTGCCCTTGCTGACCCTTATAATATTAGCAGGGAAACAGAAAAAAACCCTTTGTGAATCGTTTAAAAAAAATCAATTGAGGACATGCTGTTTAAAAGGATACCCCAAAAAACTTGCATTTAAAAAAAAATCGATTTTGAAAATTCAGGTTGACAGTGTCCTTTAACCTTTAATCAAAGGGATAGAAAATGTCCTATGACACCTAAATAAAATGTTTACTATTCCTGCATAACAGGTAATTCCCATTAATATTTAAAGGGAAGCTCTCAAGTTAAAATATATTTTTTAAAAGAATTACTGTTAAAAACACTTATATTTTAAGTAGCATTTTTAGTATCGCTGACACTGTTTGTTCAGCTATTTTCCATTGACTAATCTATTTTGATTGTCCAATCCCAGCAAGTTTCACTTTGTTCTAATGCATGAGAAACATGTTTCCATATTTGGATGGAAGGCACTGAAGAAGAATGTTCAAATCCAGATAAAACCGCTTTCCTTGATTCCCCTGCCACCCACACACACTTCATGAAAATATCTGTTAATAGTAGGCATTGTGATGCCTTTTTCCCTAAACTTTCTGACACAGTCTGTATAAATATGTTGTACACACATATTAAGGAAACAAAGGGCCCTTATGATATTTCTCAGTTTTGGAGATAGTGGAAAGCCTAGGGGGTTTAATTCTACACCTGATTTATTTTCACCTTAGGGAAACCCTTGCTTTTATATAGATTCTACCTTAAACCCTGCCTCCATGTTTTTCATCCAACATAACACAAAAACCAGCAACAAGTTTAGACATCTCAGCCGACCCAGAGTAAGTTTTTATTATATTTGAGCTCCATGTGTTATTAGATTGTCTGATGATCAATCCTGCTTTTAAAGCAGTTGCAAAATATTTTACAAAAAGGATAAGGATGTCCACATGGTGGTGTAGTAGCCATGAAAAGTAAGAACTAATGACGACTCTAGAAAGAGTGTAGCTAACCAAATTGCCTATGGTAATTTATTTTTCACAACTGATAGTTTATTTTATCATTTTTCAATAGAAGAGCAAAACAGATTGGTCAGGGTTTGTTTTTTGAGTTTTCACTAATTACACTGTTTGGCTTTCTACCACTGTTTTTATTAACTTGAATTAACATGTTCATTATGTTATACACAACTTTAAAGACAAAAAAATAGATTTTGGACTTAAACTACTTGTTAGTATTACTTTAAAACATCTATCATGTCAAGGATGCAAAGTTGTAGATGATATTAACTGTTAAATTTCATACAAATTACTAAAGAAAATATAACAAAGGATATGTGCTTGAAAACTTCATAAAAGCAGCCAGTAATTAAGTTTCAATTCAAGTAACATTGGAAATAAGTCAGAGAACTCAAAGTTAAGGACAATCTGCCCTTAATTTTCAGCAATATGGGTATGCTCTGCTATGTCAGAATATATAAACATCACACTATTCTATTATACCTAGACACCATATTAGGCAAATTAAGAATAACCCCTACATTTTCCAGCAAATGCACTATATTACAGTTAATTTGTGTGTTGTATTGGGATACATCTGTGAAAGCTGGGATGCATACATCTTATACACCAGGCTAGGGCAGGGGTGGGCAAACTACGGCCCACAGGCTGGATCCGGCCCGTGGGGCTGCCACCTCCGTGGGGCTAAGGCAGGCTCCCTGGCCCCACGCCACTCCCAGAATTGGCCACCACCATGCCCCTGTGGCCCCTAGGAGGGTGGGAGACAGAGGGCTCCATGCACAGACCTCGCTTGCAGGTACCTCCCCTGAAGCTCCCATTGGCTGGGAACAGGGAACCTCGGCCAATGGGAGCTTCAGGGGAGGTACCCACAGGCAAGGGCTGTGCACAGAGCCTTCTGCTCCCCCCAGCACTCTCCCCCAAAGGCCGCAGGGGTGGCCACTTCCAGGAGCAGCGCACGGCCAGGGCAGACAGGGAGCCTGCCTTAGCCCCACCTGTGCACCACTGCCACCCCAAAGCTGCTCATGGTAAGTGGCAGCAGGCCGGAGCCCGCACCGCGAACCTCTCCTGCATCTCAAGCCCTTGCCACACCCCTCCTGCACCGCAACCCCTTGCTCTGAGCCCTTCTGCACCCCAGCCCCCTGTCCTGAGCACCCTTGTACACCTCACACTCCTCCTGTGCCCCACCCCCCTTCCTGCACACCACACCCCATCCCACACCCCCTACTCCCTCCTGCATCCCACCCAGTGGCCCCAACCCTACATTCACGGCCCTGGATGCAGTTTCCCCACTTAGATGTGGCCCTTGGACCAAAAAGATTTCCCAGCCCTGGACTAGGGCATCCTAAGGACCTACTGTTTCTACTGAACAGCGTAAGTTTTAAACAAACCGACAAATGTTCGAAGCTTTATTTACTACGATAGTAGATTATCAAATCAAACTGCAAGGGTATATTTTCATCAATTCTGCTGACAGGTGTTTTGCCACGCCATTCTCTACTTGTCAAGATGCATTCATCAGATAAGAACCATAGAAAGATGACAGTTCATGTAATGGATTTTTTTTCCTTGAATGCTTTCAACATTTTATTGCCACATACAGTGAATCATGCTTTGGAAATCAATGTTGTATAATAAAAGTTTATTGCAGCTAGCTCTCTCTCTCTCTTTGCAGTCACTCTTACAGACATTCTTTTGTAAGACTATTTTTTCCTCTAGTTGTCAAGTAATCCTTAGAAACAGACAATGGTTTGTTAAATTTGTTGATACCCATATTGGCTGACACACCATGCCCCAACAGGAATGCAAGCCACTTTAGAATGAAGAGACCCCAGGGGTGGGCTCCACACAGGAACATAAACAGAAGAAAAGGTACACGGAGGAGGGGGCTGGCCAGTTTGGATAGCCTGCTCCCATATTTTAAGGCTTAAGCTGTAGGGTAAACCAGGGTAGACAACAGGTGGACAGTAGGCCAAAGCCGAGCCACCAGATGCTTTTGAACAGTCTGCAACATCTTTTTTATTTACTTATTATCATTATTGGTATTGCTGTGTGAAAAATGTTTCTCTTGGAGTCTGGACCTTGCCTATATCTTCACCTCACTGCTATGTCACTCGCTCCAGCATGCGGCTGATAAACCTGCAGCCTGACTGTACCCATAGCTGAAGAAGAAAGGATGGTTTGTTTGTTTTGCAGCAGGGGCCCCCGTTGTCTCCTGTGGTAGGGGCCTGGAGAGATTCATTCTCCCCTCTTCGGGGGAATCAACCCTCTTTTCTTGCGTGTGCCTGGGCACATGGGAGTGTCTATCCCCCTCAAATGGGGGGCGGGGTGAGACCCTTCTCCTCTCTGTGAGAGGATGGGAAGGGTTAGTCCCCTCCAACCCCCCATGCTCTGACCGGTGCGCATGCAGGGGGAGGGGCCACTCACTTCTCCCGTGAGTATGAAAGTAGAACTGCAGAGGAGTGAACACCGGGGGGGAGGGGACAAGAGGGGAAGGGGAGTTAACAGGCGGGAGTCCGGGCGGCTGGCCCCTCCCCTCTCAGCCTCCTTTCACTTACTCCAGTCCCGGGGAGAAGAAAACTCCGTCAGAAGAAGAAGCCGGGCCCCAGCGACAGCCGCTCCTCACCTCCGGCCTAACACGTACAACCCAGCTAGGGCAGAAGGAGCGCGGTCATGACCCGGAAATAGATAGCGCTTCGGCCGGGAAGTGGTCACAGGGGGCGGAGCTTACGGCCGGACGCAACTCTCACAACGCGCATGTCCCAACGGGGGAGGTAAGAGCGCTTGTGATTGGGCCATTCAAATACAGGAAGCTGGATGATTGGGTGCGTTGAAGGCGCGGGCGTGGCTGGCGGGAAGGAGCGGGCAGTTTGGTGAGCCCGAAAAACGCTGCTGTGTCGAGATGTGGGCGAGCGGCCGGCGCCGTCGCGGTGCCCTTGACAGGTAAGCGGGGTGGTGCGCGGGCCCTGAGGAAATGCTCTTGGGGCGTCACGGGGTCCCTTTTTCCGTGCCCTGCCCGGGACTGTGACTGACCCCCATTTCCCGCGGGAGGGGCTTCCCTGGGCTGCAGCACCTCCCCGCCCGCGTAGCTGGAAGGGGCCCCAGCGGCGGGTATTCACGGGGCCTTCCCTCTACGGCTCTGCCGTGGGAGTGGCGTTTCCTCGTGTGGAGCGAGCGCCTCCGGAGGCCCGGCTCCCCCAGACCTCGGCCTTCGCCGCTCCGAGGCAGGCGCGCCTCCCTCCCTCCCTCCGCTGACACACACCCGCTTCCCTAGAGCCAGCCCAGGGGACGGATCTTAGGCTGTGGACGGCGAGGAGGGCTCTGCACAGGCCCGTGCAACAGAGCCCTGCGCCGTGTCCCGCATGGAGCTGCCCTGGGCTGTCTCGTGCCCTCAGAAAGCAGAGCAGCGGCTTGGCGGAATTTGCTGCGGGGACTCAGGCGTGTCCTTTGGCCAGTCTCGGAGCAGCGTGGGCGGTGACTCCCCGAGGCTAGAACAGGGGCATTTTCTGTCTGTCAGGGTAGGGTTAAGGTGCGGCTGATGTGCAGTACCAGCTTTCCCCAACCTAAGAGTTTCCCAAATCTGTTGAAAAATTCCCAACGTTTTTTACGGTGCTTCTGTATTCAGGGAAACTTCCCCAAACCTGGAAATTTGTGAGTAAAATGTTTCGAATTGGGAATTTTTCATTCAAAACATTTTACTCAAAAATTCCCAGATTTTGGGACATTTCACAGGATGTGGAAGCACTGGTGATGTGATACTCCCTCAAAGGAGCAGGTGTCCTAAGCCTCGGAAACACGCTGATTCTTTGCAGTGTGTACATTAGAACTGCCAGTCAGACCAATGATCTGTCTCCAGCAGTGCCCAGTACCAGAGCTTCAGAGGGAGTATACAGCACAGACCAGATGGAGTAATCCACACCCCACCTTCCCTCGTCATTGGCTTATATCTCTTTAATACTGCTTTTTAAAGTGGCTTCACAATGGATGAGACAGTTGCTGAGTATATCAGAAGGACTGTGCTGAAAATCCCACGCCATGAAATCATGGAAATGCTAACGATGTGGGAATTCCTCTCCAAGACGCAGCTGCAAACCATTAACGTGCATCAGATAAAGGAAAAAATTTCCCAAGAAGTGGTGGAGCTTTGTGAGGTGATAACATCCATTGTGAATGGTCTGTCTGAAACATTTTCATTATACTTGCATAATGGCAGGATGGTATACTAGAAGCATGTATTGGTGTCTTTGTAATGTGTGGCACACATTTAAGAAGGAAAATGTTCTCATTCTCAAATTAACTGTATTTTCCTTAATCCAGGCACAGGTTAATAGTTTCCAATCTGAGAAATATAGTGTATGAATACTGAGTTGGCCTAACTAATTTCGGTAGGTGCACAACTGGCCCATAGGAAGGCACGGTTGGACTCAATTCTTCCTTGCTCTTTAACTGAATCATAGATTAGAGCCTGCTATTGTTAACAGTTACTCAAAGATTTATGTGTTGTCACTGGGTAGATTCCAGCCACTCAGTAGGGATGGAGCTGTTCTGAAGTTCTGTATTTGTGAATCTGAATGTTAAACATATTCTATCTGGAAATCTAGAAGGCTAAGACATACCTATGTTACTCCTAAAATGCTGTCTCTCTCTTAAGGAGTAGAATGCCTGTAGTTTTTTATTCTTCTGGAATTCTGTAGTGTTGTTTCTGAGGTTTGTGGTTTCTGTTTGGACAAACAAGCACATTAGATGGAACAATTTCCTCTGCAAGATTTGTTTTCACTTTACTTGATGTAAAACAAAATTTCCTCATATGACACTGCTTGTGATAATGTTTCACAGTTGGGGCCTGATCCTACAATTGCATTTGCATGGGGAGACCCCTGGGCTGGCCTCTATGGAGTCTCAGTTATCATAAATAAATTTGTTTGTCTCTAAGGTACCACAAGTAATCCTGTTCTTTTTGCAGATACAGACTAACACGGCTGCTAAACTGAAATCAGTTATCATATATTCCCTTAAATTCTGCTGTTTGTTACACAGTTTTAAAGGCATTGGAATCTCATGATTCCACAGATCTCTTATCTATAGTATTAATATGCAAGCTTCAGGTGCAAGCCAAAAAGACTTGCTAAACGCCATAAATAGTATTGTTAAACTACTTTTAGTGGGATAACAAATGCCAGGTTTAAAATAGTGAGGGTGTTTTGTAGAAGCTTCTTTACTCTATTGTCCTAAGAGTATCTGAGATTATTCAGATAGCATGAAGTTTTAAAAACTAAATAAAATTAATGGGAAGAAAATGATAGTTCACCTTTTACTTGTTTTGCATAATGAAACACTAGTCATTTTCTCTTCTGTTTATAATAAAGTTAGTTAATTTCACTTACTGGGTCTTGTGTACTGGTTCAGAATAGCAGTGTTTAAATTGCAGCCTCTGCAGAGGGAGTGCATAAGTCCTCTCAAATATTATGATTTTTTTTTTTTTTTTGGTTTAAGAAAACTTGCTAATTTTGGGTTGGCAAAAGCTTTTTTTGACTGTATGCTCTTTGTGACAGGGAGTTTGTCTTCCTGTGTTGAGAAACTGCCTAGCATTCTGTGGCCATTAATGCAATCTAAGTAATTTTAACAGTATCTGCATTCTGGGGCTAAAATTCCAGGCAGTGTTTCTTTAAGCTGCAATTTTAATGAAGTGCTATAAAGAATTCTGGCTCTATGGTTCACCATACACTCTGAATATTGTCTTGCAGGAAAACTCTGCAAGTATCAAGCAAGCAGCCATCCTAGACATGATTTGTAAGTTAAAAATACCTTTTTCTTTATATTTTGTCTGACATTATCAAATAACTTCTAATTCAGAGAATTGCCCTTATGAGATATTGGTATGTTAAGAATGGTCTGACCCAGTATGCCCAATGGTCCATCTAGCCCAGGATCCTGTCTTCTTACAGTGGCCTGTGCCAGATGCTTCAGAGGAAATGAACGGAACAGGCAACTTAGTAGGTGATTCATCCCCTGTTGTCCAGTACCAGCTTCTGGCAGGCAGAGGTTTAGGGAACACCCAGATCATGGGGTTGCATCCCAGACATTCTCGGCTGATAGCCACTGATGGACCTGTCCTTCACAAAGTTATCTAATGCTTTTTTGAACCCAGTTACAATTTTTGGCCTTCCCAACATCCCCAAGCAATGAGTTCCACAGGTTGACCATGCGTTGTGTGAAGTACATCCTTATGTTTGTTTTAAAACTGCTGCCTATTAATTTCATTGGGTGACACCTGGTTATTGTGATATGTGAAGTGATAAATGACACATCTGTGTTCACTTTCTCCACTCTGTGATTTTACAAACATCTGTCATAATATCTATCATATCCTTAGTCATCTCTTTTTCTGAGCTGAACAGTTTCTGTTTTTTATCTTTCCTTGTATGGAAGTTATTCCATACCCTTAATCATTTTTGTTGCCCTTCTCTGTACTTTTTCCAATTCTAATATCTTTTTTGAGATGGGGTGACCAGACCTGCATGCAGTATTCAAGGTGTGGGGTATACCATGGATTTATATGGTGACATTATGATTTTTTTTGGTCTATTTTTCTATCCCTTTCCTAACAGTTCCTAACATTGTTAGCTTTTTTTGAGTGCTGTGCACATTGAGCTATTGGTTTTCAGATAACTGTACACGATGACTCCAAAGTCTGTCTTCTTGAGTGGTAACAGCTACGTTAGAGCCCATCATTTAGACTGCATGGTGGGGGATTATGTTTTCCAGTGTCCGTTACTTTGCACTTCTCAACATTTAATTTCATCTGCTATTTTGTTGCCCAGTCATCCAGTTTTGTAAGATCCCTTTGTAATTCTTTACAGTCTGCTTCAGACTTAACTATCTTACATAATTTTGTATTGTCTGCATACATTTCCCACCTTGTGCTTTACCCCTTTTTCCAGATCATATGAATACGTTGAACAGCACTGTTCCTAGTACAGATCCCTGTGGGATCATGTTGTTATCTCTCTCCACTGTGGAAACTGACCATTTATTCCTACCCTTTCTTTTTGCCTTTTAACCAGTTACTGATCCATGAGAGGACCTTCCCTCTTTATCCCATGACTGTTTTAAGAGCCTTTGGTGAGGGACCTTGTCAAAGCTTTCTCAAAGTCCAAGCTTACTATATCAAGTGGATCACTTTGTCCGTATGCTTGTTGGCACCCTTAAAGAATTGTAATATATTGATGTGACATGATTCCCCTTTACAAAAGCAGTGTAGACTTCCCCAGCATATCATGTTGAGCTGTGTGTCTGATAATTCTGTTCTTTACTATAGTTTCAAACACTTTTCCTGATAGTGAAGTTAGGCGTCTAATTACTAGGATCGCCTCTGGATCCTGTTTTAAAAATTGGCGTTACATTAGCTATCCACCAGTCATCTGGTACACAGGCTGATTTAACTGATCAGTTACAGTTAATAGTTCTGTAAATTCATGTTAGAGTTCTTTCAGAACTCTTGGGTGAATGCCATCTGGTCCCGGTGACTTAATACTATTTAATTTATCAACTTGTTCCCAAACCTCTACGGACTGTCTCAGACTGAGCTGTCAATCAGATTTGTCCTCTAAAAAGAATGGCTCAGGTATGGGAATCTCTCTCTCACTTCCTCTGCAGTGGAGGCCAGTGCAAAGGATTATTGAGGGCTTGGCTACACTCAGAACTTCGAAGCGCTGCCGCGGGAGCGGTCCCGCAGCAGCGCTTTGAAGTGCGAGTGTAGTCGCGGCACCAGCGCTGGGAGAGAGCTCTCCCAGCGCTGTACATACTCCACCTTCTCATGGGGATTAGCTCGCAGCGCTGGGAGCCGCGCTCGCAGCACTGCGGCACTGTTTACACTGGTGCTTTGCAGCGCTGTAACTTGCTGCGCTCGGGGAGGGTGTTTTTCACACCCCTGAGCGAGAAAGTTGCAGCCCTGTAAAGCGCCAGTGTAGCCAAGGCCTTAGCTTCTCTGCAATGCCATGTTTTCTTTGAGTGCTCCTTTAGCAACTCAGTCATCCAATTGCCCTCCTGGTTGTTTAGTGGGATTCCTGCTTCTGATGTACTTAAAAAAATTTTTGCTGTTAGTTTGTGTGTTTAGCTAACTGCTCTTCAAATTCTTTTTTGGCCTGCCTATTTATACTTGAGTTTTTGCTCCTTTCTATTTTCCTCAGTAGGATTTGACCTCCAATTTTTAATTTGCCGTTTTGCCTCTAACTGCCCCTTTTACTTTTAGTCATGGTGACATTTTTTGGTTTTTCTTACTGTGTGGTTCACTATTCACCTCTTGTTCAAGTTCCTATATTCCACTTAGCAATTAAGTCAAGAATTGCCTTTCCCCTTGTGGGTTGCAGGTCTGCTCCAAAAGGCAGTCATTAATCTATTTTGTCCATTTTATATTAAAATTCTAGGGAATCAACAAATCATACATGTTTGCCCATATGTTAACTGACTAGAGATGACTAATCCTGTATAACACTGAGGTTATAGATCAAATCCAAGACTTTATTACAAATTTAGGAATAAAAATTTTCTCTAGTATGATCACACTAAAAACAATATTGTCTTGAACATATGGTACTCCTGGGGGAATTCTGTGCCACTGCAGAATTCCCTGTTTTCCCCACAGAATTTATGGCCACCACTAGGGGATGCTGGACTCTGCAAAGCGTAGCTTGCAACAAGTGTAGTGCTTAAATGCACGGCTTAAGGCTGCATGCTTTTTGATCCCCCTTCGGGAGAGGGCCTGGGAGACCCAGCCAGCTTAGGCAAAGGGTGAGGAAAAGCAGGGCTGCACCACATGTCCCCTGGAGGGATAGTGAAAAAGTTAGGGGGTGTAAAGGCTATGAAGGTGCTGGTGTCTGGGCTTGGCTGTGCCCCGTGGCTGGGCAAGGGGGGGGCTAGGGGCTGCCCCACGCCTGCGGGGGGGAGCTTGGATGCTGGGGGCTGCCCCATGCCTGGTCTCTGGAAGGCGGGGGCAGCTCCATGCCTAACCTCTGGTGAAGTTGAGGGGGGGCTGGTGTCTAGAGGCTACCCTGTGGCTGGGCTTGGAGATGGAGGCTGGGGGCTGTCCTGTGGCTGGGCTTGGGGACCGGGGGGCCACCCCATAGCTGGGTTTGGGGTGTCTGGGCTCTGGGGAGATGGGAGTCTGGGGGAATGGGCTCTGGGGGCCACACAGCCCCCTCCAGCACTCTACTCCTGGGGGTATCTCTTTTTGCTGTTGTCTGTATTGTTGACATCTTTGACAGGTATTTTGAAATAAATTACCAAAATAATTGAAACTGGAGTTATTATATTGTGGTGTTTTGACACAATATGCAGAATTTTGCAAAATTTTTAATTTTTTGGTGCAGAATTCCCCCAGGAGTAATATGAGTGTTAGTTTAATTCAGCGTATGGCACATCAGCTTCTAATAATCAAGGTGGCTCTCTAAATTCAACATAATTTTTTATATATATAAATAAAACTTCTGTTTATGTGGAAAACTGAAGTATAAGTGATTCCAAAATTGCTATCTTGTTAATTTTTAGTTGCATGTTGCTCTGGCTGTTTCCTATACATTGATAACTATGTACTTATAAGTTGGCAAACTCTTGTCTGTCTTTTTTTCTCTAATTGCCCTAAACAACTTAATTCAAGTTAAGAAAGAGTTTTGGTAACCTGCATGTAATCCTTTTTAAAGAGGGAATTGGGAGGAGGTTACCTCTTCATTAATTAATTAACCAAAATACAACAAATTTTAATGTCTCCTGTATAAAGATGCCTATTTTACTCGTAGACTAGAAACTACCTGCAGCTTAGGACAGTCTTGATCACTAGGACTTTCTTTGAATATGAGGACAGTTGTTTGAAAGTGATGTGATCACAAATAATGTATGTCAGTAGTTTACTCAAAACAGTTGTGTCCATGCATCATTGGACAACTTTTATCTCCACAGACAACCACACCTATCGGAACAAGAAAGTTTGGACTGTTTACCAAATGACCAAAGCAGCGGGTAGGTAAACCTCTTTATCTAGAGATACCACCTCTACAGGATTCTCACTCATAGGAAAGTCTTCATTCCTCAGTTTTATAAATGCCATTATTCGGTTTGTACAGGTTCCTCCTACGCCCTCAATTTTGGACTATTCAGGTGTATGAAAATACTGCTTGTTAGGAAAATCCAATTCATTATATTAAGTAAATGTATTTATGTTAATAAATTAGTCTCTCTGTTAAGGTGAGACAGTATAAGGTAAGAGACGTGTGCGTGTGTGGTATGTCAGTGCTCATGTCCTAAAAACAGAAGTGCCGAAACTCCCCGGAGAGATTAAACTGACACATTTTTATATATTTAATGGTTACAATAAATATTTAAGCAGCAAAGAATCCTGTGGCACCTTATAGACTAACAGACGTTTTGGAGCATGAGCTTTCGTGGGTGAATACCCACTTCCTCAGATGCATGTAATGGAAATATCCAGGGGCAGGTATATATATGTGTGCTAGCAAGCAAGCTAGAGATAACGAGGTCAGTTCAATCAGGGAGGATGAGGCCCTATTTAAATTCTTGGGTTGATGCTACATCACTGTAATACCATTTTGCTGTAACAGACCAAATTATGTCTAACAGTCATAATTTTGTGTTTACAATAAATGGTATCTTTTCTTGTATAACAGGTGAAGAAACTGACTCTTTTAACTTGGCAGATTTCAAATACAAATTTAAGAGAAGTCTTCGGTCAGCTCTGAAAAATGTAAGAATAAAACCATTCTAAATGAGTTGAAACTCTGCAATATAAAGTGTGGTTATTATATTGTCTTTAGGAAGATAATTCTTGATTTTGTCCCTGCTTTCTAACCAAAACTTGAAGCAAATCTGTAAATTGCTGGAGTCGTGGGGGATTGTATGTGAAATACCAAGGAGAACTATATGTACTGCCCCAGTAGTGGTGTTTACCTTCAGACTTGCTTTTTTTTCTGGTTGAGGGAAGTGAAAAGTGGCAGAGTTCTGTCTTAAAATATAGCGTTACCTGTTTTAGGCTCCAGAGAAATACAGTTGTATTTCCAATTTTGTATGTTTTCAGCATACCTCTATCCCGATATAACGCTGTCCTTGGGAGCCAAAAAATCTTACCGCTTTATAGGTGAAACCACATTATATCGAACTTGCTTTGATCCTTCGGACTGCACAGCTCCACCCCCTGGGAGCACTGCTTTACCGCGTTATGTAGGGCCATGTTATATTGGGGTAGACGTGTACTAAGTAACACTCATCTACTGGCAAATAATGGAAAACAAGTTTGAGCCTGTACTTCAGAAAATACACAAACTAGATAAATATAGCTTCAAAAAGCATTGCTATATAGAAAAATTGAATGTTGCTCATATAGGCCAGAAGAGTGCAGTGTCTGGGACAGATACATCTGAGACTTTAAAGCTAGAGTGTTCATGTGGCCTGGATATAATTGATACTCTTCTAATCTGTCAATCAATAAAACAACTCCTGTTAACTAATAAACCTCTCTCACCAAACAAATTACATGGCTACTTCAAATTCCACTCAGATTACTTTTTTTATCAATAAGCAGAAAACAGAGGGTGGAAGTGTGAGGGTGTATCCACGATTCTGAAGTTAGCACCAGTAGTAAAAATGGAGTCAGAAATAGTAAACTGCTCTTGCACATGGTCTGTAGCTTATGCTTCAATGTATTATCCCTAGTGAGCATATTTTCTGTGTCTTGGAGTTTTGGCCCTGATATTGTTATATTTTGGCAAAATTTTACATTGTCTAGTAGATGGTAGTGTTCTTGGGTCACATACTATATGAAGTAGTGTCCAACATGTGACCTAGGGAGCTACTCATGGCTATCAAGAGTGAATGCGTATGAACATTTTGTTTGATCTGATTATCAGTTTAATGTGTTCCTTTCATCAGTATATGGAACATTTGTCACTGTTGGAGGGGGACACTGCTTCCTTTGCAGACTCAGGAGCATTGTCAGCAGCTGTTTTCTTTCTTGATGCAACTGCTTAGCTGTTTGCCTGCACTGCAAGGGAAGGAGAAAAAAATGACTGTGACTGGCCAATTGCCTCCTTCCGTCCCCCATTAGAAGCAGTATAGGAGCTTGACTGGCTCTGCCTGAACCTACAAGAGCACCTAACAAAGGGTGGCTTCCTTTCCCCGCACAGCCACTCAGGGTAACCTGGTATGGGTGGGTGAAGCTGAAAGCCAATAACCAGTTGAACTGCAACCCGAGTGGTAAAAGAAAATGGAAGAGGGCAGAGAAACTACCCCAAAGCATTGACTGTGGACATTGACCTCTTTGAAATATATTCAGTCCTAAGGCTGAAAAGCTACTACTGTAATGTAACCTCACACCTGTAAAATGGGTAGTGAAATAGGCTCATTAGAATGGAAGCACTTGGGTTACTGTCACTACAAAAGTATTGCTGCTATCTACCTTTGCTTTCAATAAGGGTGCTTGCATTTATTAAAAAAAAAAGACTTCTTCTAACGTAAAAGTATTTTCTAAATACTATAGGCTAAATTCCATCTGGTGAAAGAATGCTGTGGAAGTCGATGGGATATGTTTCTCTTTCATCAGCAGTGGCATATCGCATGTTCACGTATAGTACCTAAATGTAATGCATAAACACAGGGGAACAGTTAATCCACACAACCTTAATTTTGGTGTCTCCTGATTCGAGTGCCTAACTAAATTGTAGCTTTTGATTTTTTTCTAATCAGGTGACTATCAGCTTCAGAGAATATGAGGATAATGCAATATGGATTCGAATTGCTTGGGGAACACAGTATGCAAAACCAAACCAGTACAAAGCTACTTATGTCGTGTATCACTCGCAAACTCCCTATGTCTTCATTTCCAGTCTTAGGAGCAACCTACCTCTGCTTTGTCAGGTATAGAGAAAACTTGACTGTTACAGATGTCCATCATGTTGTTTCTAGTTATCAAAAGAGGATTGTTGAAAGTATGAGGAAACATCGCACTAGAAAATCTGTATCATAGTTGTTTGGTCTGGAAACATAACACAATCTTTAGATTAGACCCCTAAATGGAGTTCACTAGGGGTGTTCAGAGGCACAAGTGCATACGTCTATTGAGAGATATCTTCTCAGTATTGGTGCCTCCTCATATACCACTTTAAAGTCCATACCAAAACTCCTTAAATGCAAACCACGTAGAATAACTGCCTTTAAGATTTTTCTTTTTATAGAAATTTTATTTAATAACGTGAGTTTGTGCTTTTACTAGACGATAATTTTAAATCTCTGAACCGGATGTGCTTGTGTTGAGGACCTGTTACCTTGCAAGGTATCTTTACTTCATATCCTCTTGGGTGATGGTAACAGAACCTACAACTTCATAGCTGAATAAAAATGTTGCATTAGCCAGGAGTGTGTTACATTTTATTGTAAATATAAGGGTGACTTAAGAAGTAATGATGATGATTTCAATTTTTATTTAAAGGCACTGGTTCACGCTTCTAGTTACCATGACATCCATGAAATGGAGCTCCGAAGCCGTTGTATAGACTCCCTTAAAGATATTGTGTTCAAGAGGTATAGCCAGGTGAGTCACTTTTCAAGTTTATTCCAAGATAAGTCTTGGGGGGGGAGGGGTTTGTTTCAGGCCTGGCTCTAGACTTCCTACCAGGTGGGGGAAACCTCTTCCAAGAATTCATCATGTTACAGTAATACTGAACTACTGAGGTGGACAGCCTTTCAGTGAGGTAACATAAAATGGTGATCTAAAACCTAGTTTCCCACCTACTGCTTTTTAGAGGCATTCCTGAATTACCAATTAAACTAAGACATAGAATTGGATAAAATTATTTAATCTTAAGGGTTTGTATTATTACTGCCTCATTGGTCTTAATAAAGTACTGGCTTGGCAACTATTAGAATAGGTATTTACTCTGCTTGTCTAAAGAACACTTCCAAATACAGAGATGTTTTCTGAGTATAGTCAGGGAAAACGTCACTTGCCAAAACTAAGATTTCGGATTCTTAACTTCCCATAATTGGTAAAAGCAAGGACAGCACTCTGTTTCAGAAGGTTTTTTAAGGAAATCTGGAAGCTATTTATAGCGAGAGCTCCTAGAACTGGAAATAAACTGATTGTAAAGACCTTATTGTTCCTCCTCCCTCCCACACTTTTTTTTTTTTTGTATTTTGTTTTTAGACTTTCCAAACATATCACCCAAGACCTCTACAAGAAAGAAATGTTGCTCCAGAAAAAGGTGTGTGTTTGGTTTTTTTTTTTTTTTTTTGGGGGGGGGGGGTTGTTGTTGTTTTTTTTAAATATATGGCTTATCATTACTTTTCAGATTTGTGTTCTCAGGTCTTTTAAATGTTTCTTGCTATAAAGTGCCAAGTAATTATTATATTACATTCATAGTATAGTACATACACTGTAGTGATTGCTGCTTGCCAGACTACACCTCCACTCTTTCCAAGGCTGGCTGAGTTCTGTTTACTAAGTCACCGAACATCATTTGGATGCTCATGTTGTGGTTCTGATACTTATACTAGCTTGGCTGGTCAGATAGACTCCACTATCTTACAATAACTGTTTTTTTTTTAAATGTTTTGTCCACCTGGCTTCTCTGACCTACCCTCCATGCTGACTCAATCTCAACATAGATTGATTCTGAAGACAAATTAGCAAGTGCTTGGGGCCACAGTGCCCTAATTGTCCTTGTGTGGGAGAACATGTAGAGCACAAGCACAGCCCCAGTGAACGCTGCTGGTCAAAAGAGTTTGTTCTTGCACATATGAGATGCATGTTCATGGTAAGTAGGATCCATGAGGACAAAACATTCAAGGTAGACTTTTTATACAGCTGCTGTAAAGTTTCTTCCCTTTGTGAGATAACATGCTTGTTTGATTTCTGGCAGGCTTCTGCAGGGTTGCCTTAACTAAGAAATCCAACATGCAGTTCTGAAGCTGTTACCTTTGCATAGTGGGAACTTGTCAGATTTATAACTTTTTTGTCAAGAAATAAATTATTTTTCCTAAGTTTGTTTTTTAGGTCAGGAAATAATATCTTCACTTACTTATGACTTACCTAGCACTGTTTTGGCTGTTTGAAAAACAGCTAATGAAATCTAGGTAATTCCTAGAAAGGAATCTTAATAGACGAATTACTTTTTAAATGTCAAACTTCTAAAAGCTTGGATGGATTAATTTTAGGAGCATCAAGCTGCTTATAGCATTTGGTTAGAGTTAGGCCAGGGGTAGGCAATCTATGCCACACGTGCCAAAGGCGGCACACAAGCTGATTTTCAGTGGCACTCACACTGCCCAGATCATGGCCACCGGTCTGGGGAGCTCTGCATTTTAATTTAATTTTAAATGAAGCTTCTTAAACATTTTTAAAAACCTTATTTACTTTACATACAACAATAGTTTAATTATCCATTCTAGACTTATGAAAAGAGACCTTTTAAAAACCTTAAAATGTACTACTGGCATGCAAAACCTTAAATTAGAGTGAATAAATGAAGACTTGGCACATCAGTTCTGAAATGTTGCCGACCCCGGAGTTAGGCACATTGTTAGTGTATGACTTTACTTCCCCCACCCACAAAGTACACAATGCTAAACTTTTTTCTTTTTCCACTTTTTGGTCTGGCTGTTTTATTAGTTTGGAGTTGGTTTAAGTGATGAATCATTTTGTGCATTCTCTAAAATTTGTATTCTATTCTGGGTGTGTCACATCTACAAATAATTCCCAAAGAAATGGTATGTGTACATAATAGCTAAACAATGCCATATGAGAGTTAACAGTGTGTTTGTTTTTCCCCTCCTCCAGTGGATCCGAGAATAATTCAAGAAAATAAAAGGGAAAAAGAGAGAATTCAGAGTGTGAATCAGGAGGTCTTCGGTGAGGGTGTCCAACCAAAAATAGAATTTGCACAATATAAGGTGATAAACTCATTTAATCCTTCTAATTTGGTTAAAACGACTAATTGGTAGATGTGTTAAAGCACAATTGTAAAAAAAAAAAAAAAAAAAAAAATCTCTAGTTTTTCTTCCAACTTTTTGCAGAAAAGGTTACTAGATATTTTTCATAAACTAGTTACAATTATAGATTTCTAATGCAGAGCTCTTGCTCCATTCGTGGGATCTAGTGCCCAAAGAAGCTATATTTAAAATTCTGGATCATATCTGTCTTGCACGATCCACACTAATTGAGTAATAGTTACTTTAATTTGATCATACTCTTGGGACCAAACTATTTTGGATGTTATACTAAAATAAAATGAGATTTTTAAGTACTGGTGAAATAGAAGTCCAGATTATACAGAGTACAGGTAACATTCAATAATATGTTGAAAAATATCTGTTCATAACTACAGGTATGTTTTAGTCGTGTATTTTTAGTAAAAGTCATGGACAGGTCACAGGCAGTAAACAAAAATTCACAGCCCCATGACCAATCCATGACTTGTACTATATACCCTGGACTAAATTTGGGAGGGGATTAGGGGGGGCAGGAGAGTCTGCGGGCAGAGCTGGGACGGAGGGACATATCACCACTTTTGGGGAGCTCCCTGAGTTAAACGCCACCCAGGGCCCTCACTTGCTCCTATGCCCCAACCCCCTGCCCTTAACCCCCCGTACCACACCCAAACTTCTGGTGCTGGGGGAGGGGGATGCAGTGCCCTGAGACTGCCCCAGCAGCAGCTGGTGCAGCTGGCCCAGGGTCTGCCTGAGCTACTCAGGTGGCCCCATGGCCAGCCACACCGATGGCTGCAGAGATCACAGAATCCATGACCTCTGTGACAAACTCGCAGCCTTCTTCATAACAAAACTATGAACATATCATTAGGGATTCCAAGAGATGACCCTTAATGTTTTACTATATACAGTGGACATAACTGCGTTGTTTTTGGTTTTTTTTTTAAGTAGGGAATTGTTTTCACGTCAGGGCACCCTCGATTTCATTAAGAAGGTATTTTTCCCAAAAATGTATTTACACTAAAAACAGGTTGTTGAAAGGCATAAATAAAATAATTATAATAGGCCCCGTAAACAAACTTTAAAAATGTATGCCAAAGACTTGAAGTCAGAAGTCAATCAAAGCAGCATGTTGGTGCAGCTGCTCTTTTAAAACATTAACTATAGCTCTTGTTAGGAACTGGCTTGAAGTGGCTCGAGCCATGCTTGAGAGAAGAATCCAGACTGGAAATACCAGGCAAGGAAAGGAGCAAGGGAAGACACAGGCAGCCAATACGCCTGATGAAGGAAAAAGGTGAAAAATTTTGGGAGTGGAAATGCGAAGTGAGGAATTAGAGTGAAAGCCTCAGAGGATAGGGAGTTCTGTCCCAGTTTGGACCAGAACTGGATTTTCTAGAGCAGCAGTTCTCAAACGGTGGGTTGGGACCCTAAAGTCGGTCAGGGCCCGTTTTAATGGAGTTGCCAGAGCTGGCGTTAAGACTTGCTGGGGCCCGGGGCCAAAGTCGAAGCACAGGGGCTTCAGCCTTGGGTGGTGGGGCTCAGGTTACAGGCTCCCCACTTGGGGCTGAAACCCATGAGCCATGGTCCCCCTGCTTGGAGCAGTGAGGCTCAGGCTTTGGCTTTGCCCCCACCCCTGCCCAGGGCAGCAGAGTCTGGGCAGGCTCAGGCTTCAGTCCCCCATCCTGGAGTCGTGTGGTAACTCTTTTGTTAGGAGGTTGTGGTGAAATGAAGTTTTGAGAATCCCTTACTAGAGACTATAGCATAAATAATTTTGGGAAATTAAGCTGTTCAAAGTATACTTTTCAGACTTATTCTTCTGATACTTACAGTCCCTACCTAATGTATTCTCTAGCATATCTAGCAATCTCTCGCAGGAGGCGGTAGATTTTTCTTAGCTAAAACTTGTGATTGGAATGTCTTCTCCCACAGCCTAGTTAATGAGAATATTAATTTTCTGTATTTAACTCAAAAGGGGTTAAAAGGACTCTTAACTTAAATCATGCTTCTGTCTGAAAATGTTTACCTGTTACGGTTCCAAGCAATTCTTGAGATGATTATAACTGAAAGAGATTAGAGAATTTAATTTGTTTTACGTTTTCTGTTTGCATGAGTCTTTTTCATTCAGCAAATAGGGAGAATATTTGTTTTAAATAAGAAATTGATTATGAAACAACAAAAGCTGACAGTCTAAGGGCATGTATGGTAATTGAAATCTCTTTTAAATAGGGTGTTGGTTATTTGCAGTTAACTCTCGCGATTAACTCAAACTTAATCACGATTTTAATCGCACTGTTAAACAATAGAACACCAATTGAAATGTATTAAATATTCGTGGGTATTTTTCTAATATATTGATTTTTAATTACAACACAGAATACAAAGTGTACCAGTGAGATGTACCTATCTCATAGAACTGGAAGGGGACCTTGAAAGGTCATAGAGTCCAGCCTCCTGCCTTCACTAGCAGGACCAAGTACTGATTTTGCCCCAGATCCCTAAGTGGCCCCCTCAAGGACTGAACTTACAACCCTGGGTTTAGCAGGCCAATGCTCAAACCACTGAGCTATCCTCCCTTCCCCAGTGTTCACTTTATATTTTTGATTGCAAATGTTTGCACTGTAAAAATGATCAAAGAAATAGAATTTTTCAGTTCACCTCATACAAGTACTGTAGTGCAGTCTCTTTATCGTGAAAGTGTAACTTACAAATGTAGATTTTGTTTTTGCGTGAAGTTATGTAACAAAAAAATGTAAAACTTTAGAGCCTACAAATCCACTCAGTCCTACTTCTTGTTCAGCCAATCGCTCAGACAAACAAGTTTGTTTACATTTACGGGAGATAATGGTGCCCACTTCTTACTTAGTGTTGCATGGCACTTTTGTAGCCGGCATCGGAAGGTATTTACATGCCGGATATGCTAAACATTCATATGCCCCTTCATGCTTCGGCCACCGTTCCAGAGGACATGCTTCTATGCTGACAGTGCTCATTTTAAAAAAAATGAATTAATTAAATTTGCCTCTGGGGGAGAATAATATGTCTCTGCTCTGTTTTTAGCCACATTCTGACACATACTTCATGTTATAGCAGTCACAGATGATAACACAGCACATGTTGTGCAGATTTGACAAAATGCAAAGAAGGTACCAATGTGAGATTTCTAGAGATAGCTACAGCACTTGACCCAAGGTTTAAAAATCTGAAGTTCCTTCCAAAATCTAAGAGGGATGAGTTCTGGAAAGCATGCTCCACATGTCTTAAAAGTAACACTCCGATGTGGAAACTACAGAACCCAGAGCACCAAAAAAGAAAATCCACCTTCTGCTGGTGGCATCTGACTCAGATGATGAAAATGAACATCCTTTGATCCACACTGCTTTGGATCGTTATTGAGCAAATCCCATCATCAGCGTGGAATGGTGCTCAAAGCATGAAGGGACGTATGAATCTTTAGCGCATATGGCATGTAACTATGTTGTGACACTAGCTACCAACAGTGTCATGCCAATGTCTGTTCTCGCTTTCAGGTGAAATTGTAAACAAGAAGTGGGCAATATTATCTCATGCAAATATAAACAAACGTGTTTGTCTGAGCAATTGGCTAAACAAGAAGTAGGACTGAGTGGACTTGTAGGCTCTAAAGTTTTACATTGTTTTTGTTTTATTTTTGAATGCATTTTTTAAAAACAATTCTACATTTGTAAGTTCAGCTTTCATGATAAAGAGATTACACTACAGTACTTGTATTAGGTGAATTGAAAAATGCTATTTTGTATTTTACAGTGCAAATATTCGTAATAGAAAAATATAAAGTGAGGGACTGTAAACTTTGTATTTTATGTTGTAATTGAAATCAATATATTCAACAATGTAGAAAACATCCAAAAATATTGTTTAATGGTATGCTTAATCGTGATTGATTTTTTTTAATCTCTTGAGAGCCCTACTTTTAAATTAAGAATTTAATGGTTTTTAACCTTTCTGTAGTTTCCTTTAATACTTAAAAATAAATAACAGAACACTAACTGGCCTATTTTCAATTTTTAAAAGGGTCAACTGGATATCTGGTTAACAGGGATAGTGCCCTGAGGAAGTCACCACTTAGCACCAGGAAATGCTTGACTTATGGTTTAGCACAACAGTTATGACAGCCAAGTTTTAAGTAGTCATTGCCCATTTTTGTATTGTGTTAAATTGAAGGGCATGTTGCCATAAATTGCTCACAGGTCTCTTCCCAGGTGAGAGAAGAGAAGACACATCCGACAAAAAAGCAGGGCTTTTAGTTTTCATATTGCCTTGTTTTTTAATAGTATGTACATATAGGCATATCCTCGCTGAGGACACCCGAATGCTTTGTATTCACAGCTTGAAACAATGTTTAAAGGTGAACCTGAAATGGACATTCTGACTGAAAAAGAACCATTCAGATGTGTAGTCAAATTTTCCAGTCCCCATCTTTTAGAAGCATTGAAATCCTTAGCACCAGCAGGTGAGTGCTACAATATTAATAGGTGAACTATTTTACTACGTAGTCTTCAGTTTAGCTTGCATATCTTTCATAAGGGATATTTGAGTGGTTAATCTTATTTTGTGTACATATCAATAGAAATTTAGTGAACTACAAGAATTATTTTATAAATAACCTTAGCAGACGAGGCCAGATTTGCACAAAAGCATGAGTTTGTGTCTAATTTGCTTACAGCATTACGGTGATTGAACATGGATACTGAATTTATACCTTTAATCTAAATCATATGTGAAAGATAAAATGGTGGATGAGTTAAGCTATGATTTTATTTTATTTTTTTTTCCCCCCCTCTTCCCTCCAGGTATGGCTGATGCACCTCTTTCACCATTACTTACATGTATACCACAAAAAGCCAGGAACTATTTTAAAATTAAAGAGCGAAAAGGTATACTTTCAGCAAGCTGTCTAGGCCCCTGACTTTTTTTTTCTTTTTACTGCAAAGAATCATTCGCAAAGAATTGTATATATAATGTATTTACCTACCGTGTTTAATCAAAAGATAAATTTCAGAACCATTTTTAAAACTAATTTATTCTTTGGTAATCCCTTGTATCATTTTAAATGATAGTTTACATTTAAGGTAGTACTTTTTCCCTACTGTTCATTTTTAACAAATGGGTTAGCCAATAAGATTGACTAATGGCCTGTCATCTAGCAGATAGCTGAATTTACTGTTTCAGCTAATTAAATTAGTTCATTGAAGTTCTTCTATGGATCATAATGTATTTGGTGGATGCACACAAATTAGGGAACAGATCTAATCAGAATGCAATAAGTCAAGTAATGTGGCAGATTAGCATTCTTTCACTGTACTAGCACCACTTAACAAAACAGTTAAATCTGTCATCTTTGATGCTAGATATTAATTCTGAGTGAGACTGTCAGACCAATATACTCTACTTGGAAAACTAACATTCTAGCCTTACCTTGATGTTTTCATTTTCAACAGAAGACTTCCTTCCTATGACAATATTCTATTGTCATGACTTCATTGATAGTGAGATGCATTTTTAATGAGGTTTTATTTTTTAATGAGGTTTTGGGTTTCTGATTCACTAGCAAAAGTTGGTATCAGACATTTGGTGCATATTTTTCATATCCTTAAAATGGTGCTAAATGTCTAGGAAACAGATGTGATACTTAATGTACAATAGGTTTTTAATTATTTATTTTATCAAAAGACTGAGTAACTAGGTAGCTAAACAAGTAAAGATAGTTACTTAAGTTTCCCCATAAGAGTAAAAGACACTGAACCTTTCTGTTGAAGCAAATTACATTTTAAGAGTAAATTATAAAGAAGTAACACTCTTGAGATTAAGGGCCTACAAAATGCATCATTAGGGCTGTGCACATATCCCTAGTTATTACAAAATCTTTAATCTAGTTGGTAAGGGAAAAAAATTCTGACCACTAAGTGTGAGTTGCTGTTCATGATGTGTGTGAAATAAGTTAGACGTGAGAGATGCAAAACCCAAGTTATATACACTTACCTGACAACAAATACTAACTGTAATCTGCTAAATAGTCGCATTAGGGCCCCAGTTTAGCAGTGTATCAAAGTGCATGCCCAACTTTGAACATGTCAGTAGTCCCATTGACTTCAGTAGAAATATTCATGTGCGTATAGTTAGACATGTTTTGTACCTCACTGAAAGGTAGTCCTTTCAAGATAAGACCATCTGCTACTAATGAAGTCCAATAGCAAAGTTTTCCATCTGACCTTAATGGATGTAAAATCAGACCCAAAGTTTGTAATCACTAAGAGCAACAGCAGATAACAAACTTGTCTATTTTTAATTATACTTATGTCTTTTTCTTTGACTATCTTGAGATTTCATCATAGATCTTATTGTAAACCATAATGCAGTTGGTATAACTTTGATTTTGTGAAGTAGTGTTTCTGAATGCGTATCTTTCTAGGGTCTGATCCTGCCACACTCCTTGCACACTAAAACTTTTGACTTTGTGTACATAAAGATTTGCAGAACCAAGTTAATGTAGTGTTAAAGCAGAAATAGGGTTTGCAGTAAAGTTCTAAGTGTTAATTAAACAGACATTTTGAATTTCACCCATTTAATATTTTAAGTTACAGATGTAATTGACTTGGTTTGAAGATCACTTGTATTGTTCAAAATGTGTCTCTTAGATTCTGTGTTGGTTAGCAATTTATTGTTGATGTATTCTCTGTATTCACATTTTATTCACTTAGATAATATCCATATGCAGAGAGAATTTTTCAGAAGGGTTGTGGTATAGCATACCAAACTCTTTTGTTATGTTTTGTGTGTTTGTTACATTTGAAAGGACTAATAAAAATTTAAAGTAGAACTTCTTGGTTGAAGTTTTGTTTGGCTTGAGATACTTCATTATAACCCATTTATACTGAATATTTTTTGTAATGATTATAAACTGAATCCTCTGTATTGTACACTATTGGACCTATGCGGCTATTTTATAAGTACGTTTCTTTTAACTAAAATTCAGCAGAATTGCAAGTGTTTCAGTGTAATATTGTGCTATTACTATTCTTAAGAGTCTGTTTTAATTCATGATCCAAACTAAGGCCTCTCCACAATCCCCATAAGAAGGGAAAGACTACTTATAAAAGCATGATCCACAAATGATGAATGAAAGTTCCCTATCTGAAGTATTTATCTTCTGATTATCTTCAGCAATTCTCAGCAGACTTAATATACGTTCATTCTATAATGAATTAACATGCAAAAACATCTTAAAACATTAAGGTTGAAAAGTCAAGCGCTCAAAAGTTAGGAAATGCCAGAATTAAGGTTACCTGTGCAACTTTAATTTGGCTCCCTGGTGTGCATACATTGATATCTTTAATTAGTTGAAAACATACTATTTTTGACAGGACCCCTGCCTCATTCAGTGCGCAGGATCGATGATATTCTCTTAAGGAGGAACTATTTGATATTTTGTTTCCTCCTCGTTCAGTGAGTGAGCCCATTCCTTATTTACTGCACAGTGACAAGCTGTGGGCTTTTTTTTTTGACAGTGAGTGAGGAATGCACTTAGTCTTCTGACCTCCAACCATCATACAGAATGGCCACTTCCTTTGAAATCAGCATTTTCTGTTAAAGTCCTTAACTTGTACAATGCTAATGAAGGCTTGTTTTGTTTTTTTTTCTTTGATGGGTTATTTAGTTACAGGGGTATACACAATGTATACACAGTGCATCTGAAGCATCTGGCACTGGCCACTGTAGGGAGACACGATACTGGGCTAGATGGACCAATGGTCTGACTCAAGTATGGCTGTTATGTAAATATTTACCATTACATTATAACAGGAATAGATAAGTGAAAACCAATGCAAATAACAGCCCATTAGTTTTCATGAAGTTTAAACCACCCACCCCATTACATTTAACCATTACTTTGATCTATACTAATACACAAGTGAATTGACCTGAACACACTCCAGCATGACCTAGTCTGCCACCATCACAACAGTCTCTTCCAGATTCAGTGCCTGTTTTGGTTGGCATGTCCTACAGTCATTGTTTAAGTAGGACTCCTAGTACCCACTTCCAAGCAGACAAGGAACTGCTTGTTAGTCCTCTCACCCCCCAGTCTACTCTGGGATTCTGTATTGGCAAAAGAACTGAGGGATGGTTGGGGTTGCTCTGCCCTTTATGTTCTCTAGTGTGGGTGCAGCACAAGGGCACTTGGGCACAAATGCGACCTCAAGAATTTAATCTCACGCACACAATGCCCATGTTCATCAAGAGTGGAATCCATGTGGCTAACACATCTTGAAGAACCATAGTTACTGTAGAAAAAATATTTATGTATCTAAACTCTGTTTTCACACCCAGATCTGATTTTCATGTAACATCTATTTTTAACCACAAGGAGAGAAGGTGAGGAATAAAATCAGTAGTTTTTAATACTTTCCTCCTTTCATTTAGAGAAGTCTGTTTTCCTGTTTTGATATAATGGGAGGACATATGTTCAAAGTATAAGATTTATGGGTAATGTTCATATAATTTATTAGCCATACATTAAGTGGATTAAAATAATGTTTTGAAATGCAGTATTTCTGTTAATGCCTGAAGGAGAAACCATGCTGTCAACTTCTAAATTTTTATAATCCTCAGGAATGTTCTGAGCCTGGATAATTATGTAGTTAATTAAAAGAATTTCACTAACTACATGAGATAAAAATAAACATATATTCAGTGTATTCCTTCATAGACTTAAGGACTTTTTGTAAAAGGTTGGTTTTGCTGTGCAAATGCATAATTGGAAGAGGAAAATGGAAAAAGTCCTTAATCCTGAATCTACAGATCCTTATATTTGCATAAAGATTACCTTGTCATATCCATAACTCTGGATTATACAGGTTTACAAGGCCAATGAAAAATGTGAGAGCTGGAAAGAATAGTTTATTTTGTATTTGCAGCATTTATACAGTCTTTCAATAATTCTCTACCTTAGCTTATCCATTTACATCAAATATACTACCTAGGTTTTTTAAAATATGTATGTGAGAATTAGGTATTTTTTTAATTTTCTTACCAGTAATATGCTTGGAAGTTACATCATAGGAGAAGAGTCAAAGCTGAATCTGGCACAAAAGCACAGGCATGGATCTGGAGTGATGAGGGGATGTGATAATGGGTTAAGAATCCTGACGACAACTATGCTGTGTGCTTGTAAGTTGATCAAACTGATAGATATAGAGAGATAAAAAATCAGCTATGATATTTCAAAATATGATTACTGCTAGAAAGAGAGAGAGCCTACCTGAGTTTAATCAACCCGAATTGGTGCATAGGAGGTAAGAGGCAAAGAGATGTGAATGGTGATCTCAGTGAGAGAAAATGAAGGTTTAGGAAGTGAGTATGGGGATGTAGTGGGAGACAAATTATAGAGTGTCTTAAAGTTGTGTGGTTTAAATCCAGCCATGTCATTTGTCTTAATGCTGTGTAATTTGTTAGGGCCTTCACCCTTTGCCATAGAATAGCATTCACAATCTCAATTTTAAGTGCTTTTAAATTTGAGTTTCTCACCCTTATGGCAGTTGAGATATATTCGAAATTGAGTGTTGTCTTCCTGAGTCTGTAAAGAGCCAAGAAAAGTCATCTAGCCCAACTCCTTCCACTGAGGCCGAGCTAACTAGAATGGACCATCCCTAACAGCTGTTTGTATAACCTGTTCTTAAACACCTCCAGTGACTGGGCATTTGGTATAGCAGATGGGCAGCCATTGGGGGTAGGAGGGTTGGTGTTGCAGATAGGTAGCTGTTGGCAATTTAACTGGCTTAATGGGGGAGCCCTAGCTCCTACTGCCAAGGGGCCACTTCAGGGCTCCTGCTTCCTACCATTCCCTTCCTTCTCTTCCTCACTCCCCTCACCCCATCCCCTTTCCTTTCTTCACTTCCCCTACCCAATCCTCTACTCCCACATGTTCCCCTATCCTTTTTCCCTCTGCCCTATCCCATCCCCCTTCCTTCCCTCCTGCCTCTTCCCCCCCACCCTTTCCCCTGTCCCATTGTAGAGAAAACAGGATTGTGGCCATATAGGGTGCCCAGCATATATAGAAGGGGAAGAGGACTAGCCATAGGAGCCAGGAGGCAGTGACCACCTACCAGAAGCAGGTCTGGACCACTACCTCTACTCCTGCAATGTCCCTCTCCAAACTAGACCCCTGGACTTTGGTCCAGGTCTTGTACTGCCCTATTTTTGTGCCCCCAGCAGTTCTTGCCCTACCCTAGTTATGGCCCTGGTTTTGATGTTACATTGTGCCATCCCTTCATGCTGCAACCGCTGGCTGATGCTACCTGGTTAGTCCATGTCACAATCTATTCCCCATTGCCTTCATGGTGTCATGGCTTCTTAACCCTACATCATTAATCACCTTACCCTCTAACGATAATTTGATCCCTCATCTGTTGCAGTATGACAGTGATCTTTGGACTCTTGTTAGCCTGCTGCCTTGCAGAGTGGTGATGTTTTGATTTCGCTTCAACCTAGGGCCTGATGATGATAGGGTGCCCTACTGTGTCAATGACCCAGAGAGCAAGGATTAGGGCTGCCAGATGTCCGTTGGTTGACCGAAATGCCTGGTCAAAAAGGGCCGCTGTGGTCAGCACTGCTGACCAAGCAGTTAAAAGTGCAGCCAACGGCACAGGGGATAAGGCAGGCTCTCTGACTGCTATAGTTCCAGGAAGCAGTGGCATGTCCCCACATGTAGGTGCACCATGCACTGCATCTGCCCCAAGTGCCAGCTCTGCAGTTAACCATTGCTGGCAACTGCAGCCAATAGGAGCTGCGGGGGCGGTGCGTGGAGCTGCCTGACGGCACCTCTGCATGGGGCGGGGGAGATGGGGGACGTGCTGCTGCTTCCGGGAGCTGCCTGTCCCAGCCCTGATCTCCTGCCCTCCGAGTCCCTCGGTCCCAGAGCCTGCACGCTGAGCTGGAGCCCTCATGCCCCGCCCCTTGCCCCACCGTGAGAAGAGAGTGACGGTTATTCGGGAACGAGGCGGCCCGGCCCGGCCCAGCTGTAGAATGAAGACGAGACGATGCCGAGCGGAGCGGAGTGTTTGTGGGCGGAGCCAGGGCCAAGGGGCGTGACCAGCGCCGAGCGTCCTCACGCCCCTTATGAATATTCAAATTACAAGATGACTAATGATGAGCTGTCTCCGTCGCCCACCCGGAAGTGCTGCTGCTAGGCCGGTTTGTTTGTAAGCGGCCGAAAACAACATGGCGGCGCCAGGTGCAGAGCCTGGACGGCGCGGAGAGGGGCCGGGGTGGCCCCGGGCTTCGGCCCCTGACACGGACCGCCCTGCCCCGCGGGAGCTCGTGCGGCCGTCGGTGACGGAGCTGTCCCGGGCCGTGCGGACCAACATTCTGTGCACGGTGCCCGGCTGCGGCAAGGTCCTGCCCAACAGCCCGGCCCTCAGCATGCACCTGAGCAAGGCCCACCGGGTCCAGGTACTGACCCTCCCCGGCCCGCCGGGTCTGGCTACAATCCTCCCCTGCCTTGGGCATCGCCCGGCGGTTCCGGCTACCGGCCCGCCCCTGCCCCGAGCGTGCGCCTGGGCATCGCCCGGCGGCTCCGGCTACCGGCCCGCCCCTGCCCCTGCCCCGAGCGTGCGCCTGGGCAAGACCCCCCCCCCCTTGGCCTGCGGGACCAGGTACCAAAACCCTATTATTCCCCACTCCCAGCAAGACTCAGCTGGTACTGACCCTGTGCCAGCCCACCTGGTCTGGATACCTAGCCCCTTTTATCCCACCCCCAAGCCGCTGAACAAGGTACAGTGGATCAACACATCTCTGGCTCACTGGGTCCAAGTACCAAACCTTCCCTATTCTGATCACTTACCTGAGCCCATGTACACCGAACCCTTCATATTGTCTACCCCCAGCCCTGAGTGTGCATCTGAACAAGCCCAACCAGGTCCAGGTACTAAACCCCAGTCCACTGGGTCCAGATACCGAATCCCCGTTGCCATGAGCTTCTTCCTGAGCAAGATCCTCCAGGTCCAGGTGCTGAACCCTGTATTTCATTTGTTCCTGAACATGCACTAGAGCAAGTCTAACCAGGCCCTCCCATCCACCCCTCAAAAATCCCCTAACCCAATGAAGGTCCACATATTGAACTTCCTTCCTACAATTGCATGTCCAAAAAAACCTTCTTGGCTTTTAGCATACATGTGAGCAAGGCCATGGAATCAAACTCTCCAGCACTATGCATGATGTAAGCAAATGTAGAGCCAGATACCCCTGCTTGTCCCCATTATTCCTCACCCCTTGAGATCTTCTGAGCATGCACCATGTCTGGTTCAGAGGCACCAACTTTCCACTTTCTGTGGGACTGTTTGACCCCTGCTCCACCCCAGGACCTGCCACCGCTCCACCCCTTCCCCCAAGGCCCTGCCCCATCTCTTCCCACCCTCGTTCTGCCCCATTCTCTGAGTATGCCTTGCCACCACTCCTCTTCCCCCCGCAGTTCCAGCTGATTGTGGTGGGCGGGAGGCACTGGTCGGTGGGGCCTGCCAGGGGGTGGGAGGCTCTGGGGGAGAGGAAGAGGAGCTGAGCACCCACTATTTTTTTCCCTGTGGGTGCTTCAGCCCTGGAGCACCCACATGGTCGGCACCTATGGAGCTCTTGGTATGCACCTAAGACCATCGGTTCCAAGTACCGAAGTCTGCACTTAAGCTAGATCCACTTGGTCCTGATATTGACTGCCACCTCTGGTGCCCGCAGCCCTGAGCATGCACAAAAGTAATACACACCAGGTCTACATACTGACCCATGCTCCCAACCTGACCCCAAGTGTGTACTTGAGCATTGGCTGCCTACCATTTGTCTAGCACTACATCTGTGTCCCCTGGGTCCTCCTTGCCTTCTGATTTATCTAACATCTAGATGGGGAGCTCCCATTCTCAGTTTTGAGGTCCTCTGCAAGGGTTAGCATTCTTTAGAAACTCAGTAAACTGTCCAATTGTTTCTAAAGCCACTGTTGTTCAAAGCGTACTGTAAAGATTTATATAGGTGTTGATGGGCTGTTCTAGATTAGTGTATCATGTTTATTTTATTACAATAGGGAGAATGATGCATTTTCTAGCAACAGCTTTTTTGTTTAAAACACCCTTCAGTGTGAAATATATAAAGTTGTTTAACAGTATATGCGTACTTAGTGTTTGGTTTGTCTCTGTGGTATTTGTGTGTGGTATATTTTAATATATATTTTTAAAAGATTCAAGAATAACAGATACTGTTAAGAGTAGCTTGGGTTTTTTCTTTCTAAAGATCATTCATCATTTTATCATTATTTGTATTGCTGTGGCACCTGGAGGCCCTGGCCACATTGTACTACAGGAATACAGACATATAATAGTTCCCTGGGCACCAAAACGTCATATTTTCGTAGTGAAATAGCCAGTTAGATTTGTTGATTATTGGTCGAGTTGGCCTATGTGGATCTTGGCGCAAAAGGATTTAGAAGGAATTGAGTGGCATCAGCTGATGCGTCCTGGGGTTGAGGGACACAATGGATACATAGGGTTTGTGCGCAGTTTCAGCAGACATTGTTCTTCTAAACATTCCGAGCTTGTGCTTTCCGGTGCACGCAGCACTCCTGGATCCACGTGGGCCATCATTTTGAACCACAGTTACTGCAGTATTTAACTGTTGTGTTCCAAGTTTGCTATCAGGGAAGAAAATACAATGTGTTCTTTCTCCACATAAACTGCTATAAAAGCTCTCAGAACTGTTATCATAGTGCCAGGTACACTCATGAGATTCCTTGTACTCAACTTTCCGTTTGGTAATTGCTCAGGCTAGTATTGGAACACTGGTGTGGCTCAGACACACAGTGTCTATGGAGATTAGATTTTTGGAGATACAGATTCTAATGACACTTTATCTGGTCATGACTGACTGAATGATACTTTAATTTAGAGCTACATACACATAGTCCCAACTAAGGAAACTTTTTACCAATATATGTAGAGTTGCCTCTTCCATATTCAGCATTGTTTTACAGCTTACCTCTTTTACTAAACCCTTTTAGCAGTTAAGTCCAACTTGCTAACTAAGTGCCTATAAAAGCAGATAGCCACCTAGTGGAATTATCAAAAGCACCTTAGAGAGTCTAGGCACTTTGAGAATTCCGCTAGGTGACTATCTGCTTCTTTAGACACCTACCATACCAGGGGTTCTCAAATGTTATTGCATCATGACCCCCTTCTGACAACAAAATTTACTACATGGCCCCAGGTGTGGGGGACCGAAGCCTGAGTCCACCTGAGACCCACTGCCCTGGCTGGGGAGATCAGAGCCGAAGCCCCCACTGAGTAGGGGGGCCAAAGATGAATCCCAAGCCCCACATTTAATTGACAAAGTTCAAGAATCTGTCAGGTTTTCTTTTGGTGAAATGAGAGAGTTGACCATCTCATTCATTAGATTCTTTGAACTTCATTGTATAGACTTGTAGCATTAGTAAAACTATCTTGCAACAAAATGTTTTTTACTAGTAACCAGGTTTGAATGCGTAGAAACATAAGTTGCTTGACAAACGTGTATAGCATTGATTATGTTCCATTCATTGAAGACATAACTTATCTTGGTTTGGCAGCTGTTAAAGCTTCACTTTGACAAAAATGAGCTAATTAATGTAGCATCTGTTTATTCCTGTTTGTGGAATTCGCCCCATGCTGTGCTGCGGGAACTTTCTGGAAGATGATGCCTGTTGGAGCTGCATGAGCACTCGTCTCACTTAAGATGTTTGAAGCAGACATTATAAAAATGTTGTGCAGTCCCAAACTATCTCAGTTTATGCATTTCTGTGGTCAGGTGCAGGGACCTTCTTTCTGTTCCCAGGGTGATTTCTTGGGGTCTTTCTAATCCCAAACTCAACTTTTGGTGTTGCCCTGTTGTACTGTTAGGTTTTTATTTTGGCACTAAGGTTCTCTGGCTATTACTAAAATGTCTATCAGGGCTCTGAGGTCTCTGGTAAGAGGGGTGTATTTAAGCAGTGTTGTGATGTGTCTGTCTATGTTCTGGAGACAGATGTTGGTACCTGCTATTCTGCTCGAGATGGTAAACCATTATTTGGATTGCTGCTCTTTATAGGGCCTTCACACTTTGAGCTTGCATTGATAAGCAGCAGAGGCTCTGTGCCTTCATCAGGGAGGCCTTATGGGGCTGATCCCTGGATCCAACATCAGATTAGCAGTCAGCCCCCATGAAAAGAGGCATCAGATCAAGTTAAATCTAATTTCACACTGCAGAAGTTGGTACCAGAGAGAGATTATAGTGCCTGGACTTTGGCTCCCCAGCCAGTTCCAGGATCTGGAGGGACAAAAGAGGTGCTACTTTTGTCTTTATGCTTCCTAGCAGCACTGTATTTTGCTCAGGTGCAGCTGAGTATTTTAGTCCAAAATTCCTTCTTAACTAGTAACCTGCTACTATCCCTAAGTGTCCCGGCACAAGTGGCTGAAATATGTGGATAGCAGAATACTGTGGTCGAGACTGAGGGAATCTTCCTTGATAAGGGAGATGTCTCTTCCTGAGACAACTAAGCAGAATCTGTGCCTAATGGTATTCTGGTTCTGTAGTATGGTGCTGTGAACATCTAGACTGCATACAAGCACACACAAAAAGTTTACTAAGTGGCACATGGAACTTTTTGTTTTTTAATTTTACTTGCTTCAACAACTTTGATGGCAGTGTGATTGTTCCAGGCAAATATAAATTGTAAAGTAGAAACCTTACCGGTTGGAAACACCAAGCATAAGGCAATTCTGAAAAATTAAAACTACAGTGTATTGGAACACTGTAAATATTTAGTGAAATGCAGTGTAGAGGCTGGAGCTTTCGCTCCGTTCATTTTGGACTCTGAAAAGTTAAGAAATAGCATGTGTAAATTGTTTAGATTCTGAAAGTATTTCCTGTATGGTGAGGAGAATTTAATATTTGGAAGTAAAATAATAGTATACTGCTCTCAGATCATCAGTTGTGATTCCTGAAGAGTTCTGCTGGTATAGTTACAAAATAGTATCTGAACAGATAAGCAATTCCATCAGCTTGAATGTCAAGGCTGGTAAATGTTGAGCAAAGTTTAATCTGTATTCTGAACACTGTATTAATAGTAGTACAGACCCATTTGCCAACTTTTAATGAAAATGTACTTTTTCAGGATGAAAAAATAAATCCTTCAATAAGGAAAGGTTTGAAAACTACACAGAAATTCTACTGCTGTCCTATTGAAGGCTGCCCTAGAGGACCAAACAGACCATTTTCCCAATTTTCACTTGTAAAACAGGTATTTTTTTTTCTGGACTACTTTTCCTTGAGTAATAATATAAGCGGAATCTGGGGACAACATGGGCCAAATCTTCAAGAGTGCTTATACCTTCCTGTATCCAAACACACGTGCCAGACATCCCAATGTGTATACTCGAGTTGCAGAGCAAGTGTGTGGAGAAACACCAGTTTGTGTGCAGATGGCAATTTGCACATCCACTTTGGAAGACCTGGGCCTTTGTGTCTAACAGGCACTGGGCATGTTCTCATTTAAAAAAAACAACTGATTAAAAAATGAACAACTTAGAAAAGGTCATTCCGATACAGATTTTCCAAAGAGTTACGTGTGGTTAACATTTTTCCATAAATGTCCAATTATAACAAAAAGTCCAAGGGCAATAAGCTGGTTTAAAATTATTAGCCATCTTAAATGGATAAGAAATAAGACTAACTCCTGTACTTTTGTCTCAAGAGTTGACGTCTTTACACAGATGACTTTCTGTTGCATGTTAATCAGGATTATCTCTTGTTAAGAAAAAGTCACTTATGCATTCTTTATGAAAAGTATTAAATTCTGTTGAAAATCCAACTGCCAACATTTGTGACTCATCTTCAGTGTCAGTCTGCTGCATGATTCAGCATGGTAGTGATGTGGTTTAGTGGCTAGCGCGCAGGGCCATAAATAAAGAGTTCTGTTTACTTGCTCTGGGAACTTTGGACTACTCACGTAGCCTCTCCTCTTTGTTCTAGTCCTTTTATTTTTTCGAAGGAGAGAGAGAGAGTGCCCCTCTCAGGGTGGGAATTTTGATTATTTAAATAACGTTAATAAACAGCAAGATCCTTGAATGAGAAGCACTGTGGGCTTGATCCTGTGCCCACTGAAGTCAATGGCAAATCTCCCATTGATGTCAATGGTACAGGAGGAGGCCCTGTAAATGTTAAGTGGCAGTATTTAATCTATAACTAACAGCTGTGGGAATTGATGATATAAAATTAATGACCAGGTGTATGAGATTGCCAACAGGTTCATTCTCTGGTATTGCATGAAGACTTATTCCCAAGTAAAACAATGGAAATCAGTTAGAAGGTCAATGATGGTGTAAAATCATATTTAAACTACTGGTTTTTTTGTACAAATAACTAATAAAAACTATTAAAATTAATTTAAGCTACTTTTCATTGTTTACTTTTTGCCCTCACTTTAACTTGGACAATGAAACTAGACTTCTCTTCATTCTGTAGTTCTCACTGCTTTAGAATAGTATTGTATTGTTCATTCCTCGAGCAGTGCAAGAAAATATTTTAAATTTTTAAATCTTTTTTCAGTGAAATGCCTAAATATTTCTATTGAATTCTTAAAACTGTTTCTAATTAAGGATAGTTTTTTCACTCTTCTCCAAGACGAGCATATCTCCTAAATTGTTTGCATGTGCTAACACTGTATCTGTCTTGTAAAGAAATGACCTCTTAACCAATTCCTTTGTATTGTTAACTTGTCTACCTTTCACTGTGAATTTTAGCACTTTATGAAAATGCATGCTGAAAAGAAACACAAATGTGATAAATGTAGCAACTCATATGGCACGGAATGGGACTTGAAACGACATATAGAAGACTGTGGCAAGACTTTCCAGTGTACTTGTGGGTGCCCTTATGCCAGCAGAACAGCATTACTGTCTCATGTTTACCGAACTGGCCATGAGATCCCTGCAGAGCACAGGTAACAGTGAAGCTATTATTGATTGTGATTTAATTTATTTTATTTTATGACCTCTTCCTACATGTGCCTCATAATTAACTCCTTTCGGTTGATCTCCTACCTATATGCAGTTTACTCCCACTAACACTAATGCAGTTTGCTGCTGCTTCCTTCCATTACTTACAGCAGTCCTAGCTCCATTGATGGCAAGGGAATTGCGTATCCAGTACTATGTAAGATCGAGCTTCTAGTGTCTAGCACAAGAAGTGCTACTAGCTGTGGTCCTCTTATTGCTGGTGACATTTATTGCATTTGTTGTTAGAACTGCAACTGATTTTTGTTGGAACTGTGCGACCTGCAGTGCTATAAAAGTAAAAAAGGAATGCTCTTGGATGGGGAATTTGCACACCCAGTACAGTTCTGTAGCCTGAAGTAAGCAATGTGAATTACATATTTTTACTCTTAACACTTATACGGCACCATATGTGTCAGTTGCTTTCATTAGTAAGACAATGGTTGGCAGTTAATAAAAAGATAAGTATGAAAAATTGCCATCTATAAAAGGTGCCTAAATTTTCCTAATAGTGTGCATGCATGAAGCAATCTATTTACTGAATCCTACTGTGTATTTTGCAGAGTGAAATGCTACAAGATTAGAATACTTGTGCATTCATGTTATGCATGGGTTAGAAAATCTAGGCTCCAATTTTCTGTAAGACTGTAACTATCTCTTTGAACGTTTTCTTAAACACCATAACCCAAAATACTGAGAGGTTACTCTTTTAGCATTTTCCTCATTCTCTCTCTCTCTTTTTTTTTTTTTTTTTTTTAACTTTAATAAGGAAAAGCTCATGATCAGGATTAGTTTTTCTGCCAATTCAGACCTACGGAAGGATTTAACTTATACCTCCACTCCCACAAGGTCTAGTGCCATGATT
Source organism: Gopherus flavomarginatus (assembly GCF_025201925.1). NCBI lineage: Eukaryota > Metazoa > Chordata > Testudines > Testudinidae > Gopherus > Gopherus flavomarginatus. The sequence goes on along the minus strand of NC_066630.1, from coordinate 11,285,402 downwards.
GAAAGAGCTGGGAGGGAGGATTTTGTTGTTGGTCTCTAAACTGTGAGATAAATTCTTAATGTATCATGTTTACAGGGATCCACCTAGTAAGAAAAGGAAAATGTGCACTGAGGTTTCCAATCAGCACTTGGTAGAGAAAGCGAGTGAAGCATTCATCAATGCACGCACCAGTGGTACCTGCACTCAGGACTTGGAATCGTCTGAAATGAAACTAATGGCCTCCTTTGAAGGCTCCTGCAGTTCTAATGTCAGTAAGCAAACGCTCTCACAGCCTAAATGTACACCGAAGATGCTTTTGCCAAAGCCCAGAGTAGCTTTGGTTAAACTTCCAGTAATGCAGTTTGCTCACTTGCCTATTTTTGTGTCAGCAACAGATTCCTCTGTCAAACCTGTTGTAGTGACTGTTGATAATCAAGGCTCTGTTATGAGTACTGTTCACTTATTACCTCAGTCTATAGGAATTCTGATACCAGCATTGGAGGCTGAAGCACTTGTATTTAAAGACACAGTGCCTATTTCAAAACCAGCAAATTCTGGTGATGTTGAACCAATTAGCACCAGCGTCCAAGTCAGTCTGGGTAAGATCACATCAAATAATACAGTACAAGAGCTGGGGAGCACGTGTCACAAGAATAAAATCTCTTCAATAAATGTACAAACTGACTTATCTTACATTTCACAAAACTTTATGCCAGCTGCAGCCTGGGCTCCTGATTCTTCTGTATCCTCTTGCTCTCAGACGGACCTGACATTCAGTTCACAGGTTTCGCTACCAGTTAGTGTTCAGACTCAGACACTGCTGCCTAGTTCTAAACTGACTTCATCCATAGCTGCCCAGACTGATGCTTTTGCTCAGGCTTGTTTCCAGTCATGTGGTGTTTCTAGAGAGACTCAAACCAATAGAACACAAAACTCTATTGATGGAAGAATACAAATGGACCAGGCTGTAATGTGCAATGACATTTTTGACAGTGTTCATTCAGCTTACAATGTTTCAACCCAGATTGGGCTCTCAGAAAACAATTTAATGACTGCAAACCTAGATCAAAGATTGCTACAAAGAAGTAACTGCAAGACCCTGAGTGAGGATACAATAAAATCTGAACCCATTATCAACTTCCATACGCAGACTAATATACTCCCACAGCAAAATATGACAGATAATCAAACCCAGACAATGGACTTACTAAGTGATCTGGAAAACATCTTTTCAGGTAACATGTCTGGCCAGACATTGGATAATCGTGGTCTTTTGTCTGATACTAGCTCAGGGGCTGATACGCATCTGCCATCTGGCCCTACACAGAGCACAGGAATAGACTTTGACATTGAAGAGTTCTTTTCAGCTTCCAATATTCAAACACAAACTGAGGAGAGTGATCTTGGTAACCTGAACTCTGAGCCAGTCTTGGAATCTCTGGATATTGAAACACAGACTGACTTATTTTTTTCGGACAGTGCCACTCAATCCTATAGCTGCAGAGGAAATTCCAACTTCTTAGGTTTGGAAATGTTTGATACCCAGACACAGACAGACTTAAATTCCTTCTTAGACAGTAGCACCCATTTGCCTTTGGGAAGTATTTTGAAGCAATCCAGCTTCTCCATGAGCACTGACTCATCTGATACCGAAACCCAGACAGAAATACCCTCTGCTGCTAAAAATATACCTTGTCAAAATATAGAAAATAAAGTCCAGCTGAATAGTGCTGAAACACAGACTATGGATAGCTGCTTTGAGACCCTTGGAAGCCTATTTCTTACCAGCAATGAGACACAGACAGCTATGGATGACTTTCTTCTGGCTGACTTGGCCTGGAATACAATGGAGTCACAGTTCAGTTCAGTAGAAACACAGACCTGTGCAGAATTGTGTTCCTTGGTTTGTCAGAAGTTTGGAACAAGCCATTGAGTGCTACTTAATAAAATTGTTTTCCTTGTGGTTTGAAACTAAGTTATTGGGGTGGGGGGCGGGAGAAGGAACTGACCAAGTTATCTACGTTGAATATAGTTGCCTATATGCAGTTGGTCTAAAAAAAACTTTTCATGCATAAGGTACTTAAGTTGTTGTATATGTAACTTAAACATAGAATATGTATACATTTTTGTAACCTGTTAATGCAAGTTTGAACTTTTAAAGTGAATGTTCTCGTGGTGCCTGCCGTTGTTGATCTGTGTTACAAAGCTATATCAACATGTCCATTGAACCTCAGTTCAGGCTTTTATATTTGTCTATACCTGTATACTTTTGGCTCAGACCTAGGCTTACTGTCTTGACGCAAAAGTAGGCCTATCTAATTCTGACACATCTTGCTCACCAAAAAAGCCCTTATTGGCATAAGCTGCTTCTTGTTTTTTAAAGTCTTAGATTATAATATGGCAAGGTTTACCTGTCCTATACAAAAAGAGATGTTGAGGAATTTATTAGTAGATGTAGTTTCCAAGGAGTTCTCCCAAAAATGAAGCTGGAACACAGATTTGCTGATTATTGCGTTTATAATTTAAATTGCAACTAATGTGAGTAGCGACACTTGTTTTTACTTCTCTCTGAATTGGTATAATCAGCATTGGTGTTAAGGGGGTATAAAAACTTTTTGAGATTCTTAACTCTTAAAGTTATCATGCAGTAACTTCACTGCACATACTGTAATAAAGCAGCCTCCGGGTCTAAAGTATTTTTGGACTTTTCAAGGAGGGATTTGTGTTCCTAAACTGTGATTTGCAAGAAACTCTGGTTCTGATGCAAACAAAATCAAGAAAATTCTAAATATTAGACTGTCTGAGTGAAAGATCAGAACAAATCATCAGGTTACACTGTAATTCACCTACCAATAGCACAGTTATTTGCTAATTTGAGGAATAGTATATTGATTATACTATAACTACGAACCTTTCCAAAGACTATAGAAACTGTTAGATTTGTAATGACTGAATTCTCTGATAGCCTGTTGACTAAATTACTACTCTTAAATCTTACTCTTCCGAAACAAGACTAGATAGAACTCCCAAAGCTCAGAGTGTTTGAGGCTGCTGACTTCCCTGTATAGCAGCAGGTACATTGTTCCTCTGCACAGTGGGCTCAGCAGCCACTCCTGCCCCTGGCTTCACTGTAAAGCATTCCCCTTCAGCAGTTAAAAGCTGATGATATTCGAAGCATGGAGATCTCCGTCATCTACTGTCTTCTCCTAACTGGTCAGTTACAACAGTCATGTATTTCAATGGAGGGGCAGTTATTCTGATGTGAATTTTTGCTGTGAGCTCCAGTCTTCAGCCTTGCATCACTTTTTCTTTCTTTCTTTTAGCATTTCTGAGGTGTTGCTAACTTTTGTATTTTCTTGTAACTTTATTTCAGGATCATCCAGTTCTGCCTTGAAGGTCAGTCTAGAAGGCTGGTAGCAGCTGTGCCTTGCCTTAGAGCACCTGTGTGTGCTATCCAGAAATATTTGGAACCAATTCCATGCTCTCCTGCCTCCGGTTTAAGGAAAGGGCACAGCTCTGAAGATCAGTGTGTAAAAGGCACAATCCTCTGTATGTTGGTACGAGACTCAAAGTGCGATTTAGTTTGGTGCAGCCTGAGTGGTAGTGGCAATTGCAGTGCAATTCCAGGATTCAGATGGTTGTGGTTCCATTGGTGTTTGTAGTACTGCAGTGGGGTCAGAATGCCTCCACACATGAGCAAGATCTGTTGTCTTAGTGTGTTGTCAGAGCTCGGCATATCAGAGGAATTTGTAATGTTGGGGCCTAGATTGCCTTCCCATTTCATCAGAGTATGGTGAACTTGCAGGGCACTGACAGCACCATTGAGTAATCAGGGCTTGCTGTGCCGTTGGAGCTTGATGCCGTAGCAGATAATCTTGTATCACATCAGAGCTGGGCGCTACAGTGATACTTTCCCAACATAGGCACATCTTGGAGCCCTGGAGCTCATTTGCTGTTCCTACTTCCAATATGCTGGGTCAGCACTACATGGTGGTACCTCGGAACAGAGGCTTGGTGTATTTCTGACTAGCGTGCCAGTCGGTATCTTTGAGGGGACTTGGAGCATTGGCCTGTTGATGTACAAAGAGGTCACCCTTAACATACCTGGTACCAACACTATGGTGTAATTCACAAGATGTCTGGGTGCATTGTCCAGATGTTCCCCTGCTGCACTAGGCAGGTGTTCACCCACAGCACTAGTGCCGAGGAAGTAAATTTGAGGTGCTGATGGCTTCTCTATGGGGGAGTTCTTCATGGCTTGAATTACTTTGCCTCGGAGCATTTCAGACTGCTTTTACCCAACACCAACTGCTGCATGATCACTTGTCTTAGTACTCCAAAACTTTGCTGTGATGGGGGTAGCTTAGTGTGATGTGCAGTGGGTGGATTGCATACCTGAGCTCCCAGGCACACGAATTTCTATGGCTCTGCAGTGCACTCTTCAGGCCAGTGTTTCAGAGTTGCATTTTGGGGCACTGCTGTAGTGTGCCAATCAGTAAGGCATTGTCTGTAGGTATCTTGGGGCACTGGACATCATGATTCCTCCAGATGAGGAAGTCAGATACATAGACATCAGTGTATCATAGAGCAGTCCCAGGCACAAGAACAACTTGTTGGAAAGGTTTGCCTGTCTGTGTCTGCCTTGGAGAAGATAAGGTTTGTGCTTTGCACCAGTGTACCCAGTTTGAGCTGTCCAGAGGCCTTGAGTCCTGCAGCCTTCATAAACTGAGAGAAACGTGAGACACTGTGTTCTGTTTGCCAGAAGGTGGCAGGTACCAGCTCAGACCATAGTGAAACTTGAATTTTAATTTTTGCAGTAGTATTCTGGTTCTTCTGGTTGGATGTACTATAAGACATGATTCCAGTGGGCCTGAAGTTCAAAGAACAAAATACATAGTTCATATAGACAAATGATGAAAGCTGAGCCTCTCTCCCTTAACTGTTGTCACCAGACCTTCCTTCAAATTCTATTAAGTCAAATTATGCAGCTTCCTGTGCTGTCCAATTGGTAATTGCCTTTAGGTAGCCACATTCTCTACTTGTAGATGTATTTGGGATGTGTGTTGGCTACTTGAGCTCAGTGCAGTCTCTGGTCTATTCTTTGGTAGCCTTGGGGCATGTTTACTAATCTAGGGTCGTTATTGAGCTCTAGATTTTTGACTTCTCTCTCTCAAACTTGAGTATCTTGTCCTCAATTTGTGTTGCCTCTCACTAAGCTGGTGTATGTCGAGTTGCTTTATTGACTAAAGGAGTAACCCTTTTGGCTGCAGCAGAAAGGGGGCAGCTGGATTAAGCACTCGGCATATCCCTTCAAGTATATCCTTAGTTGGTCATTTTAAAAATCATGCACAGATCCCAGATCAACTCTTTAGCGTATTTTGTTCACTTGTAATAATAAGGACCCAAGATCCTGCTTTTAGTTCTCAAAGGCAAAGGAACACTTGCTTACTCACAGGAAGAGGGGAGGTATTGGGTATGTGTTTGACACTAACCAGTCACTCATCTATGTAGAAGTTTTTGTTTCTGGAGACCTGATGTGCGTCAGACTAGATGATCATAATGGTCCCTTCTGACCTTAAAGTCTATGAGTCTATGATCTATAGCCTGTCCTTTCTGGTCACTGCTCCCAGTGCAAAACTGAGAATGTTTCCCTCTTTACTATGTAGGACTTAACCAATATGCTAGATGAAGGTGACTCTTCTGTTGCAGGATATTCCTTTATCAAATCAGTCTTGGAGAAGTTTTTGGCTTTTCCTGCTTTCTTAAATGTGCTATAATCAAGCCAACAGGCTTAGCTGGTGGTCATCTGTACCCCTGCTTGAAATTGTGTAATGTAAACAACAAATCCTGCTGCATGCCTGTCTTGCAATGCATGCCCTATGCTCCTTGTCCCTATTTAATATATATCCCTGACGTTTTCAAGATGGGGGAGTGTCCTGGAAGTCTCCACAGTCCTGAGTGTACAAAACTGCCTTTCGCCATTCTAGTTCTCCATAATTTGGTGAGTCTGCTGCTTTGTGGAAACTTCCCTCAAGTTTCTTGGTCTCTGGAAGGAGGAACCCAGTCAGCATGGTATATTGAGAGAAGGGAAAATTACTTGCATGTAATTCTGATTCTCTGAAGATGTATGACTGGATTCCTTCTCACCCATCCAATTCTTGTGAGAGACAGATAAAGTATGGCTGGATGAATCCATCTTATCTGTTACTATTTGTAACAATGTGTATGCTTTGGTTTTAAGAGTATTTTCCCATTGCTTTATTGTAGAACCAGAGAATGCATTTCTTAGTGCATAGATGGCTGTGGCCATCCAACTGATGCACTGATTATACTGACATCTCAAAGTGAAGTGGTTAGATATATAAGTTCTCATAGGTAATTGCTTCAACCTCTTGCTCAGAAAGAACCAGCAACTGGGAGCAAGCATGTTGTACAGAGGTGGAACGTACCACCTTCTGTGGAAGAGGAGATGTTGTGGGGACTCAGTGGCCCTGCACAACTTCACATTTTGGAAGTTCAGGTTTTGTTCCAGAAGCCCAAAACTCAAGAGTGCGGATCAAATTCTGTGTTCAGAGAGTGGAATTACAGCAGGTAAGTTTCCCACTACTAGCCACCCAAGTAAAATAGCTAGCAACCCCACAGGCTCATGATGCGGAGCCGCAGGTTATCCTTTCTTTGGTTTAAGCCTAAAACTCTTTTTACAAAGGAGTGAATTGTGGATGCACTGTTACCAGTGACTGTGGCTTAAAGGAAACCAGCAGCATGTTTTCAATAGAAGTGAGTTTACACTGCTGATTCCTGTGAACAGTTGTCTTATTTCAGTTCTCTAAAATAGGCCATTACAAAGAACAGTAATACAATAGGGCTTTGATGCTGAATTTGGCTCCATTCCTCCCAGCCCCACAAGATTAACATTTGATACTGGGCTATTACCTTAACTGAGTTTGGTATTACCACAATTTGAAACTGTTAAATAAAATCTAGTGGCATGAAAACAATTTAACAGTAAATATACCTTGTTTTGATGGACATGGGTCACTTGAGTCCCAGAGTTACCTACAGTCTAAACAAATGTGATGTGTTCATTCTGATTATAGAAAATTATTTACATTGGAAATCTTGAAAATTAGGCTGTGGAAAATGCCTTACACTAAAGGAAGTTATCCCTAGTTCTGGATTTTTTAATTAACACTTGTCCTAGACAAGAGGGGTCACAACCAAATTTGGCCCTATTGTGCTAGGCACTCAACAAATGCATTAAAACTTGATTTGAAATCTTCAGTTAATATTTAACTCTTCCAAATTTTTTTTTTTCAGTTTCAATTTTTCTTGCCCTGCCCTTCCAAAATAATTTGAACTACCTTAAGTGTGTCAGTCTGCAAATCTGATTTTAGGCAGTATTCTTTCCAGTATTGTTAACAATGACTTAGATGTTTCACTACCCTTTTGTTGGCTGTAATGGGCTGGCTGGTGAATAAAGGGAGACTTTGTTTTTGGCACCTATGGTTTCCCCATAGCCTCTCCATACAAACTTCTTTCCAAATAGTAATACTTGCACTATTTTCTTGCATTTCCTGCTTTATCCCAATTCTCATCCTTGCAACTATTGGATCTCTTATGCCTGTGTTAGACCATTCTGAACTCCACTTCCATTCTAGACTCACATGTGCTGTGATTGGTCACCTAATCATGCATATCATGACCCGTTTGTTGGGGGAGGGGGGAAAACTTGAATATAGGATTTGCCATTATGAATCAGCCAACTGGTTAATCAAATCCAGTATTCTATTGCTAGCAATGCTCATTACCTGATCCTTCGGAGGAAAATGAAAAACCTTAAAATGCTCTAGGGTCTGATCCAAAGTCCTTGGAGTAGATAGTATCTCTGCTGCTCTCAGTGGGCTTTTGGATCGGACCTTTAGACAACCATACAATATTTTCTCTCAGCCAGAGATGAATTCTTCCCTGGTCTGTCACAATCATTTTACTGTGCCCTGAAGCATGAGTTAAGATGAAGGTGTTCTACTTTCCTTGGCTGCCTGTAAATAAAGTTGCATGTTACCTTGTCTGTCTAAAGCATCCAGTTTTTCAAAGGATAGTAAAAGCAAGCCAGAGAGTAGTCTATATTGTCTCTTGGATACATCCACATAACCGTCATGGCATGCAGATTTACTGAGAAACACCAAGGACAAAACATTTAAATGGATAAGTCATGCAATTGTAGACACTTCTAACTTATATACTTTAGGGATTTGAGTGCTTTTATTGTAAATAGGGTATTTTGCATGCACCTGGGCAGGGAAGTGGCATACTAGTAATGTGCACATATGTAGTTATTTGGACATGAACATATGCATACATCAACTTCAAAACAAAAAACTGGCTTTAGCGTCTGAAAGAATACTGACACTTGTATGCAAATTAAACATATTGCACTTTCATTCATTAATCCAAAGGAGATCTAAACAAGTTCAGGACGCAGCCCCTTTCTTATATTCTGCAAAATATAAGCAAAAAGACAGCTGAAAAACTAGATATGTCAAACTTAACAATGAGTTGCCTTGCATTTTTATTGGTGTCATTATATATTGGTAAGTTTGTTAAGCCCTCATAAGAGAGGAGGCATGTTTGTTTATACTGTGGAGATATGCAAGCATCCATTTATGTGTATACACTTGTAAATACTTATTTGAGCTTATTTGAAAAAACACTTTGTTTAAATTGCAGGGAAGTTTTTGTTTCTTCAGCCTGACAGAAATTGGCAGTCTAGGATAATAAATCTAACTCTCTTAAATATACATGTACTCTTTTATGTACACAAAATGAAGTAGCTGGTGTGTAGAAACTCTTCTTTTCGATGTTATCTGAAATCCTAAAGCAGCATAAAGCATTTATATTCAGCTAAGAGTTAAATAGATTAAAGAAACTAAGATTGTAAAACTGGTCTCGCTGAACTTGTTCAAGCTATAAACCATTCCAGATCCACATCTGTTTTTTTCCAAATTACATTTTCATAAATTTCCCTTGAAAATGTTGCCTCCAAGTATACATATGCCATGCCTTTTTTAAGAGTCTAAATTCCACTGTTACTCATGTGTACATCTAGATTATTACCTGTAGTTACTCTGAAATAGCATAAAAAGATAATAGAGTATGTTTCTAACTTAACAAAATGACTGGTGTTTGCTATTTAAGGTCCTGGTCCTGACAATATTTTGGTACATTTTTAATGTTAAGCATGTGAATAATGTAATGTATTTCAGTGGTACTGCTCACATTCTTAACTTTAGATGCATATGTATTGGAAGAGTTGAGGTTTTAAATTAAAAGATTATCTAATATAAAATTACGGGTGTAGAACGTACTTGAATAAAGCACGGAGGTGGATAATATTGGTATGCTTTGTTCAGTCAATGTAAATCATTCTTAATTTACTAAAGGAATATCTGGTGCTGAAATTACAACACTGAGGTCAACCAATTTATGTTTAAAAGATCTTTTATCATGAAAGCTGTGCAGAGTAATTCTCTATAGTTTCCTTTGCTCTAATCTAATTTGGGGATGCTCTTTGTCATTTTGCAACACAATCTTCACGTGAAGATTTCTGTTGTTCCAAATAAACATACATCAAAATGTCTTTTTTGAGTTGGGCCTTTGTAGTCTCACTTTGATTTGTTTAAAAATGCTGCTGTGCTTGTGTCTCAACAAACCTACTGCAAACAGGCTTCCATTCATAATGCTCTCTATAAACACTAGGAGGTAAATATGTGGGAGCAGAGGGTATGTTAGTGACTGTACATTTTCTGAATGCATGGTGCAAATTTGCAGGAATTTCAGTGGTTCTCTAAACATCCGAAGTTTTTTTTAAAGTACACCTCTACCCTGATATAACACTGTCCTTGGAGCCAAAAAATCTTACCGCATTATAGGTGAAACCTGCATTATATCAAACTTGCTTTGATCCGCTGGAGCTCACAGCCCAGCGCCCCACCCCAACCCCCACCTCCGCGGAGCGCTGCTTTACCGCATTATATCGGGTCGCGTTACATCAGGGTAGAGGTGTAGTTGATGTGAATTAAAGTCTACGTGCTTGAATGCCAGACAAGTCAGTGAAAGAATTTGCCAGCCTACAGCTAGAGTGCGTTCTCTTATTAAAATTCCGTTGCTATGCAATTAATAGACTCAAAGGGCCAGATTGTTCAACTCTGTATTGACTTGCAGTCAGGTTGATGCAAAGTTTGTCTGTTTTGTGTGTGCATAACTCTTCCAGTTCACTAAAAACTGGAGTAGTGGAAATCCCCAAATGAGTTTTCTGCTACTTAAAAATATCAGCAATCTGCTGAGCTGCTTCTGACTTACAGTCCCATAAATCATCCTTTATACTGCCTTTAGGTGGAAAACATTAGATTCAAAAGCTGCTGATACAATACATCAAGTGGATTAATAAGTTTCAGACAGTGGCCTCTGTTTTGGAATGTGCAGTTTTGCCAGTACATGTTTCAAGCACTCACTTGGCTGCAGAGCAGACACTATTCTACATATATTTGCAAGAGCACATATGGAAGAGGTGGGCTATGAGCCATGTTTTCAAGCAGGCCTTATTTTCATTTTAACCACTTACTATAATTTAGCATCTGATTGTTTCACTTGTATTTTAAATTATTTGGAATGGGTAAGTACAAAACTCCATGGATGAGTCTGTTCCAGAGCATATTGAAGCAGCTAGATTTGTCAACCGCATTTGAAATATCAGAAGTCTATTTCATCCCCTCACCATATGAAGTTTGAGCTTCTAGTAGAGTGACGAGATAGCAAGTGTGAAAAATCAGGATGGGGGGGAATAGGTATCTATATAAGAAAAAGCCCCAAATATCGGCACTGTCCCTATGAAATGGGGACATCTGGTCACCCTAGCTTCTAGTGGACAAACTTTAGTTTCAGAAGGATGTTCCTATTTGACTTTTGTCATTTTAGCCAATTAAATTGTAATAAACAGCCAGAAGCAAGGGGTTTTTTTGTTTTATATAAAATTTACAAGTGGCAATTCCAAAGAAGAAACGTTGTCTTAATAGCTGTGAAACTGTTTAGTATAATGCATGCAAAAAAACTCTGTGCCAAAATTTTTTTTTGCATTTGTCTCATGTTACCTTCTAAAGTTGTACTGTTACATACATAAAGCTACAAGTAAGTTATTCATAAGTGTTACAGTGCTTTTCACCAATGAAGAATTTAAGTAATCTTGTAAATGGTGCATAATATGTTGGAGTAAAGTTAATTTCAATCTGATTCTTGTCCTGTATTTATTGTATGACTGTGCCTAAATTGGCACCGGAAAGTACCTGCTGTTCGGGAAAGCAGTAGAGCATTACTTATAAGAGCTATAGAAGAAATGAGAAATGATGGTTATTTTTGAAAAGACAGTTCTGTCTGGTATTCCACATTCTTCAGCCTCTGGTGAAGAAGACACTATTATGAAGGGTAAAAACCCCATTAATCCTGAAAACAGTCAAATGTTTCTAGTTCCCTAAATTTCAATGTGTTACCTGTATAGGAAGTGTGGAGAATTATGAAAAAAAAATAGCCCGACAAGGAGCTGAATTTCATAACTTTTTTTTAAAAGGGTTATCTGTGAGAGATTTACTCAATATTCAGAACATTCATTCTGTAGCCAAAGAGTAAAACCTGTAATTTTGGAAAGGGTAGACTGTATTCAGTGTAGCAAATAGTTGTTTTCAGATCAAAAGTCAACTTTGCTTATGGAACTGTGATAGGCACTCTTAAAACTGTCACATCATCAAATGTAGCCAGGCAACCAGCTGCTGGCCATAGTTGTCACTCCTGCCTGTGAATCGGTACTGACCTAATGCCCCAGGAGCACAATGCTCTTGGCAGGGCTGTGTTTCAGAAGAGATGTTTAACTGCGGCTCTGACTATTTGTCATTAAGAGCCCGTGGAACTTCTCATCATTAAGTCCAAAAAGGGTGACACTTCTGCCTCCTTATTTCCCCATCCAGTTTCAATTGCCTTGAACTGTTGCGTAGTGTTGCTGCATTGAAGTCCAGTGTGTCTCATCCTGAAGATATTGTACAGTCACAATGCAAACATTTATGTATACTTAGCTTCCCAGGTACTAAGAAGATTGGACTTTGCCATGGCTACATGAAACCTCAGTCTAATGTTCATTGGAAACTCATGTCTCAAAATATCACAGGAGAAAGTCAGGTTTTAATATATTAAATGGGCAGAAGTAGAAACAAAATTGTAAATAACTAAAACCTATAATTTTGCCTTTGTGGATGATACTCTGCATACAAATCAAGCTGGGCTGGTATAATTGGATGCTGGTTTGAACCACTTGTTATCTCTTTTCTTTCACATGCCCAATGCAGTTTTTCCACCAACTTAGTACTTTTTTGGAGGTAAAACAGTTAATTTCTACTCTTGCCCCAATATTCTGTACCAATATCCTGCCTAAGTCCCCACTTAGTCAGAGCACTAAGAACAAATGAAAGTAAATGTTCAACTGTTTTGCTTTAGTGCAGATGCTGTATGCAGGGCTGTGAGACGTGTATGTGAAACTTCTGTCTACATACATTGGGCCATAATGGGGTCAGATCTTGCTCTGACATAGTTGTGGTGCAGAGGTGTAACTTAGGACGGTGCTCAACCCCTGAAGCGTTAGCACTGCATTTGCCCAGCTCAGCTGCACTTTGCCTATGTCAAATTATCTGTTTAAAGGGATGCTGTGGCTGGAAATACACTTAAAAAAAATTACCATTTGTTCTCATAGCCTAATACGTGGATGCAGTATTTTGGTTGCAAGCATCTGCAGGGAAATGTAAAGTGCATAGTGATGCCTTTCAATTACTTCAGTAAATTGAATTGTATTGAGTGTTTTCATGAAACACAATATGGGTCTGGTCAACCTTTTTAAAGTGTGTTATTTTGGAGTCCTGACTACCTGTCAGCTTCCCTTTGTTCTAGAGATGGTGTTGGAACTTTTCTCTGAAATCATCATGTATATTCTGGTGAAGAAGTCACTGCTAAATCATTAGCTAGAAATTAAATCCTCGTTTAAAATACTTCAACTATTTTACATAATTACATATGCCCACATCTGCTGCTGATGACCACAATATGTCTTGTGGGCTCAAATTCTATTCAATTAGACTAGTGGAGTTACTCCAGATTTATATCCGCTAAACTGAATAGATTTGGTCCAGTGAGCTCAAATCAGTTTATTGCTGTGAAGTTACGTTGTCCCAAAAAGGGCGGGAGGAGGGTAGACAGTTTAAAAGGCAACATAAGGATTGTGAGTTTGCTGACTATTAAGGAAGGCAATAGCTGTTCTGAGACAAGTGGACCTGTAATTTCTGACCTACTAAGTTGCTTGGCCTCACTGAGAGTCTGGTCTTTTCTGTTGTTAATGAAAGCAGCCCTGTCCACATTGTGTTCAGTGTTCTGCACTCCCCTTTGCAGAAATTGCATGCTGGTAAGTTGAATGTTCTCTCCCAAGGCAACAGCATTGGAACTAGTTGCAGTGTTTCCGTCTCACACAGAACTCAATGCCAGTGATGCTGCTTAGGGTCATCTTGCAGGAAAAAAGTTACTAACCTTTCTGTAACTATTGTTCTTCAAGGTGCTTTGCTCATGTCTAGTCCACTGTATGTGTCTGGGGGCTCCAGTGCACAGTTGTCAGAGTTTTTACTCTTAGCAGTACTCATCAGGAAGGGCCAAGCGCCTTCTGTTGTGTCTTGCACACCATGCAGGCGTAAAAGGCCAAGCTGCCCCAGACCCCCCTCAGTTCTTTACTGCTGGAATGACTCCTGATAGAGAGAGGAAGAAGTAGAGGTGGTTGTGGAATGGACATGTGCAACACATTTAGAACAACCACCTTATGGAAAGGTTAGAAACCATTTTTATTTCTTTGAGTGATTGCACATGTCCAGTCCCTTGCAGGTGACTCACACGCTGTCCCATCTGGGGGTGGGTTTGGAGTAAATTTGAACAGGGACTGGAGGACCATTCATCTAAATTTAACAATCTAGAGACTGCTGAGAGCTTGCATAGTGGGAGGCAAATATGTGACTTGCTGACTAGGTTGCTACTCTGCAAAGTACAGGTGCACAAGCCAGAAATGCCACAAAGTCTGCTTTGGATCTAGTCGAATTATGCGATACTGTATCCTGAGGGTTCATTTTAGCCAACTGATAACATAGGCAAATGCAACTAGAGATCTACAACAAAAATCCTTTGCATGGAAACCAGGCAGCCCTTCATTCTGTCTGCAAATGCAACAATAAATTGAGACCAAGACCTGAAAGGCTTTTTAGTCTGTTCCAATAGAATGCTAACGCTCTTCCAACATTTAGTGTTTGAAGTGACTCCTCTCCCTTATTACTGCAAAGCTTTGGGAAGAAAGTTAAGAAAACTGGTTGGTTTATATGGAAAGAGGAGACCACTTTTTTTCTGTAAGTGACCATCTTGATTATCACTCCAAAATATTTTTTCCTGCTGCTAACAGGTCATCTTAATTAATTAGCTTCTTAGAGCTGGTATGGCATCTTCTCTGTATGTGTATATATATACTCTGTGTAGTCCACGAAAGCTTATGCTCAAATAAATTTGTTAGCCTCTAAGGTGCCACAAGTGCTCCTGTTCTGTTCTGTGTGTGTGTGTGTGAGAGAGAGAGAGAGAGAGAAACACCTTGGATGCGGACAAAGGTAGACTTTATCTGCATAAAAAAAAATATATGGCAGATATGATTCTAATGCCCTAAACTCCCCTATTCTCCTGGCCAATGAAATGGCTATTAAAAGTGCCACTTTCTTTGAAAGGTGTAACAGGTCGCTAGAGACTCGAAGGTGGGACCCATCAGCTTCCTTAAGGCTAAATTCAGTCTCCGTGCTGGAATAGGACTCTACATGTGGAAACAGCCTATCCAAACCCTTTTAAAATCTTACAAAATCAGGTTGGAAAAGGAGTGGCTATCCACACAAGGGTGAAATGCTGATATAGCTGCTAGATGTACCCTAATGGAGATAACCAATCTTTGATATTTCAGATAGAAAAGATAGTTCAGCACTTTCTGAATAGAAGTAAGAATGAGGGAGACCCCTTTTCGCCTCGACCAAGTGGAAAAACTCTCACTTAGCCAGGTAAGTTGTCCTTGTTAATTGTTTTGTACTATTCAGTACTTCCTGCACTTCTCTGGAGCAAGAACCCCTCTGCTGGTGCTAGCCATGAAGTCTCCAGGCCATCAGGTAAAGAGCATGAAGGTTGGAATGGAAGAGGTGGCTGTGATTCAGCAAAACTAGGTCTGTGTGAAGCAGGAGTAAGTCAGGGACTGACTGACAGAGGTCCGAGAGCTGTTTAAACCAGCACTGATGGGGCCAAGCCAGGGCCATTAGTATAAGACTGGCCTTGTCCTTGTGCAGAACTCTTGTCAGGAGAGGGATGGGAGAACAGCATGTCCTGCTCTGGAGCAAAACTGGTGACATTCTGTTGTCCCTTGTTATAATAGATCTACTCTCCATTGGTATGGCCCAGTCCCCAAACATAAATAATTCCAAGGTCCCTTCTATAAGTTCCCAGCTGATACTGATGCAGAAATCAGGGCCCCTCTCAGGATGGGACTGACTAGGCTGGGATATGTAGGATCTCACTTCAAAATCTGGTGAGGAAGAAGCTGCTTCTTGAGATACCAAGCTTGAGATACCAAGCTGATGCGATACTGATTGGTGCCAGTGAAGAAGCTCAGACTCTGAAGACAGGGGTTCCTGGGAGATCATCTGTGGTTTTCCCCTAGATGGTACTAGCCTAACTGGCATCCTGGAGCTGCTCAGTGAGGAGGTGAAGGTGCCGGAGGGTGTCTTAGCCGCTGGTGTCAGGTGAGTCTCTTGAACCGGTGATGATGGCACCAAGAATTGTAACGACTCTCTCACGGCATCAAACACCTCAGGAGTAGATAGTACTGGGAAGACACAAGGCACAAAGAGATGCCAATGAAGGTGCTCAAGGAGTTGGTCTCAACAGGCCTGCACTGGGCTTTGGAGTCAATGAACTGTCCTGTTTAGAGGTGCTTCCTCTTTGAACACCCTCCTCTTTAGAAGAGCTTATTGTATTTGAATCTTTTGAGGACCCTGGTACTAAGTGCAATTTCCAATGTCCCTTTGTTGGCACCTGTGATGCTGATCTGCCTCTCAGTATCAGTAGATTGGAGATGCACTACTCACTGACGCCGATGTGATGGGTACCCAGACAGTGGTAGAGGGGTGAGATGGAGGCCACAGTGCCAATTCAATGAGTGGATATTTTTGAATGGGGTTTGAAGACCTTACAAATGCCACACTTGTCACTCACAAGAGCTTCCCACAAGCATTCAAGGCAGTTATGGTGAGGGTCACTATTAGGCATTGTCTTACCGCAAGAGTGGCAGAGCTTGAAATCTGGAGAACATGGCATATCACCAATACTGTGGCCAGCACCCAAACTAGTTGCCAGAACCACAAAAACTTATTTTTTAAACTCACGACACTATCTACAGGTACTTTTTACAGCTATCAAGTACAGACTTGCAGAAGCAAGGACCAGGAGCTCTATCAACCTTCACGGGTGGTAGGAAGGAACTGAAGAGGGTCTCTGGCAGTTGGCTCTTTATACCTGTATGGTGTGTGTGAGAAAGCAGAAGGTGCTCAGGGTAAAATCTCCAACTGTGCACTGGAGCACCCAAACACCTAATGTGGAAAGGACACATGCAGTTTCTCAAAGAATGAAACATTTGGAAGTGATGGACCAAAAAATGGTAGTATATTGATTTTATTTGATCCATCTCTGTATTGTTCATGCTGTCAACAAGTCACTTTTCACCCTCTTGCTTTGTTTTAGTACTAGGATACAGGAAGCAGTTTCAGTTGCAGCAGTATTGAGATTTTTTTCATTTCCCTGGATGAAAATTGCTTTACTTGTCTTTAAAAAAGGCTCTAGATGCAAACAGGGAGCTGTTTCTTTCAGTTGAAGCAGAACCACTAATGTCTTTAAGGTCATACATCTCAGGTTTTCATGGAGATTACCATGGCTTACATGTGGCAGGCTCACATATTTACATTTCAGGGCTTTGCTTATGAGCTTTTCCAGTTGCCTTTTGTTGTACTTGTTTCCTGGCAAGTTCTTGGTACTCTTTTCACCTTGAAAAGCCTGAATAGCATATAGTTTGTCATTACTCCTTTCTCCTTTTGTGCTATTGGTCATAGGGGCACAACTGAGAGATTGTTTGCAACACACTGGAACCTTTTCTTTTCCTGAAACACTCTCTCTTACAGCATGTGTGGTTAATTTGCAATTAGGTTTTGATCGATCTTTTGTAAACTTGGTTGCCTGGGCCAATTCTTTCTTGGTAGATGGTGCTATATATATGTGAGGTAAATGAGTGACTGTTTCCTTTGTCTTTGGTTTTTTAGACTTATTTTGTACTTGGTAGCAGGTGAAGGGAGCATCTTTACTCCAGTCTTTTACCTGGAGGTACAAAAGCATGTAAAATGTACATTAATACAAATGGATTTTGTAACAGTAAAAATAAAAAACCTAATCATTAATGCAATAGCTAAATGCATTTGTGGTGTTGATATTGATTATAATTCTTCAAATCCTCTTTAGAGCCAAAGCACCTGAAATTTACAAAGGACTTTTTTCCTCTTGACCTCCCGTATAAAAGTTATTTTCAGCTCTTCCTTCAAGTCCTAAATCTGCAGGAGAGACTGCAGGCCTTTTCACTCTTTTTGAGGTCATATTAAGAGATGACTGCTGTGCAAGTTTTGAGACAGTTACGTAGGGACATGACTTTCACAGATTTCCATGACTTTTCAACATCTCATATCATCCTGCCAAAGAAAAACTTTTCCTTCCAACCCAAATTAACCTGAGAAGGTTAATTTGCAAAGGCTCACTTGAATTTTTCTGATCTGCCATGTAACTGTAATTGTGTAGGAAGCTGAAACTCACTCAGAGGAACTCTTGTGG